>NW_004443950.1:12527705-12552091 GCF_000243295.1 Trichechus manatus latirostris | reverse complement strand
TTCAGCCTGTGAGCTGATGTTGTTTGTTCTCAGATCGAAGGACTCCCTTTAATAATTCTTGTAAGTTTGGTTTGGTTTTTACATAGTCCCTTAATTTTTGTTTATCTGGAAATGACCTAATTTCACCATCATATTTGAACGAGAGTTTTGTAGGATATATTATTCTTGGCTGGCAATTTTTTCTTTCAAGGTTTTATATATGTCATCCCATTGCCTTCTTGCCTGCGTGGTTTCTGCCAAATAATCCAAGCTTAGTCTTATTGTTTTTCCTCTGTATGTGACTTTTTGTTTTTCTTAGTTGCTCTCAGGATTCTTTGTTTGTCTTTGGTTTTGGCAAATGTGATTATGATATGCCTTGGTGATTTTCTTTTGGGGTCTATCCTATATGGAGTTTGTTGAGCTTCTTGGATGACCAGCTTTTCATCTTTCATGATATTGGGGAAGTTTTCTGTCAGCAGTTCTTCAATGATCCTCTCTGTGTTTTCTGTTTTTTCCCCCTGTTCTGGAACTCCGATCACTCGCAGATTTTTGCTTTTGATTATATCCCACATAATTCTCAGCGTCTCTTCATTTTTCTTTGTTCTCTTTTCTGATTTTTCCTCAAACAGAGTTGTGATTGATACATTATTTTGTATGAATGTTACACTTCATAAAGTTTCCAAAGTGTAGATCCATGGGCCCCAAAGCAGATGCACTAAACCAGAATCTCCGGAGGTAGGACTTGGGGGGCCTGCATTTTAGTAAGAATCCCACTTCCATGTTTTTGTTTGGCACATTGAATTTTGAGAACTTCTGTGGAAGGAGGGCTATTAGGTAAATATCTTTCCAATGTCCAAGAATTTTTCAATTCTACTCTTAACAATGAAGATTCTTTAGAAAAGACATCCATGAGTAATTTACCTCTCCAGTCAGGAAGATGCATGCCATCTTTCAGGTGCTTAGAGAGAGAGAAGTAAGAAATCAAAGAACTATAGAAATGTTCATTTTTATATCGGTACAGATTTTATAACATATTTTATATAACATTAGATTCTTACAATGTAGAGTTTTATATTTTCCTTTTAAAAATATTAGTATCTTTGAATGTGTCATTCATGCTATAATTTATGAGCATTTAAAAGAGTGGAAAACACTTTTATTGAGGCCCTATAAAAAATGGCAGGTGCTAGGACCTATTGGAATTCAGGCAATTCAAATCTAAGGTGAGACATCATCATATACAGGGTGTGGTGCAATTTAAGCAGGTGCAGAAAAACCAGTTCTTCCACATATGAGCTACTTAGACTCCATTTCAGCTCTCTCCATACCATCTCCAAGATTCTGGCAGCTTTTACACTTGCTCATTAAGCTGAAAGCATGTTTCTTGCAAAGGCTTTATTGGAAGGGGCAGATCAAGGTCTTGGAGAAGCTCTTGGAGGCCTTCTTGGAGGAGGTGGTCAAAGAGCAGCAGTAGGAGGAGGAAATATCAGAGGGATAGTTGGAGGAATTGTGAATTTTGTCAGTGAGGCTGCAGCAGCTCAGTATACTCCAGAACCGCCTCCCCCTCGGCAGCATTTCACCTATGTGGAGGCCAACGAAAGTGAGGAAGTTAAGCTGTTTCGGCAGCACTTTGCACAACTGGCTGGACCGGACATGGAGGTAGGTGCCACTGACTTGATGAATATTCTCAACAGAGTCCTTGCTAAGCACAGGGATCTGAAGACCGACGGCTTCAGTCTTGACACGTGCCGGAGCATTGTATCTGTCATGGACAGTGACATGACCGGGAAGCTGGGCTTTGAAGAATTTAAGTATCTGTGGAACAACATCAAGAAATGGCAGTGTGTTTATAAACAATGTGACACCAACTATTCCGGGTATCTGGGAAGTTCTCAGCTGCGGGATGCTCTGCAGGCAGTGGGCTTCCAGTTAGATGAACAACTCTACCAGATGATTGTCCGCCGATATGCCGATGAGGATGGGAATATGGATTTTAACAACTTCATCAGCTGCCTAGTTCGCCTGGATGCCATGTTTCGTTCCTTCAAGTCTCTGGATCAAGATGCCGATGGCCTCATTCAGGTGTCTATCCAAGAATGGCTGCAGCTGACCATGTATTCCTGAAGCAGGCACTGAGAAGGCCGGGCCCACCCTGGAGGACAGGCCTGCTGGAAGCTGAGCTGAGCTGTCCACAAGGTTGCTAGTACCCATCCAGCAGCTCTTACTCCCTGACCACCACTGTCACAGTTTCATCTGTTTCTGGACTTGTGCCACCCTTTACTGCTTAATTAAAAGAGATTCTCCTTGAGAAATGATTCAAGTGGTTTGTATAATGGCTTTTTGAGATACTGGATTCATGTAGACCTATATATGCAATGGTGGGAGGAGGGAGAGAGTTGCAGGGTGAAGCCCTAATGGAGTAGATATTTAATGGTTATTGCTAATTTGGTAAATGAATCCCAAGGAGTAGAAACTTTGTTGTTGTTGTTAAGAATGAAATTTTGAAAAAATCCTGGAATAAATCAAGGAAGCACTCAGGAGATAGGTTTTTCCCTTTAAAAAGGTGAGAAGGGAAATTCAAAATCTGTTTTTCTCTTAATTTCACATCTGGTCATTCTATTATGTTAAAAATGAAAAGTGCTTTCCAGGAAAACTCTGTTGAACCATACAGAAACAGCTTCAGAAATGTGAAATTAAGCAATTTCCTATCAGGGTAGCATTTTCTTATGGGAGAGCAACTATCTAAAATTCTAGAATTCTTTAGTCCCGTTTCTCTAGTAAAATAAGCATATAGCAATTCTGTTTTGTTTTGATATATTTCTAAAGAGGATCAAGGGCATTGGGGAATAAAGGGTGCCTGTAGTTCAAGATGTTTCTGGTTGCTTTAATGAATCAAAACCATCAGTCTTACGTTACAGCATTCTTATGATACAAAATCAGGCATGCCCTGTTGATGTTAGCCAGCTCTTGTCATGTCTTGCCCTGCCTTGGAGCACGGAAAGTTCTTTCACTTCTATTTGAAAAGTAAAAAACAAAAAACCTCGTGGCTATCGAGTCGATTCCACTGATAGGGACCCTACAGGCAGGAAGAAAGTAAACAAAAGAAGAAAAACTTAAAAGAGTAATCAGTTAAATGGAATATAAAGCAGTATGAAAGACAAATATTGCTGACTTTTTATTACAGTGGTTCTCAGCTCTGGCTGCAATTTAGAATCACCAGGAAAGCTCTTTAAGAATACTGATGCCTGAGCACCACCCCAAAGGAGTTAACTAAGAATCTCTTGAGGTGGGGTCCAGGGATGAAGATGTTTAAACTCCCCGGGTGATTCTAATGAGCGGCCAAAGTTGAGAGCCACTGCTTTAAAGTAAGACTGTCTCCAAGATTTCGCAAATCTGGCTCAGCCAAAAGTGAGGCCGAGCTAGGAAAATCAGTATTGCCAATGCCCAGGAGAAGGAAGATAAGGATACTGTGAAACTGCCACCCCCAGAACTGGTAGTCATGCCCTTCTTGCGTATAGAATCGTTGGTTTGGCTTCATAATTTTGATTCAGGCTGTTATAGCAGAGCAAGCAGAATCCCGAATCCCGGTGCAAAGTGGACTCAGGCGAGAGAGGCTGCCTTCCTGAGTGCTCAGTTCACCTGCCTGCTGTTTAATTAGTTTCCACCCCTCCTGCTTCTCTGGTGCTTAATGCATTCCTTCTCTCCCAGGCTATTTCTGGAGGGTCCAAAATAGCCTGGGAGAGAAGGAATGCAATACATTTAGCAGGAGTTGAAAGATAAATTCTCCCTTAGTCTTTTGACTCATTTAGAAGAAACTCTTAACTATGGAAATGGTGTAATTGGCCTGTTAACAGCCCTCAGCTGCCTGTAGAAACCCCCAGTGAAATTTGGAGAGGTTGGCATTTGGCCTCTGTGTTTACCATCATGACCATCAAGTATTTGTGAAACACCAATGCATATGATTGTACACTAAGCCAAGTGTAGATATAACATCCCTTTCCTCAAAAGACTTGCAATTTAAGCTGGGTCTGGTGTGCTGCTTAGACCAGGTGTGGTTATAGAAGTAATGAGGCTGCTGCCAGCTGCCATACATTAGTATCAGTCTCCCTATTTTGGAACAAGCCCACTTATATATGAAGCATGGGTGTAGGAGATTAGCCAGGAAAGGGGAAAGCTGCCAAGATGTCTTTTAAGGTCTCAGGATGTTCAGTTTGTAAGTTAACCTTTCCACGTGTTGATTGTGGACAGGACAGTGTTGCCACACTTTTTTCCTTCACTTCATTTTAAATGCGTTATGAAAGTTAAGACAAGCATTCACACTAGGAGTGGTACTGTTTCTCTTGCTCCCCAAGTAGAGGGAGTACCTACTTGTATGATTCTGTTCCAGCAGGCACATGGCAAAACATTCTGAGGTTACCTAAGTTTCTCTTCTGAATCTGTACACAATTTGTTTAAATAATCCCCAGAGTGGATACTAGAAAATTCAGTCCAAACTCTGAATTTTTCCAAGTAGCCAAATCATTGGCTTTGCATGGACAAATAGCCTGATGAGTGACTGAATTTCTTCATTTTCATCCAATGGTTGATATTTTAAAGACACATTTTCAGTGTAACACAAGTATTTAGCCAATTTCTATATGGAAGATTATTTGTAGCCTAAAATGAAGGTCTGAGATTCATATAACTCCATCCCATTATTTCTTGATTTATGACATCAAGCAATACATTATGCAAGTCAAAAAAAAAATACTCAGTAATAAAAATATGTGATGTTGCATCATCTGCATTTTTAAACTTCAATCTATCCCATATGATTTTGAAAAGCTCCTTTATCTTGGTATAACCTACTGAGTACTATAGCCTGTAACAACAGGAAAAAGAACTGTGTGTTCTGTACCAAAGAACAGCAAACATTCCAACACATTCAATGTTTGTATGCCATCTTGAAGGTCATTTTAAAAATATTTTTTGAGTAGTACATGCATCTATGAAAGTTGATTTGTATAGCAACCTAAGTCAGAAATCTTGATCACTAATATTGCACAAATAACCGATACTAGGGCCTTAAAAAATATTTCTGGAAGCACCTGCAGGGCACCGATATTAAATGTGCCTAGTGATTGCAGGAGTCCTGGTGGCACAGTGGTTAAGAGCTTGGCTGCTAACCAAAAGGTCGGCAGTTTGAACCTACCAGCCACTCCTTGGGAGAAAGGTATGACAGTCTGCTCTTGTAAAGACTACAGCCTTGGAAGGAAACCCTATGGGGCAGTTCTACTCTGTCCTATAGGGTTGCTATGAGTTGCAATCGACTCGACGGCAGTGGGTTAGTGATCTTAAAGTGCCTCTAGAATTACTTTCAAAAAATGTGTACTTTTAATGCTAAGTGGATTAAAGCAACTTAATTCCCAGAAAATTAGTAATACAATTATGTATGTGGGTAGAAATATTCTTAATCAGAATATTCCGGTAAACAAAACACCTCTTCCCTGACTCTTCTAGATAACTGAGAATTTACTGTATTTAAATAATAATACGCCTTCGGATTTATAGATTATTTTTACAGATTTGCAGACTTGTTCTTGTTGGATGCTGCCAAAGAAGTTCCATTTTATGTACACATCGTTTGTATTATTTTGAGGACATGGATTATCTCTCATTTGCAGACATGATATCACTTATAATTGCAGAGCATCACGGTGTAGTGGTTAAGAGCTACAGCTGCTAACCAAAAGGTCAGCGGTTTGAATCCACCAGGGGCTCCTTGGAGACTCTATGGGGCAGTTCTCCTCTGTCCTATAGGGTCCCTATGAGTCAGAATCGACTCCACGGGCAACGGGTTTGGTTTTTTGTTTTTGTTTTTTCACATAGCAAAGAAAAAATAGTCCCTATCTTTGGGACCTTACTACCTCAAAACGTATTCATAACTATATCTTTAAATGTTGCTAGACTTAAGAAATTGTACAAGGTATCTGATTCCATGTGAATAAAAATGTTTAAAAATTCCAACTATGAAACAACTTTAGGAAACAGATAACTGAGAATCATACACGAGACTCATCATTTTTCCTTTTGTAGTTATAAATGGACACTGTGTGAGCAAGTGATGTGGAACTTCCCGCTAGCCCAGGAAGCTGGTGTGGTGTGACTGTGGGCATGGTGCTGGGGTGCCATGTGCTCATAGTGGCCCCAGCAGACACTTCCATGCTTTCCTGATCGTGCTGACAGCTGAGAAGGGGACAGGGTCCACTCCCTGGAATTTCAGCGAGGCTTAGTCACCCCTTCTTTTGGCAGTAATTCAACACAACTCCTTGGTTGCAACTCTGGACTTCCCTGGACTCCAGATTAGGGGAGGTTATGGAAGGATTAAAGGAACCCTGGTGGCCAAGTGGTTAAGCACTGGGCTGCTAACCCAAAGGCTCGCAGTTCAAACTCACCGGGCAATCTGCTTTCATAAGTATTACAGTCTAGAAAACCCTATGAGGCAGGTTCTACTCTGTCACATGGGGTCTCTTTGAGTAGGAATCAACTCCATGGCAACAGATTTTTTTTATGGAAGGATTAGGGCCTCCTCCAGAAAAGCTGGTCTCCTCCTTTGGAATGTGGCCATGAAATATTTTCCTATCTAGTTTTTTTTTTTTTTTAATTCATAATCCTCCCTGAAGAATTCATTAGGTTTTTAAAGTAAAGATCCACAGATTTAGGGAATAATTTTTTATCATGGAACCAATTCCATATTAAAAAAATTAAAGGAGTGTATTTTGCTCTATAATTGTTTTATTCTCTGTTTTTTAATAGTATTATTTTATCAAGCTATTTATTTTAGTTTACGTGATCAGGAGTCAGACTGCCTAAATTCTAATTGTGGCTATGGCAATAGTGAGTTTTTGTGACCTCAAATAAAACTTTTATCTCAGTTTTTTCATTAGTAAAAAGAAGTTGGAATGGGTGATTTCTAAGATTCCTTCCAGTTCTAAATTTTATTGTTCTAAATTTAGAACCTTGAAAATGTTTTATTTTATTAATCTAGTAATAGGAACTCTCAGAAAAACTTTCATGCTATTTTTAATTTTTTTGCATTGCTAAGATGGAAACTTTTGCATAATTTCTGATGTGATTAGTCTGCCTTAACATTCTTTTGTCAGTCCAAATAACTCATATAAGACTGAGTTATTTTTCTCTAATGAAAGTAACAGTGAAAATTGTTACCTGGTTCTGTGAACTATGGTAATATTGAGGGTCTATTTCACTATCTGAAAATTGAGTTGTGATATTTGACCTGCATTCTGTATCAGGTTTAGTACAGATAAAAATTGGATACCTCACAATAAAGTCATGACATAAGTTCAGAGGGGTATTTCCAGTTTATGACCATAACAACAGTGCCCGTAAGTAATTAGTGATTAAAGAACTTCTATTCAAGAGTTCTGTGTTGCTTAGCGGAGAAAGCCAATTGCAGAAGAAATTCACCTATGTCGAGTCATATATCCAGAGTTCAGTAAGCTCCTAAACTTCTGAGGCTAATTATGAAACAGCCCTCCATAGTGCAGAAAAAAATTAAATGTTGCTGGCATAAGAAGGAAATTATGTCCCTTCATACTCTGCCTTCTCTGAAATTTTTGGGGTGATGAAAATGTTAGTTGTGGTGGTGCTTAACCTGGTGTGCACATTTGTCAAAACACATTGAACTGTACACTTAAAATGGATGCATTTTATTGAATGTAAATTATGCCTCAATAAAGTTGATTTTAAAACAAACAAAAAAGCCAGCTCTCTTATAGGCTGGCACCCAGACAAAAATGGAAGTCAGATGACATGAGTTTTTCCTTCAGAATAAACCCTGTTACTTAGGGAGATCTTGAAACCTCCGTTTCTACCTTCTCCAGTGTGTGTGGGGGGAGGACCTCAAAAAAACCAAATCCATTGCCGTTGAGACAATTGACTCGTAGCGATCCGGTAAAAACCAAAACGAAACCCACTGCCAGTGAGTGAATTCCGACTCATAGATGAGCGACCCTATAGTGAAATTAAATTATCAGTCCTTTCCATTTCTACCTTGTGGTAAAATAAAGTAGTATGGTAGAAGTGATTTTTGACCTTTTGAGTCTTGGTTGCTTCGAGAAGCTGATAAAGGCTACGGAATATTTCCCTAGAAAAATGTACATACAAAAATCACATATAATTTCAGGGGCTTCACAGCCTCCCCCCTCCCAAGTTCATCTATGAACCCCCAGTGCAGAATGCTTTCCTTAACGTGAAGATCATAGGTAAGGTAGATGAGAAAAGAGTAGCACTGTTTTTAGTGCCTACCTGTGTGCTAGGCAATGGGACTGCACTGGCCCAAGAAGAACCAGCCCCACCCTTAAGGAACTCTTGATGATTGAAGTGTAGATACTTAGTAACAGTTGAAGATCACAATCTTATTTATACCAAACAATATTTGTTAATCTATCAAATACTATGCTAGCTTTGTTGTTACTAGTTCATAGTTCATCTGGGAATTCATCTCATCATTTGAAGATTTTGCTGGCAAAGTGATTCTAACATCTGGAATTTATAATCTGAGTGTGTGTTTATACTTCTCTTTCTCCCTCCTCCTCCTTTCCGTTTCCCCTTTCCTCCCCCTTTCCTTCGTTTAGTTTTCTCTCTTCTCCTCTCTCTTCCTTCAGCCTTCGCTCCCTCTCTGCTTTGCCTCTCTTCCTTTCTTCCTCCCTTTCTTAAGCTCTCTCTTCTTTCTCTCCATTTTCATTCTCAGTGTTCCTGTATACGCGAGTAGTTAATGTGCAGGAAAAACTCTGTATATAGCCTGGATTAGAATTACCAGTCCACTCTTTTATATTGCCATCATGAAATGCCTCCTGAGGCCTATAGATATTAATATACTAGTTGTGTTCGGTTTCCAGAGGCTTAGCCACAGCAGTTTCAGTGAAGTTCAGGGCTTTGAACTGATTCTTCCCAGTTCAGTCATGGCTGAGGAAGCGAAACTGGAACAGACCCGGTTTCTAAAATTTTAAAATTTGGGTAAACCGTAATGATAACAGGAACAGGAAAAATTATAGGTTGAAGCCCTGCTAGAAACCTAATCTCCCACTTAGAAAACAAGGGCATAGCAACAAAATCTCTTGCGCATCAGATTTTGAGCAGAGCCGGAAACCGGCATGCCCCGCTCAAAGATGGTGGCTGACGGTGCCGCTCTGAATGTGTGTCTCTCTCCACAGTCCTGCCAGTAATCCAATTTCACGCATCAGGTTCCTGAAAGGGCTCACTATGCCTCTTCTGAGTCTGCCATTCTAGGGCTTTGACCCATAATCTTCCCTGTTCCGGTTATGGTCCCGGATCACTCAAATTGTAAAAATTCAAGTCTGTTCGGTTTCACTTCGTCAGCCATAACTGAACTGGTTCAAACAGGTTTGAAGCCCTAGTAAAGTTCGGGTTCTTCTTGGTCTGATATTCCCAAGGGGCCATTCAGTGGCCCAGGTTTGCTCTACCTGCTTCTGGTTTACTGCAGATTAAGTGAAAGAAAGAAAGGATGTAGCTGTGATTATTGCCTCAATTTGCCCTTTTCCTTTTCCTTCCATTTTCCACGTGTTGCTTCGTGACCTTTGGTATGTAAAAGTATTTGGTGTTGGCCATCATGGCAGGGCCACCATCCATGGTGGAATGAATGGTTTGATCCCACCTAGGATGAATGGTCTGGATTCTGCTTCCTATCAGGGTTCCCATCAGGGCTGAGCTCAAAAACTCACTTTGGATGCTGTAGGACCATCCTAAATGGCCTCAGTGATAAAATGTTTGTATTTTATTGCTAAGTAGAGAATATATTTTTCCCTCTGAAAATGAATGGGTGGTCTACTTGCTTGCTGTTCTGTTTCAGTGTGAACTTTTTTCCAGTTAGCCTCAGTGCATGAAGATGTAGAGCTGTATGGTATACCTCAATTTCACCTTTCGAACTGTGATGAGTGATAATTCAGTTAGTAGCCCTCCTAATTGATTTTTCCCCTCCTTCCACAGAACCATGATGGCAGTATCGACTTCCGGGAGTATGTGATTGGCCTGGCTGTCTTGTGCAACCCTGCCAACACAGAAGAGATCATCCAGGTGGCATTTAAGGTACTGTCAGCCCCGGTGAAAGCATCTTGGTTTGGCTCGCAAACAAGTGTTGACTCTAAGTGTATTATTTGGAAATCAGTGAATCTATTACATGAGTTTATAAATCTGCTGTGACATGTATACGAGAGTAATGTGATTAAGTCAATTGCTACTGAGAATAAAGAAAACACAAGTATCCATTTAGGCATAAAAGTCTTTGGAAGCAGCATAGTTAACAGCATCAAGATTGAAGAGCAGCTGATTTAACAAATTAACTTAAAAAATTATTTCTTTTCAGCCTCCCCATTTTGAAGCCCCAAAGTGAGGTTTATAAATAAACACCACCTGTCATTCATCATCCTAATTCACCATCCACAAAGTCCTGATCCATCCTTATTTTCTCACTCTGTGGATCAAAGATATTTTAAGTGTATTTTCCTGATGGACTTAATTTTGTTGGGGTAGTATCAGGTGAACATCATCATAAATTTCCCAAATTTCCACCCTGTATGTTTTCCTGTAGTATCACATACATTTTTATAGCAATAAAGGGATCTAAGTTGGGGACAGATGAATAAAATCTACGGTCCAGGCCCTCACCAAAACTTGATGGAAATTTGAATTGTTGATATAGACTCCGTTTATTACCTACATGTGCAAAAGGAGAAGAAAGAATACATTCCCGAAGTGTGTTTTCAGTTCTTATGAGATTAAAGGTGCTTCATCTAATTAGTATTTAAATGGGATGTTCCCTTTGAGTTCTAAGCTTGTAAGGTCAGCTCTCAGATCAAAAACTGGAACTCCCTACTTGTCTTACCAACTTGTTTATATTACCTCTTCTTGTTCAGCCACTTGGTCGCTTTACTCCCATCCAGCATGCCAGCGGCAGACCTTTCCTATTCCTCTTTCCTGATCTTACCTCAGGAATTAACCTCTTCCTGAGGTAAGACTGTCTTTTATCTGAGAAGAATATCCCATTGTGTCTTAGTTTCTTAGTGCTGCTATAACCAAAATACTATGTAAGTGAGTGGTTTTAAAGATCAGACATTTATTTTCTCACTGTTTAGGATGCTAGAAGTCCAAATTCAAGGCACTGGCTTTAGGGGGAGGTTCTCTGTTAGTTGTCTCTGGGGGAAGATCTTGTTCAGTTTCTGTAGTCCTGGCTTTCCTTGATTCCTTGGTCATCTCCACGTGGCGTGTATCTTCACCCCGTGCCTGCTTCTCTGTGCCTAATCTACTCGTTTTTTTGTTGTTGTTTTTGTTTTTTTTTTTAATTGTACTTTAGATGCAGGTTTACAGAACAAACTAGCTTCTCATTAAACAGTTAGTACACATACTGCTTTGTGACATTGGTTACCAACCCCACGACATGTCAATACTCTGCCTTCTCAACCTTGGGTTCCCTATTACCAGCTTTCCTGTCCCCCTCTGCCTTCTCATCCTTGCCCCGGGCTAGTGTGCCCCTTTAGTCTCATTTTGTTTTATGGGCCTGTCTAGCCTTCGGCCAAAGGGTAAACCTCAGGAGTGACTTCATTACTGAGCTAAATAGGTGTCATGGAGCCATGCTCTTGGGGTTTCTTCAGTCTCTGTCAGGCCAGTAAGTCTGGTCGTTTTTTGTGAGTTAGAATTTTGTTCTACATTTTTCACCAGCTCTGTCTGGCACCCTCTACTGTGATCCCTGTCAGAGCAGTCGGTGGTGGTAGCCAGACACCATCTGGTTGTGCTGGACTCAGTCTGGTGGAGGCTGTGGTAGTTGTGGTCCATTAGTCGTTTGTATTAATCTTTCCCTTGTGTCTTTGGTTTTCTTTGTTATCCCTTGTTCCCAATGGGGTGAGACCAGTGGAGTATCTTAGGTGGCCATTCACAAGCTGTTAAGACCCCAGAGCTACCCACCGAAGTAGAAGGTAGAACATTTTCTTTATAAACTATGTTATGCCAGTTGAGCTAGATGTTCCCCAAGACCATGGTCCCCACAGCCTAATCTGCTCTTTTCATATCCAAAAGTGAGGAGATTTAAGACACTGATATGGCCTCATTAACATAACAAAGAAAACTCTATTCCTAAGTGGAATTACATCCACAGGCATAGGGGTTAGGATTCCAGCACATGTTTTGGGGGGATACAATTCAATCCGTAACACACTGTAATTCTGACAAGACTTCTTTGCTCTATTATGTAGAGAGACTCTTCCTCCAAGAGTCATTTCTTAGGTCTTCAAGACCAACCGGCACAGCTTAAGGAATTTTCATGTGTTCTTCTGTGATTGACAAAAGAGTGCCTGAGTTTACTTTTTTATTTCACATTGGTTTAAACCAAGTTACTGCTAGACCCAAACAACCTAAGTGGTTGATGCTTAGCAGATGGCCATAAGGCAGCGGCCAGAACTTTTTCCAAGTTTAAAATCTTTGGTTTTTACAGACTTATTCATCATAAACCTAAAATTACACACATAGCTAACTTATTCTGATTCAAACATTTCTGTTTCTGTTTTGGGATGGTATGTGTAATTATAAGTTTAGTTGGGTAAATGGTCACTTTTGATTTACCAATGAAAGGCCTGATAGAAAATTTGGCCCTCAGTCACAGTAATCATTGCTTTTAGAGAAGTCATGAGATTTCTGTCTAGCCTAGATCTTGGTTTGCGGGTAGAGAAAGGGAGGAAATGAGGACCTAAAATTGTAATTAGCTCTATTTCCAATAAGGCAAATGTCATGCTTTATATTGGTTATTTTTTAATTTTGCTTTTCAGGTGTGTTTTATGTTTTTGGAAATGTTTTTTTGCATGCTTTTATTTTTCAGTTAAGAGTATCCTTTTACATATAGGATCCTTTTACATTATTTTATTGGGTAGCACTTGACAGTGAACAAAATACTTCCCATTTTTTATCTCATTTCATCTTCGGAGTGACTGTTAGTGGTAAAATATTATTTGAGTTCTTTAGTTGCAAACAATAGGAATAGACTCTGGCTGAGTGGAGCCAAAGAGGACTGTGGAGTAGGTGCAAGGGAAGGTTCAGAACCAGCCTGCTCCATGGGTCCCAGTTACGGGAACTCCCTTGGGCCTGCAGTTGGAATGAGCAAACTCTAACTCTGTTTGTAATTCAAATTCCAGTGAGGGTCCAAATGGTCTTGGGCCAAGTGCCCGCTAGGAAAGGCAGCATTTTTTTGTTTTTTTAATTGTACTTTAGATGAAGGTTTACAAAACAAACTAGCTTCTCATTAAACAATTAATACACTTACTGTTTTGTGACATTGATTGCCAACCCCATGACATGTCAACACTCTCCCCTTCTCGACCTCGGATTCCCTATTACCAGCTTTCACGTCCCCTCCTGCCTTCTCATCCTTGCCCCTGGGCTGGTGTGCCCATTTAGTCTCACTTTGTTTTATGGGCCTGTCTAATCTTTGGCTGAAGAGTGAACCTCAGGAGTGACTTCACTGCTGAGCTAATAGGGTGTCTGGGGGGGGCATACGCTTGGGGTTTTCTCCGGTCTCTGTCATACCAGCAAGTCTGGTCTTTTTTTTTTTTTGTGAGTTAGAATTTTGTTCTGCATTTTTCTCTAGCTCTGTCTGGGACTCTCTCTCTGTTGTGATCCCTGACAGAGCAGTCAATGGTGGTAGCCAGGCATCATCTAGTTACGCTGGACTTAGTCTGGTACAGGCTGTAGTACTTGTGGTCCATTAGTTATTTGGACTAATGTTTTCCTTGAATCTTTGGTTTTCTTCATTCTCCCTTGCTCCAGACCGGGTAAGACCTGTGGAGTATCTTAGATAGCCACTCCCAAGCTTTTAAGACCCCAGATGCTACTCACCAAAGTAGAATGTCGAATATTTTCTTTATAAACTACGTTATGGAAAGGCAGGATGTTTTGATTAAGAGTCTCACAGTATCCTTTGCAATGGAGAGTTACTGGAGATATTATTCCCCCCAAAGAAACAGTGTTACACTTCCTGTTGTTGTTGTTAGGTGCCATTGAGTCAGTTCCGACTCATAGCGACCCTGTGTACAACAGAATGGAACACTGCTGGGTCTTGCACCATCCTTCAGTTGTTGCTATGGTTGAGCCCATTATTGCAGCCACTGTGTCAGTCCATTTTGTAGAGAGTCTTCCTCTCTTTTGCTGATTGAGCCTGATGTCCTTCTCTAGGAACTGATCCCTCCTGGTAACATGTCCAAAGTACATGAGACGAATCTCGCCATCCTTGCTTCCAAGGAGCACTCTGGCTGTACTTCTTCCAAGACAGATTTGTTTGTTCTTCTGGCAGTTCATGGTATATTCAATATTCTTTGCCAGCACCATAATTCAAAGGCATCAATTCTTCTTCAGTCTTCCTTATTCATTGTCTAGCTTTCACATGAATATGAGGATACTGAAAATACTATGGCTTGGGCAGGCACACCTTAATCCTCAAGGTGACATCTGTGCTTTTTAACACTTTAAAGAGGTCTTTTGCAGCAGATTTGCCGAATGCAATACATTGTTTGACTTCTTGACTGCTGCTTCCAGGGCATTGATGGTGGATCCAAGTAAAATGAAATCCTTGACAACTTTAGTATTTTCTCCATTTATCATGATGTTGCCTATTGGTCTAGTTGTGGGGACTTTTGGTTAAACATCGTACCCGAGTCCGAACCATGGAGCTTACCTTAGGTCTAATGATCCCTGGTGGCACAGAGGTTAAGTGTTTGACCAAGAGGTCAGCGGTTCGAATCCACCAGCTGGGAGAAAGATATGGCAGTTTGCTTCTGTAAATACTTATAGCATTAAAAACCCTATGGGGCAATTCTACTCTGTCCTATAGGGTTGCTATGAGTCAGAATTGACTCAGTGGCAGTGGGTTAGTTAGTCACCTTAGGTCTGGGAACTTTGTAGCAGGGAGACTGTTGAGAGTGATGAGTAGATGAGGGCAATTGAGGAAGTGATCTGGGGCAGTTGTGGCAAAGGACGGATGTAGAAGAAGTAACAGGATGGACATAAGGAGGGAACTTACATAGAAGTGAGAGCCACCAACGCACCAAAAGTAGCAAGAATTTAGATTAAGATGAGTTGGTAAGAATTGTTTAGGGACAGAAGGTGAAACTGTAATATACCTTTGAAGGAAGCGTAGAGCCTGTGAGGAGGGGGATGTGATGGAGTCTTGGCAATTACTGTTTGAAGTCCAAGGCCCATAAAGAGCCCTGGGGATACAGTTTATGAAAAGAAATGCTAATTCGCTTTCACTCTCCAACTATCTTATCCCCCATTAGCAGGAAATAGACTAGAAGCCAGTGCTTTCTCAGCTGGGGGCAGCAAACATCAAGTTATATTTTTCCTCCAACTCTCATGAGCAATTAAAACACTACTCAGTATTTGCTTGTTGTTCTTTTCATGGTTATACCATTATCTCTGATGCCTATCTTTCTGCTTTTGCTGTACTTGGTCAAAAGTAGATACCTAACAGCAGGAACTCTAGATATTATCTGCCTGGATTTAGATACCAACTCTACCACTTATTAGTTATGTAACACTGGGAAAGTTACCTAACTTCCAGGTGCCTCAGCTTTCTTGTCTGTAAGATAGGGCTAATAATGGCACCTACCTTACATATGACTATCGTGAGGGTTAAAGGATTAAGACATGTAATGTGATTTGAACATTTTTGATCAGTGCCTGCAAAGAGTAAGTGCTTATATCACTAAAATTCTTAATGCTCAGGAGAGGATTTTGAATATGAGATACTAACTATGCATCAGTTATCTCTGTTTTGCTACTTGACTTTCAGTCCATCCCACCTTACTGCCTTTTTGGCCTCCTCCTGTAAACACATTCAGTCTCTCTCTCCCTAAAGACATTTGTACTCCTGGCTATCACTTTATTTATCTCCTTCCTTTTGTTCCATACTTTCTGGAAAGAAGAGTCCATTACTTGTTGTCTCTGTTTTTCACCTCTGTTCATTCCTTAATTCCATTACCATCTGGCTTCGAGGTCCTTGAAAGTGTTTGCTAAAGTCATCACGACCTCCTAATTATCAAATCCAGCAAATCATTTTGCTCCTCACTTGGCCTTTCTATGGCGTTTTACTCTGCTGGATGTTACCACTGTCAGAGTCTCTTCCTCTTTCCTGAAAACCCTCCCTTAGGTTCCAGGATGCCTGCTATTCTTTCTTGGTTCTTCTTCTGTCTCCCTGGCTGCTGCTTCTAAGTCATCTTTGCCAGTTCTTCTTCTCTACATGTACTGTTGTTGTTATTCCCAGGGCTTTGCCTTACTTTATACATTCTCTACAGATAAGCTCAAACACACTCATAGGTTCAGTTTTTACCTGAATTCATATCTCAAGCCTCATCAGTGTCCTGAGCTGATATGCTGAAGTTCTTACTTCCTCCTGTCACCTTTAACTCAAATTTCACCTATCCAGGTCTAACTCTTGATCTCATCTTGGCACCTGTTCTTCTGACTGTTCTCCTTCTCTTGGCTAATGTAACTTGCTTCCACTCAGTTGCCCAAGCTAGGAAACCTCAGCCATCTTGTTTTTCTTTAAAATTTTCAGCCATCCTTGGCTCCTTCCTTTCCATCACTGTTGTTGTTCTTGGGTGCTGTCAAGTCAATTCCAACTCACAGCGATAGACATCTAATTGATTGCAAGGCCTACCTTTGCTTATAAATTCTGTTCCTTCCTATCTTTCCCTGCTTCTCCATATCAGACTCTTAATTGGTTTTTCTGCCTCTATTTTCACCAACCTCCTGCCCTAATCCATCTTCCACACTCTGCCCAAGGCAGCTCCCTCAACTCACACAGGATCACACTATGTCCTTCCCGTTACCTAAAGGACTAGTTGTGGCGTTTATCTACCATGATCTGGTTCCTGCTTGTCCTCAGTCTCCTGCCTTGAGCCCCAGACTATCACCTGCCATTCCTTGTATATTCTGAATGTCTTGTCATGCTCTAAGACCCAACTCAGATGTCTCTATTAACTATCCATCAGTTATCTCTGTTATGCTACTTCCATGACCTCTCTGGGTAGGATTCATTATGGTCTCCACAGGCTATACTTAATATTGTTATTGCCCCTATTTTAATTCTGTCTTTCTTCACAAATGTATCTCTGGTCCCTGGCACAGTAAATGATTGAATTATTAAAGAGTTTATTTTCCATACCATTATTGCTCTGCAGGAGCTATTTCTTATATTTCATTTTCTCTTTCCTTCAGCTCTTTGATGTTGATGAGGATGGCTACATAACAGAGGAAGAGTTTTCCACCATTCTGCAGGCTTCCCTTGGAGTGCCTGCCCTTGATGTTTCTGGTCTCTTCAAGGAGATAGCCCAAGGGGATTCTGTTTCCTATGGTGAGTAGCAAATTTGGCCTACATAAAAGAGTGTTGCTTTTTTCAACTAATTATATTACATATGTTAATTATATTAATAATAGTAGTAGTAGAGGTATATACTCATTATGTTAATTATTATTATATTAATAGTAATACTAATAATAGTAGTAGAGGTATAATAGTAATAGTAGTAGCAAATTATTGAGGACTTACCATATGCTAACCATTCTTCTAAACATTTTACATATATTAACTCATTTAATCTTTACAGCAAGCCTATTTAATCAGTATAGTATTCTTACTTTACTGAGATACAAAGAGTTTAAGTAGCTTACCTAAGATCACCCAGCTAGAGAATGACAGAGCCAGTGTGAAAAGCCTGAGTCAGTCTGGCTTTAGAACCTTAACTTCGTCTCATATCTCTCAAGTATGCTGCCTTCCTTGAGGGTCTTTTCTTTTCTGCTGTAAGTGTGGTCAGGCTCAGCTGAGCAAGTTAACTAACCTGGGTTGTAGTCACAGTACAGGGATATGGACAGATATCCAGTAATAACAGTAGCTACCACATTTATTGAGTGTTTACTTGTGTAAGCTTTTACATTCCTTATTTATGTCATCTTCGTAGCAGCCTCTGTGAGGTAGGCACTATTATGGAGGAAAACCCTGTGGCAAAGTGGCAGGTCCATCCATCAGTGACTGACCTTTCTCCTGGTGGCTTGAATCCACACATCAAAACAAGTCCATATGGCTGAAGGGTCAGTTTCCATATATTTCACAGTGCAGTCATTTATTGAGAAGCACACCTCAGTGGAGAGGCCTAGATGATGGTCTCCCTTCCTTAGCTTTGTTGTGGTCTAGATGACAGATTTGCCTCTCATTTCCCATCTTTTCCCTCAGGCTGGAGGGGGATTTGTCTTGAATGTTTTTTTTTAAATGGTGTTCAAAGAGTTTCAGCTTGTTAACTTTCGTGGGATGGGGAAATTAGATCACATACTTCCTTTGCTCTCTGTTTTTAATTACTGTCATTTTGGCTGCCCTTTATTAGTCTGTTTTAGATAATTAGGTGCCTAGGGCACTTACTCTGTTGAGTTCATTTGTTAAAAAATAAGACATTATAAAATGATGAAGTATATACTGAGACAAAACATATGAGTCATAAACCCCATGAGTACTAATTCTTTTTCTGACAATTTTCCTTTGATTAGTGAGACATTCTATTA
The DNA here is from genome assembly GCF_000243295.1 of Trichechus manatus latirostris. Taxonomy (NCBI): domain Eukaryota; kingdom Metazoa; phylum Chordata; class Mammalia; order Sirenia; family Trichechidae; genus Trichechus; species Trichechus manatus. The sequence continues at coordinate 12,533,500 of NW_004443950.1, read as the reverse complement.
CTCTGAACTTCCAAATTTTGAAAAACTATTTTGGAGAAATTTTTCAATGGAAGCTAAGACTACAAATGATTTGTAGATAGTCATCATTTTACCTGTCAAGTATAATAATTTTTTAGGGAAATCTCCTTTGTTCTTTGGAGTCCAGCCGTTTTCAGAATACACAGAATATCTCCCTTTCCCTAATATTATGCAAGTCTGCTTTTGGTACAGTGGAGGAATGTTTGAGGTATTTAAGTATGAATTTTATAAAAGAATATGTATTGACATGTGCCATGAATATGGCCATTTAAATTGTTTAAATGTGATATTTTACATTGTTTTTGCTCTTAGCTTTACATTAGCCAAATTAATGCCCAAATTCCACTTACAGCTAGTTCACAGGAAACTTCTAGAAATGAGTTACTCTTTAAGGTCACTGACATACCAGCAGAGGACAGGGCCCTTGATCTTTTGAATAAGCACACGTCTTGAAATTAAAAATCTTGATTTCAGTAGGTCAGTTCTCATGGTGACTTATCTTCAGTTCTCAGTGTCTCAATCAGTGAAATAGGTTCATGGAGATGAACTTTTATTTTGGATTCTAAGAAGAAACAATTAACAGCTTGTCCGATTTGGAAATATAAAGTGGCCTATTAATGCAAAATAATGTTGCAATTGCAAAGAATGATTTGGCTGAATCTAGTGACTTCTTTATCGCTTTAAAAAAAAAAAAAGCCATATCAATTGCTGTATAGTCGATTCTGACTCATGGCAACCCCATGTATGCAGAGGAGAACTGCACTCTATAGGGTTTTCAAGGCTGTGTCCTTTCAGAAGCAAATCAACAGGACTTTCTTCCAAGGCACCTCTGGGTGAGTTTGAACCACCAACCTTTCAGTTAGTAGCTATGTATTTCTCTATTTGTGCCACCCAGGGACTCCTCATCACTAAGACCTAGTTTTTGTCTTCACAAATTGTTAGTCTAATGTACCAGAAGAATAAAGTAGACTCTTGGTTATCAGAGAATTAAAAAAAAATAAATGGTTACAAAAAGGACATTGGGCTAAAATCCTTTTATTATGGAGCCAAGTAGCGAGCTGATTCAAAGATAATGCTCCCTTTGTTCTACAAACTCAATGAAGTTTCCTCCACCCAATCAGAAGAAAACAGAGAAATTTCAAAGCTGAGGGCAGCATCATATTTTAGAAACTCCAGGTTATTGGAGGCTTGAGGTTCAAACCCTGATACTTAACAAAGTAAGCCTTCTATATTTCTATCTCAGTTCCTAACTCTAAAATACTTGAGATAAAAAAGGTCTTCTTCTACTCAGAGGTTTTGTGGTATGATTATTACATATTGTACACTCTGCTAGCCATTATTGATCGTTAAGTCAGAGCTCAGCTTTTCATGATTTTATGTACCAGAGATAAGGGTTAAAATAATGTAAAAAACCAGATATAATTTTTTACTGTCCTTGGTAATAGATTTTTAAACCTTTTGTATTGTGAAAAATGACAAAAAATACAGAACACTGAATAAAACATAAATGTGGAGCATAATGAAGTTTTACAAAGCAAACACCTGGTAGCTACCACTCAGATCAAGAAATAGAGCTTTTCCAGAACCCCAGAAACCCCTTGTCCCCCTTCTCAACCACAACCCCTTCCTTTCTGTTCAGGGAGGGAACACTGCCCTGACTTGAAAAGGAATCCCTGCCTTTGCCTTTCTTTAGAGTTTTACCACAAACATATGCATCCTTAAATATTGTATTTTAGTTTTCCCTAAGTTTTTGAACTTTATATAAATGGGATCATACAGCATTTCCTCTTTTGTGTTTGGCTTTCTTCATTCAACATTATGGCTTTGAGATTCATCCACATTGTTGCAACACGGCTGTTCATTCATTTCCATTGTTATATAACATTATATTACACTCATATGCCACAATTTATCTATTTCTGCTGTTGACAGACACTTCAGTTTGTTTCCCTTTTTTTGACTGTTAGGAATAATGCTGCTATAAACATTCAGTAGACAAGTACAAGATACTCAGTAAAGTGTCTTGTACATGTCTTCTGAGCACCGTATGCACACGTCTCTTAGATAAGTAACTAGGAGTAAAATTAATGAGTCATCGAGTATGTACACCATCAACTTAACTAGATAATGGAAAAACCACTTTCCAAAGTGGTTTTACAATTTATATTCCCAGTAGCAGTGATTGTGAGTTGAGTAAGAATTTTGCAATAATTGTATTATTAAGGTCATATGTTAATCTGCGTCACGCTAAAAGGAGATTCACCCCAATTTATTGGATTTGGTTTTTTTTTTTCTCCTTTTCTAGAGGAATTTAAAAGTTTTGCCTTAAAGCATCCAGAATATGCTAAAATATTTACAACATATCTAGACCTCCAGACATGCCTTGTGTTTTCATTACCAGAAGAAGTCCGGGCAACTCCCTCCATTGCAAGTAATAAAGTCAGTCCTGAAAATCATGAAGAAAGTACTTCAGACAAAAAAGATGACTGAAAGCAAATATTCCCAATGAAGAAGATTCAATGGCCTTCACTTGAAATTGTAAACACATTTATTGATAGTATTTTAAATGTGCTTGTTGAGGAATTATGATGCTTAAAATGGAAAACTTTTTTTATAAAGATGATAAATTTTCTTATTAAAATTGCTTTTATTCACATATATATCATGTTCATTTTTGTGTTATACTTTACTAATTGGTTTGCTGGTGGTATATATCATGTTTTACAGATTTTCTAGCTTAATATGTATGTTCAGATGAATGCAATGTCTTAACTTATTAACTGGTAAGGATTAATCAACACTGTAAAGAGTTTTAGAAGTATAAATACTTTTAAATCTACTTTCCTCTAAAGAAAAAAGTAATATTCTGTTATCTCTAATCCATTCCCATTCTGGAAATAAGAAGAAAGAGTTTGAGGAGCATAGCAGAATTTTGTACCTTTAATTTCATAGATTCTTTTTTTTCCGTTTATATTTTGGTTTCTAAGATCACTGAATATGGGTGGGTTGGAAGGGGGAGCTCTGTTAATTAGATGACACTTCTTAAGAGTTCGTATTCTCTTTAGCATGCATCTTTATTACAGATTTCTTTAACCACCAGCCGAGGAAATCATTTCCTTTTATATGATTGAGGTTTACAGGTTTAGAAATTTGTTTTAAAGACAGCTACAACTGCCAAAGGCTAAGTGGGAATTGCCTTATTGAAGGTAACATTGATTGCCTAATGAGAATAATGAATTGTTGGCCACAGAGTTATATTTAATTTGAATTGGGTGGTTCAGAATATAGTGCTTGTTCAATAAATAAATCAGATTTGCTCTATTTATATAATATTAAGATTAATGTATTTTACCATCTAAGTGAAAGTTTTATTTTAAGTGTTCTCTCAAATTTTAGAGTTTGTCCGAAATGTCTATATGGAAAACACAAGAGATTCCACAGCGTCACCAAGGCTAGGGAATCAAAAAACCCAAGACCGCAATTCTAGCCCCAAACAGGAATCTAACAGTGACATTTTCCCTTTAAGTTAAGCAGTAATTTCCCACACGTCCCATTTTTATTGGGTTTCATGCATGTGTACTGTTAATATCATATATCATTTATGTTTAAGATTTTGACAAAGCACCAATTATTAATGTCATGTAGAAAATTGTTGTTTTGTATTCTGAATTTGGTCTTTGAAATCAAACTCTTTGTTTTGGCTGTGTTTCTGAATGTTTTGGTGATTCACCCCCAGGCTACTTTTTTAAAACTACCTGGGAAGTGAAAACAGTCTTCACTGAAGTCTCGGGAGAGGTGTTGGAGTTTATATTTGATCAAGAATCATGATTTCAAGCTAGTTTTGCATATTAACAGCAGTGTTCTAATTTAATAGGTTAAAATGTATTTGGGAATTGATTAATGATATATAATTGTTTGCTCTTTATTTCTCTTAAAGCTATTTAGACAAGGCATTAAATGAGCTGAAAATAATTGTTTAAAAAATCAGGACAGTTTATGTTTATAATAGTGTTTGTCATATGCAATTGAATGTATGTAATACTCAAGTACCGTGACTTTTTTATCACAGGAAAGCCATATATTAATCCTAATAGTCATTAAAGAGTGGCATTGTAAATTAAAGACTTTTTTAATAAGACTCTTGCAAATGATCTCATTGTTTTGTTTTAAAATAACATTTTATGCTCTTTAATTCCTGTAGTCTATCAATGTAATATTCCTATTTTATTATTACGTTACTGAATAAACAAAACTTGCTACATAAAATCATTCTTGGCCTTTAAAAAATTCGAGTTTTGTCATTTTGTCTCGAATATACCTTTTTAATATCATGGTTTGAATATAAGTTTGCATACTTATGAATGTAATTAATCATTTCTGTTTGCATTTAAGCCTTATGAAATGTCAGAAATGATTTTACTCTAATGAAAAACTCAAATTTTACCCAAAGTAGCAAGAGTTGACTTGACTGTTTGGGTTGTGTATCATAACACAATCGTGATCATCAATATTACTACAGACCAGACCTCTGCTTTTATGCCATCTCAGCAAAGATTTCTTTCAAAGGGGATTTTCTCCTCTTAGGATTTAAAGTAAGGCATTAAATTTCATTAAATCAGTTAAATGCACTGTGGTTTTTTATAATAGTTTGAAAAGAAACCAGTTACTCTTTGAAATGAGAAATACTAGATGCATAAAAAGTTTAATCAGAACAGTTCTATTGAAGGATAGTAACATGATGAATGCTTATAGACTAAGTCGCTTGCATCATGTATGTTTAATCCTCCTCTGCCACTCAACTCATTCATTTCTATCCCCACTTTCTCTAGCACAGTTAGAAGCAACCAGCCAATCGCATTATACTCATTAGTTTGACAAAAATTTCTAAGATGTCAAATACATGGTCATCCAGATTCTTGCCTTTTATAAATATTTGATTAGGAATGTCCAGTGGGGATATTTTGCATTTCTGTATTGCCACATTTTGCCATGGGCTATCAGTGTCCTCTTTGCCACTGAAAGTAGAGTCATTGTTGTCTTTAAATCTAGTTAAAAAACTAATTTCAGAAACTCCAACCAATTCAAAAAACTCATCCTTAAGACTCTATTCCTCTAGAACCACTCTGTGTCAAAATATGGATCAATCAGGGTTCTCCAGAGAAAAAGAACCAAAAGGATGATTTTTCTTTTTTTTTTTTTTTTGCAGGGGTTGGGGGTGCGGCAGCCGTGGTAGGTGGAGTCTGCCTATTCTAGGAGTTGCTGAGAGAAGGTTATTAAAATCTTCAACTATGATGATAGATTTCTCTTTTCAGTTTTGTCAGTTTTTACTTCATGTATTTTGTGGTTCTATTATTAGGTGAATACACATTTATGATTGTTATACCTTTCTGAAGAATTGACTTTTTTATCATTATGCAATATCCTTTTTTGTCTCCAGTAAAATTTCTTCTTAAAGTCTATTATTTTATGATGCTAATATACCTACTTCAGGTTTCTAGTGCTTACTGGCTATATAGTATATTTTTTACATCATTAAATTTCAACATATTTGTATCTATGGATATAAATTATGTCTCTTGTAGACATCATATAATTGGGACTTGCTTATCAAATCTGACATTCTCTTCCTTTTGAGTTTTTAGTCCATTTACATTTAGTATAATTATTGACATGGTTGAATTTAGGTCTACCAGTTTTACATCTTTTCTTTGTTGAGTATTTTTCTTTCCTGTCTTTTGGGTTAACTGAATACTTTTTAGGATGGAATCAATAGATAA
>NW_004443950.1:12447380-12526917 GCF_000243295.1 Trichechus manatus latirostris | reverse complement strand
TCCTTTGCTCCAGGTGGTTTGGGACAAATTGATGTATCTTAGATGGCTGCTTGCTAGCTTTTAAGACCCCAGATGCCACTCGCCAAAGTGGGATGCAGAACATTTTCTTAATAAACTTTGTTATACCAGTTGACCTAGATGTCTCCTGAAACCATGGTCCCCAGGCCCCCACCCCTGTTACTCTGTCCCTTGACATGTTTGGTTGTATTCAGGAAACTTACTAGCTTTTGGTTTAGTCCAGTTGTGCTGACTTCCCCTGTATTGTTGTTGTCCTTCCTTTCACCTAAGATAATTCTTATCTACTGTCTAGCTAATGAATACCCATCTCCCTCCTTTCCCACCCTCGTAACCATCAAAGAATTTTTCCTCTGTGTTTAAACCATTTCTTCAGTGCTTGTAATAGTGGTCTTATACAACATTTGTCCTTTTGCCACTGACTAATTTCACTCAGCACAATGCCTTCAGGATTCATCCATGTTATGAGATGTTTCGAGGATTCATCGTTGTTCTTTATCGTTGCGTAGTATTCCATTCTGTGAATATACCAAAATTTGTTTCTCCATTCGTCCATTGATGGGCACCTAGTTTGTTTCCTTTTTTTTTGCTATTGTGAACACTGCTGCAGTGAACATAGGTGGGCATATATCTATCTGTGTTATGGCTCTTATTTCTCTAGGATACATTCCAAGGAGTGAGATTGCTGGATCATATGGTACTTCTATTTCTAGCTTTTTAAGAAAGCACCAAATCGATTTCCGAAGTGGTTGTACCATTTTACATTCCCACCAACAGTGCATAAGTGTTCCAGTCTCTCCACAACCGCTCCAACATTTATTATTTTGTGTTTTTTGGATTAATGGTAGCCTTGTTGGGGTGAGATGGTATCTCATTGTTGTTTTGATTTGCATTTCTCTAATGTCTAATGATCGTGAACATTTCCTCATGTATCTGGTAGCTGCCTGAATGCCTTCTTTGGTGAAGTGCCTGTTCATATTCTTTGCCCATTTTTTCATTGGGTTATTTGTCTTTTTGTTGTTGAGGTTTTGCAGTATCTTGTAGATTTTAGAGATTAGATGCTGATTGGATTTGTCATAGCCAAATATTTCTTCCCAGTATCCTGATACTTTGCTGAAATCTTCTATTAGTTCCAGTAGTTTTCTTATGGATTCTGTGGGGTTTTCTGTGTATAAGATCGTATCATCTGTAAATAGAAATACTTTTACTTCTTTCTTAAAAATTTGGATGCCCTTTATATCTTTTTCTAGCCTAATTGCTCTGGCTAGGACCTCTAGCACGATGTTGAATAAGAGTGGTGATAAAGGGCATCCTTGTCTGGTTCCTGATCTCCAGGTGAATGCTTTCAGACTCTCTCCATTTGGGATTATGTTGGCTGTTGGCTTTGTATAAATGCCCTTTATTATAATGAGAAATTTCCCTTCTGTTCCTATTTTGCTGAGAGTTTTTATCAGCAATGGGCGTTGAACTTTGTCAAATGCCTTTTCTGCATCGATTGGTAAGATCGTGTGGTTCTTGTTTTTTGTTTTATTTATGTGATGGATTACATTGATTGTTTTTCTAAAGTTGAACCATCCCTGAATACCTGGTATAAATCCTACTTGGTCATGGTGAATTATTTTTTTGATATGTTGTTGAATTTTATGGGCTAGAATTTTGTTGAGGATTTGTGGATCTATGGTCATGAGGGATATTGGTCTGTAATTTTCTTTTTTTTGTGGTGTCTTTATCTGGTTTTGGTATCAGGGTTATGCTGGCTTCATAGAACAAGTTGTGGAGTATTCCATCCTTCTCTATGCTCTGAAATACCTTTAGTAGTAGTGGTGTTAACTCTTCTCTGAATGTTTGGTAGAATTCTGCAGTGACAACATCAGAGCCAGGGCTTTTTTGTGTGTGTTGGGAGTTTTTTAATTACTTTTTCAATCTCTTCTTTTGTTATGGGTGTATGTAGTTGTTCTACCTCTGTTTGTGTTAGTTTGGGTAGGTAATGTGTTTCTATAAATGTGTCCATTTCCTCTAGGTTTTCCAGTTTTCTAGAGTACAATTTTTCATAGTATTCTGTTATGATTCTTTAATTTCAGTTGGGTTTGTTGTGATATCGCCCATCTCATTTCTTATATGGGTTATTTGCTTCCTCTCCTGTTTTTCTTTTGTCAGCTTGGCCAATGGTTTATCGATTTTGTTGATCTTTTCAAAGAACCAGCTTTGGTCTTTTTAACTCTTTCAATTGTTTTTCTATTTTCTATTTTATTTAATTGTGCTCTATTTTTATTATTTGCTTTCTTCTGGTGCCCAAGGGCTTCTTTTGCTGCTCTGTTTACACTTGTTCCAGTTGTAGGGTTAATGTTTTGATTTTGACCTTTTGTTCTTTTTGGATGTGTGCATTTATTGCTATAAATTGACCTCTGAGCACTGCTTTTGCTGTGTCCCAAAGGTTCTGGTAAGATGTGTTTTCATTCTCATTTGATTCTGTCAATTTCTTTATCCCATCCTTAATTTCTTCTATAACCCAGTAGTTTTTGAGCAAGGTGTTGTTCAGTTTCCATGTGTTTGGTTTTTTTCCTTTATCTGTTGTTGATTTCCACTTTTATGGCTTTATGATCAGAAAAAATGCTTTGTAATATTTCGATGCTTTGGATTCTGTTAAGCTTGCTTTATGACTTAATATGTGGTCTATTCTGGAGAATATTCCATGTGCATTGGAAAAGAAAGTATACTTCACTGCTGTTGGGTGAAGTGTTCAGTATATGTCCCTGAGATCAAGTTGATTGATTGTGGCATTTAAATCTTCTGTGTCTTTATTCAACTTCTTTCTGGATATTCTGTCCTTCACTGAAAGTGGTATGTTCAAATCTCCTACTATTATTGTGGAGCTATCTATCTCTCTTTTCAATGCTGTTAGAGTTTGTTTTATGTATTTTGTAACCCTGTCATTGGGTGGGTAAATATTTATTATGGTTATGTCCTCCTGGTGTATTGACACTATAATCATTATATAGTGGCCTTCCTTATCCTTTGTGGTGGATTTTATTTTACAGTCTATTTTGTCAGAGATTAATATTGTCACTCCTGCTCTTTTTTTGGTTGTTGTTTACTTGATATATTTTTTTCCATCCTTTGAGTTTTAATTTGTTTGTGTCTTTAAGTCTAAGGTGTGTCTCTTGTAGGTAGCATATAGATGGATCGTGTTTTTCATCCATTCTGCCACTCTCTGTCTCTTTTTTGGTGCATTTAGTCCATTTACATTCAGCATAATTTTTGATAGGTATGCATTTAGTGCTGTCATTTTTATATCTTTGTGTGTGTGTGTTGTTGACAGTTTCTTTGTTCCAGTTAATTTTCTGTGCTGAGTCATTTTTCTTTGCATCTTTTTCATTGTTGTTGATTTTGTGTTTGCTGGGTCTTTATGTTTTTCTTGTTTTTTATTTTGATGTATAGGATTGTTAGTTTCCTTTGTGGTTACCTTAATATTTACCACTGTTTTTCTAAGTTTAAACCAATCTTTTATTTCTTTACATTGCCTTGACTTCCTCTCCATATGGAAGATCTATGACATTTTTTAGCCCCTCTTTTTTGTTTTAATGTTGTCGTCTTTTACATACTGACACCTCTGTTTACCTATTTTCAGTGTTTTCACTTTGATTTATTTTTATGACTTCCCTACCTGGGTTTATATCTGGTTACTCTGTCTTGTGTTCTGGTCTTGGGTTGTTATCTGATGTTATTGATTTTCTATCCAGAGGACTCCCTTTAGTATTTCTTGTAATTTTGGTTTGGTTTTTACAAAGTCCCTAAACATCTGTTTATCTAAAAAGGCCCCAATTTCACCATCATATTTGAGAGACAGTTTTTCTGGATATGTAATTCTTGGTTGGCAGTTTTTTTCCTTCAAGGCTTTATATATGTCCTCCCATTGCCTTCTTGCCTACATGATTTCTGCTGAGTAGTCCGAGGTTAGTCTTATTTATTCTCCTTTGTAGATGAATTTTCATTTATCCCTAGCTGCTCTTAAAATTCTCTCTTTATCTTTGGTTTTGGCAAGTTTGATTATAATATGTCTTGGTGACTTTCTTGGATCTACCCTGTGTAGGGTTTGTAAGCTTCTTGGATAGATATCTTCTCATCTTTCACAATATCAGGGAAGTTTTCTGCCAACAAATGTTCAACAATTTTTTTATCCCCCTACCCCCCATTCTGGTACTCCAATCACTCGTAAGTTATTCCTCTTGATAGAGTCCCACATAGTTCTTAGGGTTTCTTCTTTTTTTTTTTTTAATTGTTTTATCTTATTTTTCCTCAAGTAAGCTGGTGTCAAGTGCTTTATCTTCAGTCTCACTAATTCTGACTTCCATTGCCTCAATTCTGCTCCTATGACTTTCTATTGAGTTGTCTAATTCTGAAATTTTATTGTTAATCTTCTGGATTTCTGTTTGCTGTCTCTCTATGGATTCTTGCAGCCTGTTAAATTTGTCACTGGGCTCTTCTATCATCTTAAGTCCCTCTATTGCTGTGTCTGTATGTTCCTTGGCTTGTTCTGTGATTTTCCATGATCTCCTTCCTGACCTCTGGAAGAGTTCTGTATATTAATCTTTTGTGTTCTGCCTCTGGTAATTCCAAGAAGTTCTCTTCCTCTGGAAAATTTCTTGATTCTTTGTTTTGGGAGCTTGTTGCAGCCATCATGATCTACCTCTTTATGTGATTTGATATTGACTATTGTCTCTGAGCCATCAATAATTTTTTATATTTATTTATTTTATATTTGCTTACTGTATCCTAGCTTTTTGTTTTAATATGCCCAAATAGGCTGCTTATGTGAGCTAGTTTGATTATTGGTGCCTTTGAAGCTCTAACATCCTGTCACCAGGTGGTTAGATCTATTACTATGTATGTGAGCCCAGGAGTCCGTATACTTTTCTTGTATGGATTCAGCTTAGGTATACAGATAGTTGGTCACCAAGTGTGTGGTGTGGGCTCTCACTACAGTCCTAGACAGGCAGGGGTGATTGGAGTAGGCACAGGTATCTGGCTGCAGTAGAGGGTAATGCACTGAGAAAGGCAGGGGGCTGACGACTGCTCCTGAGTGGGAGGAAAGCATGTCTCTGTTCCCTAGAGTGTGTAGGTGGGTGGGTTTTGCAGCCAAACTATGGCACCCTGTGCTGTTGGCTGTAAGGGCTGGGAGGCACGACTGATTCTTGGATCCCTGTTGCAGGTGGCTAGGTGATGTGGGTGGAGCCACCAGCCCTCAGGCCCCTGATGTTGGTTGGTGAGGACCCTGCTTAATGGGGAGAGCCATTTCAAATGTCAGAAAGCTGCCACTCCACCACATAGATGATACAGTGAAGTTAGGCTTCAGGTATATACCCTGTTGCACTGTGCTAATGAGGGCCTATGCTATTGAAATGGGCCCACACAGGTCTATGCAGGTGTGAAAGGCATTTGAAGTCTGTAGACCCATTATGCCTGTGCATAGGCAAAGGAGCTGTGCCTGCCTTGAGTTCCTGGCTTAGGGGAGCTGGCAGATTATTTTTTCCTGTTTGTTAATTTGTTCCCTCTCCAAGGCTGGGAAAATGGCTCAGGGTGCGTTATCAGTCCTACTTCTGGCCCAAGGGGTGTGGCAATTGCTGAAGCTGTCCCAGCATCCTGTGCAGAGTGAGGAGGGAGCAGGTAAATGGAAGAGAGTTTTTTCCTAAATGGAGTATTTTTTGATCCGTGCAGTAGGTTAAACACATGTACTTATCTTATGCCGACTAAGCGCTGCTTTTCACTGGCTCTGGAGGCCTGAGCAGTCTCCTTGCCGCTCAGTGTTTCCTGACATGGAAAATGCATCCTGAACACCACTGCTTGCCTCACCGTGCACAGCAGTCGATCTGGCCTGCAGGGCGCTGGCTCCTGCTGGGTCAGGTCTGGCAACTCCTCTCTGCTTCTGAACCATCTCTCCCTCCCCCTGCCATGCAGTCCAATTCCTCAACTTTGCCTTTGATGTTCAGGGTGCCTAGATTGTCATAGATAATTGATTCACTTGTTTTTTCAGGCCTTTGTTGTAAGAGGGACCACCAGAAGTGTCTGACTACTCCATCTTCTTGGCCCTGCCTCCCCTAAGTCTGTCTTTAAGTAGATTTTGCATGTAAGTTGGAATAGTTAGGCTCAGTTCATATCTAACATCAGTTAAGCAAACGTTTGTCTTAGTAGAGTGTACCTCTTTATGAGTTATGGTGGCTCAATGGTTAAGAGCTTGGCTGCTAATCGAAGGTCAGCAGTTGGGATTCCCCAGCCACTCCTTGAAACCCTATGAGGCAGTTCTCCTCTGTCCTATAGGGTCGTTATGAGTCAGAGTCAACTGGAAGACAATGGGTTTGGATTTTTTGGGGAGTTTGGTACCTTTATATGCATAAAAACATAAAACATCTTTAACATAATAATACAATAATAATAATAATAATGTTTTGATGCATGTTGCAAAGTAGCGCCTGTTTGTTATTACAAATCATTGTATGTACCTCGAATTTTTAATATAATAGGCTTTATGAGGTTGGTTCATAACTACAGGTTGTATGTAAGTCAGATGTTCATAACGCAGGGACTACCTCTCTCTCTCTCCCTCTATATATATACGTTTGCATTATTTTTGGTGGTTGCTATAGGGCTTGTACTTCATGTAAAATATAGGTACATTTCAATATCATAGTTTCATTTATACCACCATTTTCATGCTATTATTGTCATATTTATTACATTTACATTATACAAGCCTAGCAACGTTTTTATAATTTATAATTCATTATTTAAATACAGATTTTTATCTTTTTCCACATATTTACTATTTCCTGTGCTCTTTATTCCTTCATATAGATCTGAGTTACCATCTGGTGTCATTTCCCTTCAGCTTAAAGGACTTCGTTTAACATTTCTTGCAATGTAGTTCTGCTTGGCACAAATTCTCTCAGTCTTTGTTGATCTAAAAATGTCTTTAACCTTCAATTTCACTGAATATAAAATTCTTCATTGAGAGGTTTACTTTAAATATGTCATTAGAAAAAAATATACTTTACTACTTTAAATATGTAATGCCCCTTTAAATATATAATATCCATTGTCTTCTGTCTCCATTGTTTCTCATGAAAAGTTAGCTGTCATTTCTATCATTGCTTCCCTTTGTTCAAGCTGTCATACTCAGGCTGTTTTCAAGGTTTTCTCATAATCTTTGGATTTAAGTTGTTTGGCCCTTGTGTACATAGCTGTGATTTTTTGTTGCTGTTGTTATATTTTTCCTACTAGGGATTTGTTGACCTTTTTCGATCTCTGGTTTGTATTTTTCACAAAATTTGAGAAGTGTTTGTTCATTATTTTCTCAATTTTTTTCTGCCCCATATTCTCTCTCTTTGCCTTCTGTGACTCCAATTACACATATGTTGGAACATTTGAAATTATTTCCTATATCGCTGAGGCACTATTCATTTTTCTTCAATCTCTTTTCTTTCTTTTGTTCATTAATTCCATTGATCTGTCTTCAAGTTTACTGATTCTTCTTGTTATTTCCAATATTTTATTAAGCCCATACTGTGTAATATCAGCTCTATAATTTCCATTTAGTTCTTTTTCATAGTTTTCATTTCTATGCTGAGACTCTCCATCAGTTCACTCATTATGAGAATATTTTCCTTTAAGTCTTTGAACTTTGTATTATAGCTGCTTTAAAGTCCTTCACTGTTAATTGCAACATCTGGGTCATTTCAAGGTCAATACTTATTGGTTGTTTTTTTCTTTTCAGTACAGGTCATACTTTCCTGTTGAAGATTTTTAGTGAGCTTTTATTTTCTATTGAACATCATGAATGGTACATTGTAGAGACTCTGGATTCTTCTACGTTCATTTGAAGAGTATTAATTTTTGTTCTGTCAGACAGCTAACTTGGCTGGATTCCTACTCAAAATTCTGTCTACCCTGCAGTGGATAGCAGCCATGCTCAGTGTTTAGTTTTCTCAGCTTCCAGCTGCTGCTTTTTAGGATCTACCCACATGTGCATAGTAGTCAGCCGAGAATTTGGAACAAGTTTATACACAGGAAAGAATCACACTTGATGCTGAACTTGGAAAAGCACTGGAACTGTAATGTCCCCAACCTTCAATTCAGCAGATACTTTTTGAGTGATGGATTCTATTCTTCGTTCTGGGAGTCTAAAGGTAAATAAGGCATAGTCCTGCCCTCCAAGTGTTTACAGTCATATGGGGGAAATGTGCAAGTCAACAGGCTGGCACAGATGTTTAATCTTCCAGTCCTACTCTTCATACTTCTCTACCCTGATCTCTGTCCTGGGAGATTGATCTGCTTAGACTATATTGCCCTTGCCCTCCTGTGTTCTCTGGGTTCAACCAATGTGGAGGCCTGGCAGGAGATTAGAGGTAGGGAAGAACATAAAGTCAGAGTATTTATCACAGCATTGTCCTCAGGCTGGCTTCCTCTCTTTGCTGAAGATCACAGCTCCTTTCAGGGCAGCCCTGTCCATGAGATTCTCTTTCAAGGATTCTGAAAACCACCCCCTCCTCTTGCTCCTTCAAGCCTAAGGTGGTAATGGCTGTCACTGTTACTAGTCCCAGAGTACTAAACTACCTCATGTTTTCTCTACATCTCTTACCTACCTTTTTGAACTAGACCCTTTATGAAGCCCTCCTAAAATTATCCTAGTTTGATTATGTCATGTTTTTTCTGCAAGGATCCTGACTAATACACACAGGTCATTTAGAATTCAAAGTAAGCTTTGAGTGCTCCAGGAATGAAAAGTTAGTTTACCAAATATGGCCTCAGGAGAGAGGCCTGGAATGTTTTCTTAAAGAAAGCAAAGTCCAAGCAGAGGCCAAAAGCTTGCGTTAACTAGGTAAAAGCAAGGGGGTTTGGTATTCTAAGCACTGCACACATTTCAGTCTGGCTTGGGGTATAAAGACTAAGAGTAAGTGAGAACTAAGAAAGGAGAAGTAAATGGAAGCCAGATCATGAAGGATCTTGTGACCTATGTTAAGTAGTTTTAACTTGAAGCCTTAGGAGAATGACTCTTAATGCTTAGTATCTGAAATATATTGTAATTAACATTTCCAGGAAATTTGGGAACTTATGTCAGGCAGAGAAATAGTACAAACTATTTTCTTAGAAAATCCTAAGAATTAATAAAGTACTCTCTTCAACAAGGCATCAGTAAGTTATCCTAAGGTAATTAATGCCCCCAGGGTACTGTACAGCCCTTTTCATCTTTTTATCCTTGTCAGGCACCTTACCTAGACTTGTCAGGCACAGGAGAGTCACTAACTTCCCTTTATTTTTACAATTTGTGTGAGGAATCCCTTTCTCTGGTTGATGCTGTATGCCTGATTCCTTAGTGTTTGGGCTGCCAAAATTTTCCTATAGCACCATGAGAAGATAAGAACCTAAAATAACACTTGAACTATCTTCTGTTTTCCTTCAATTTCCTATAAAACCAACTCCTGCTTCCACTTGTTTCAGTAGTTGTAAGAATCCCAGGGCACATTTACAAAACCCAGCCCCAGTTGCTCAGAGTAACAGTGAGAGAAAATAGTGCCTTCTGCCAACACCCATTCAGCCAAATGGTGAAATCTTGTGGCCCAACATACCAGTTAAATGTAGCCCCCAAAATGTCAAGCTTTACCCTGTTTTGTTATCAGATTATCAAGTAAGTAAGGAGAGGGGCAGAAGCTACCTCCTCAGAACTTCCCTTCAAGAAGAGGAGGTAGAAATCCTTTCTTCTGTGAGTGAAAGTGGGAATGGGAAGT
Organism: Trichechus manatus latirostris; assembly: GCF_000243295.1. Taxonomy (NCBI): domain Eukaryota; kingdom Metazoa; phylum Chordata; class Mammalia; order Sirenia; family Trichechidae; genus Trichechus; species Trichechus manatus. The sequence goes on along the minus strand of NW_004443950.1, from coordinate 12,517,123 downwards.
GAGGAGAAGGCCTCCTTAGTTAATAAGAAGATTGGACTAGAAAACATCTAAGGCGTTTTCTAGACCTGACACTCTATGTTTCTCAGAATATTCAGTTCCCTTCTGCAGTAGATAACTTCGTAAGTTGTTGCATGTATTTTTGCCACGTAGAAAGATAAATCACATATGCCTGATGGAGAAGGCTCCAGTGGATGAATCAGGTGATAATTTGAGTGGGCTGGGGACGAAGATAGAACCCATTCCAGGGTTATTCCTTGTATTAGCATTACTGAATTTTAATCTACTTCTCTATCTCTATAGTCAGGAAGTCTGGTTTCCCATAATTTTTACTCACACAGAGTTTTCTTCAGTGAAAAAAACATTCATAAACTTGGAAAATTTTTCCGATTTCTTGGATTCAATCATCTGCTTGTCAGTGTTTTAAGCTAGAAGGCTCTCCAAATTTAATTGAGATAATTAAAGCAAAATCTCCATGCTTGCCATAATTGTTAGGGAAAAGCAATTTCCTCTGAAAAGTAAACACAAATCTTGTGGACGGCATTGAGGGGCCCAATTTTCACTTTGTTCAGGTTTACTTTCAGATTTATAAGCTGAATGACAACAAGTGAGATGTCAAAGCTCAAATAAAATGGGCGGGGAAAAGTTTAGGAGGCTGAAAAGGATTTCTGGTAGACCTCATTTCTTTTAAAACAGAAACTAGTTTCTCAGAAACTAGATTCAACCTGCAATAAAATGCAACATTTGTTCAATAACCCCCCCAATCCTAGCATACTGTGTTGGTTTTGTCTTTACATACTACATTTCCTTGTCATCTAATTCTTCACATTTGCGGGCCTCCACATCTCCACCTCTGCCATGATATTTCTGGACAAATTAGTAACAAAATACTCTCACCCTGAGAGTTTCTCGGTGAAAAAACAAATGTAGAAATCCTGAAAGAGAAATGCTGTTATGTTCCCCAATGACATTTTGGCTCTTTGTTTAAATTGTGTGAAAATGGAAACCCAACCTGTGGGTGAGCTGCCATTGAAACTGCCAAAGCCCTCTCTTTCCCCATCATCACCCAGAGACGCCTGCGTCATGGACATTGCTAACACATTTGGCTAATGGAGAACAGTTGTGGGAACATTAAACATAATCCGAAAATGGTTCAGAAGAGAAAAAACCAGATAATCGGTCCTGTGGCATGTGCTCTGAACCTCTGATCCTCAGAGGACATTTTTTGGATAATAGTTTTGTTTTCTAGCTTGGGCTCCCTCAGAACCACCACAAATGTGCTTTAGATTTGTCTTCATTCATTCATTGATTCAATAAGTCATTCCAATAATGGGGTCGGCAAGTGTTTTATTTATTTCCATTTCAACCATTTTTACATGTACAATTTACAGATATCAATTATGTTCATCATATGGTACAATAATCACCATTATCCATTTCCAAATTTCTCCATGGAAAAAAAATTTTCCCTATTAATTTTTTAAAAATTTTATTGTGCTTTAGGTGAAAATTTACAGTGCAAATTAGTTTCTCATTCAAAATTTATACACAAATTGTTTTGTGACATTGATTGCAATCCCTGCAATGTGTCAGCCCTCTCCCTCTTTCCGTTTACACCCCAGGGTTCCCCATGTCCCTTTGTCCAGTTTTCCTGCCCCTTCCTGCCTTCTTGTCTTTGCTTTGGGGCAGGTATTGCCCATTTGGTCTCACATACTTGATTGAACTAGGAAGCATGTTCCTCATGTGTGTTATTGTTTGTTTTATAGGCCTATCTAATCTTTGGCTGAAAGGTAGACTTTGGGAGTGGCTTCAGTTCTGAGTTAGCAGGGTGTCTGGCCACAGTCTTGGGGATTCCTCCAGTCTCTGTCAGACCAGTAAGTCTCGTGTTTCTTTGTGAATTTGAATTTTGTTCTACATTTTTCTCCTACTCTGTCCAGGACCCTGTATTGTGATCCCTGTCAGAGCCGTCAGTGGTGGTAGCCAGGCACTATCTAGATCTTCTGGATTCAGGGTGGTGGAGGCTGTGGTTCATGTGGTCCATTAGCCCTTTGGATTAATATTTTCCTTGTGTCTTTCATTTTCTTCATTCTTCTTTGCTCCAGACGGGATGGGACCTATAGATGTATCTTAGATGGCTGCTCTCAAGCTTTTAAGACCCCAGATGCTACTCATCAAAGTAGGATGTAGAACATTTTCTTTATGAACTATGTTATGCCAATTGACCTAGATGTCCCCCAACCCCATTAATTTTTTTTTTAATGGTTCTCAAAGTACTATCAAAAAGGAGCTACCTCCCAATGTTCTACATTCTACCTTGGTGAGTAGCATCTGGGGTCTTAAAAGCCTGTGAGCAGCCATCTAGGATACTCCACTGGTCTCATCCCTTCGGGGGCAAGGGAGAATGAAGAGAACAGGATACAAGGAAAAGATGAGTCCGAAGGACTAATGGACCACAGCTACCAAGGCCTCCACCATACTGAGTCCAGTACAGCTAGATGGTGCCCGGATACCACCACTGACTGCTCTGACCAGGATCACAACAGAGGGCTATGGACAGAGCTGGAGAAGGATGTAGAACAAAATTCTAACTCACACACACACAAAAAGACCAGATTTACTGGCCTAAAGGAGAATGGAGAAACCCCCAGAGTATGGCCCCCAGACACCCTTTTAGCTCAGTGGTGAAGTCATTTCTGAGGTTCACCCTTCAGCCGGGGAGTGGACAGCCCCATAAAAACAAATGGGACTAATGAGGCACAGCAGTCCAGGGACGAGGGCCAGAAGGCAGAAGGGGACAGGAAAGCTGGTGATAGGGAACCCAAGGTTGAGTAAGGATAGCGCTGATGTGTTGTGAGGTTGTTAACCATTGTCATAGGGCAACACGTGTACTAACTGTTCAATGAGAAACTATTTTGTTCTGTAAGCCTTCATCTGAAGTGAGAATAGCAGCACAATTGGAAGAGCGTAGTTGATGTCACTGAACTGTGCATGTAGAAATTTTTGAAATGGTGTATCTTTGGCTATGTATATTTTCACCAAAAAAAAAAAAAAAAGGTTGAGAAGGGAGAAGGTTGACATGTTGTAGGGTTGTTAACCAACGTCATAAAACAATATGTGTCCTACTGTTTCATGAGAAACTATTTGTTCTGTAAGCCTTCATCTGAAGTACAATAAAAAAAGAAAAGAGAAAAAGGAGCTACGTCTTTGGACTCTAATCATGTTTCAAAAGAAGCAGTGGCCCTCTTTTACAAATGAGGAAGCTGAGGTTCTGTGAGAGGAAGCTAAAGATCCCACAGCTCTGGGGCAGAGCTGGCCTAGGATTCCAAGTCCCCTAATATCCAGGTCAGCGCTGATTCCCATACAGCACCACTCAGCCACTTCCATCTCTCTGAGCCTCAGTTTCCACATCTCTAAAGGGGAATAAGTCCCTGGGTGGTGCAAACAGTTAACATACTCATCTGCTAACCCTAAGGTTGGAAGTTCAAGTTTACCTAGAGGTGCCTTGGAAAAAAGGCCTGGTGATCTACGTCTGAAAAATTAGCCATGGAAACCCCTACAGAGCACACTTCTACTCTGATGCACATGGGGTCACCATAAGTTGGAGTCGACTTGATGGCAACTGGTAGCAGAAAAGGGGAATAATAATCATGGCTGTGTCTACCACACAGGGCCTTTGGGGAGATCAGATGAGACAAAACATGGCAAAGGACTCTGGGCACTTGTGAAGGCACTCATGAGTGTAGAAGTGGGAAGAGACCTGGCGTGTAACCCCCCTTTGCCCTGATGCCCACACAACAGCCCTTGAGCAACATCAAAGCCAACATTTCCTCAGCCATTGTTTGTAGGTTTATGGATGAGTTCCTGCGGAGGTCACCCAGCCCCACTGCAGTAGTTGGCCGCTCTGACCCAAGGCTCCTGGGGTGGCGCCAGCATGGAGAGGGGAGATTGAATGTTCTGGGGTAGGAGGAAGGGTCTGTTTGTTCTCAGAGGACTTGATCACTGGGCTTCGGGCAGGGCTTCTGTGCACAGTGGCGCCAGCCCACGAGTTCAGTCCTTCCCCGCCCCACACCTCCATTTTGCCTCAGCTCACCTTTCTCTAAGTGAGCCTGTAGAAAAGAACACCAGGGGCAGGATTCTTAGTTCCAGCCCTTATAGTCCTCTGCTGTCTCATTGTCAGCCATGTCCCTTACTCTCCTTGGGGCTCAGTTTCCTCATCTCTAAAATGTGGGTATTACTTTGTCTACATACACTTACTGAGAGATTTTGTGAGAGTCAGTTCTCACCAAATTTCTGTGTGTGTTTGTGTGTGTGCGAAAGAGAGAGAGAGAGAAAATGAGAGCAAGAGAGAGCCATGTGAAGTGTGTCATCCTACGCAAATATAAAGTATTCCTTTAGAAATGCCATTATTTTTTGGGCTTTGGGAAATCTGGAGGGCTCTGATGGATACAATCTGGTATGTTTCTCCCAAAGTACTCAAAGCTCTGCAGACCGCTTGCCTGGGTTGTCCCCTTAATACCCTGGAAAATCCATTTTACAGATGTATGGAGAGAGACAGTGGTAGGACCAGAGGAATTGGGAGAAACGGGTGCTCATTCTCTCAACCACCTCCAAAGGGTAGCCAAGGAGAAATGGAGCAAGAGAATGCCCTCTGGCTCATTCCAGGTGGAGTGAAATGATAGCTCTTGATGCAGTTTGGATGGGGGAAGAGGATCTTTAATTCTCACTATGTGCTAGGGACTCAATGTCCTATTGACAACTTCCAGTGAGTATAAATGGTCTTCCTCAGAACAAGCATGCTTATTGCTCCCGTCAAATGGGATACTTCAGTGAAGTGAGCCAGAACTCCAAACTGGGGGTGGGGGATGGGGTGGGACTCATTTTCTAAAGCTAGACTCAAACCAATTATTTTTTTCCCTTGAGTTACAAAGGAAAGCTATGGCTTCTCTCTTATCCCTAACATCCACTAATAAATCCACTCTAATAGGAATCAACTTTTTAATTTTTTTCTATAACTAGTGTACTCAGAAAAAAAAAATTAAATGTGATTTTACTGTCTGAAATGAATGGATTTGGTCTAAAGCTGAGGTTGTATCACATAAGGAAAGAAAACCACACCCCACTAGGACACCACCAGAGGTTGAGGATCCTTAATCTCAGCCCAATCAGGAGAAGCAACTAGAAAGCTATAAACCTCCACCTGGAACAACTCACAACGTTGACTCTTCTTTAGGGAAGAAAAATAAGATGACAGCTCTCAGGGGCCTGAGCAAATGCCCATCCACTTACTGCCCAGATAGCACTGAGGTGCTATCTATCATCAGATGTGCTCAGGACATGCCCAGGCCAGAGAGGCATTATAATGTTCTGTGCAGATTAAATGGGATTAGGAGATGCTGCAGACGGCATGTCAGCATCCTAGTCCATCTACCTTTTCCCCTTAATGGATTTCTGGGTGGACCAGAGTGGGCTGAGGGGCCCTGTTAACCTTGGGGCATTCATGGCAACGTCTCAATTGACTTTGCTGTTGAGGTCATCCTTCAGCCATCTGCATGGAGGAAGCAATGGCTGAAAGTGAAAGAGATCTTCGTGCATTTTGTACATATATTGTGTCCAGAGATGGAGCTGAAGAACTTCAACAGCAGCCTGCTAGATCCTCCGGCCTCCACGGGGGAAGCTGTGGCCATACTCTCTCGGGGCTCCATTTCTGCATCTAGGTAATCACAGGTTGGGATTCCCTGGGTGGTGCAAATGGTTAACATGCTTAACTGCTAAGGGAAAGATTGGAAGTTCAAGTCCACCTAGAGGTGCCTCAGAAGAAAGGCCTGGTGTTCTACTTCTGAAAACTCAGTCATTGAAAACCCTATGGAGCACAGTTGTACTCTGTCACACATGGGGTTGCCATGAGTTGGAATCAGCTCCATGGCAACTGGTTTGGTTAATCAGAGAGGTTCCTTTCCAAGTCCCTCCTGAGCATCTGACCAGGTCCTGAATGCAACAAAGTAGGTGCTGAGGACTTACTAGGTGCCGACACTGTGCTAGCAGCTAGGGATATAAGATACATGGTGAACAAGAAAGACATGGTCTTTGTTCTCATTCAGAAGTTTATAATCTAGCCCAGGTATTAATTAATGATGCGTGGGATGAGGCCTGTGGCTAGAGTTACTGGGTGCAATTGGAGCATGTACCAGGGGATCTGACCTGGTCTGTAGGACAGGAGAGGCGTCTCTAAGGAAGTGGAGTTGGAAACAAGGCCTGAGGAAGTAGGACTCTCCAAGCAAAGAGGAGGAGAAAGAGCATCCCAGGCAGAGGAACCAGCTTATACATGGTGGAGGAACCAAGAAGACCAGCCAGTGTGACAGGAGGGGAGGCTGTGCGGAGAGGGGGAAGGATAGAAGAGCCTAGAAGAAAGGCACAAGATCTTAAAGAGCCTTGTAGGCTGGGTTAGGGTTTCTAGACTTTATCCTAGGTATCGAGTGGCTGAGAAGTCCTCCACAATCAAGAACTCAAACCATCCAGCAGAAATGACTGCTCATAACCTCTGACTTCTAGCCAAGGTTTTGGCTAGCAAGAAGAAGGTGAGTGCCAATTCCTCCCGTGCCATTCCTAATCAAGATTTCTTTCTTTAGGCTTCTCTCCCTACTGTCACCAAAGGTAAAACCTCTGCAATCACCACCCTGTGACCCCTACCCTACTCCTCTGAGGGTGAGGCCAGGTTCAGCTCTGCCCGGAGCTGCTCCAGGGCAGCCCCTGCCTCAGAGCGGTCAAGTCACCCTCAGGACAATCATGGCGTGGACATGTCACTTGCTCTTCTGGCCCCAGGCCAAGCCAGACAGCCAGGCTAGCAGTCACTGCAACCCAGCCCTGTGGCTCAGTCCAGCTCTGAGGAGGAAGGGAGCAGTTACCACCATCCCTTCTGGGACCTCCTTGCTGGGTGTGGATGACCCCTGGCATGAGGGGGCTGGGCTGGGACAGGAAGTGTCCTCGGGCTCCTCACAGGCTGCCCTCCTTCTGTGCCCAACGTGGAGACACCTTTGGTGCCTGGCACCACAGCCACTCTAGTTTCAACCCCAGATGTAACTGAGACTTCCTTTTGCAGGCAGCACACAGCATCCAGAGGGTCTGGGTTCTGCCACAGTGCCTCCTGGGATACCTGGAGCCCGCCTGGCCTGTGCACTGAAAGTGCAGGGGAGTCAGTGCCCTTGGAGGCGACCCCTAACTTCATGTCCTGCCTCCCACCCTTCAGGGGGCAATGTGGGGAGGTACTCCTCATGTCTCTCAGAGGGGCTGGCAGAACTGAGCTCCCACTGCTCACAGTACACCCTGATAACACACCCTGTGTTGGCTTTTCCTCCTTCCCTGTGTCGCTGTTCCTGTTCCTTCATTCCTGCTTCCTGGGAGCATCTCCCAAGCAAACCACCTGTGCCCAAAGCCTTGTCACAGGCAAAGATAGCCAACTGTGATATTAGGTTAAGGCTTTATCTTCTGGAACTATTAAAACCCAGGTCTTTTATGAGGTTTGGACCCACAGTCTTTCCAATAATCCCCATGACATGCTCTCACACCCAACACATCTGTCCTGCTGGTCACCTGTCACTTCTCACTCTGGGCCACAGCCAAGTTTCCTCATTCCTCAGGGTTGCTGCCCTCTCTCCAGGCCCCTTTGCCCAAGAGTGAAGGTCACTGCTGCTTCATTCCTCAAAGCATGTTCATGCCAAGATGTAGTGCCTAATGAACATTACTGAGGCCTTAAGGCCCTTAGGAGGGAACAACATTGAAGAAAAGGGACATTCCAAAGTGGCCACCAGAACTTCTGCCCTGATGACCACCTTTCTCTGTAGAGTTGCAGCGGGCTGGCTTCTCTCCTTCAGGGGAGAGTCCCTACAACTCTCCCCTGTCTAGAGCCCAGGATTCCAACACCTCCCCCACCCAACTGACAGCTGCCGCTGTCCCTTGCCCAGGACAGTCGATGGAAGCAGCCACCTCCTTCAGAGGTGTCTTCCCCCATGTCCCCTAATGGAGTGGGGTTGGGCTCCATGGCCTGGGATGGGGGCAATTCCATGAGTCACAATACATTTTATTAAATCTGGCTATTTCTCTTTAAATAAGGCCAGAAGTGTTGCCCCAAGCCAAGTTCAGGCCCAGGTTATGATCTTTCTTCAGCTTGAGGTGGAGAGAAGGAGAGGGCCCGCATGTGCATGAATGTGTGTACTGGGAAGGCGATGGAAGGTGGGTTTCCGGCCTTGTAATTTGTTGTGGGCAAATACTTAACAACAAAAAAGGCACTTGTACATCAAGAGTGAACAGAACCTCTCTTTTCTCATGTTTAGGGGAGGAACAGTGGTGCCAAGACACACGCATTTGTGTTAACATCTCAGCCTCTAGCATCTGCACTTGGGTTTCTTCACTGTGTACAGCTACCCCAAGAACAATGGGTGGGGACTTGCTTTACCTTTGTAAGATTATGAAGAATCTCCGAGCAAAGAGGGGGTCTGTCCCGAGGAGAAATGCTGGCTCCAGCCTTGGCTCACAGAAACTGCTCCTGGTGCCCAAAATGGTGAAGATGATTTCATGATACATCTCCTCCTCTAACTGAAAAAAAGAAACTGCAGGCAGATTTGAGTTTGACCCCAGTTCCTAACTCACGTCTTGTTTGTTAAAGCGGAGAAGCTGCTTATTGCTAAGTACTCCCAGGGTTTGGTCTGGATGTCCTGGGGGTGGCCTCATTTCCCAGGTCACTTTGGGTCCCAGTCAAACTGTGGAGGCGTTCTTCCTTGGCTGGGTCCCTAAGAGAACTTGCCATGCGCGCTGGACCACTGGGAGGTGGGCTTTGCAGGAACCAGCATGTGCTGAGCCACCCGCCATCCAGCTTCACAACCTCCGAACAGCAGGCCCAGTACCGAGATGCAGAGCATTGCTCCTCAAGTGGTGTCACACCGGAGTTAAGTTCTGGTTTGTCCAACCTGTCTCACTCTCTGTCATCTCCTCTCTAGTTTCCATTTGGATGTTACTAAAAGACACCATGGAAGTGAACACACATAGGAACTCTAAAGTCCTTTAAGGGATTGTAATAACAGTTATTTTCTCAGGTTGTATTTTCTTTGGTTTCACATGGGTAGGCCTGAGATCACTAAGGAGATATTAAGCTCTGCTGAGTGCAGGAGCTGGGCTTTTTCTCATTCACCATGAGGAAAAGATGCAAAAACAAACCCACCCCTTGGACAATGCTTTGGAATCCCAAAGGAGAGATAGACAGCACTGTTCACTCATAGAAAGAGCCACCAAAGCTGGATCCTGAAGGATGGATGTTTGCATAGTAGAGGATGGGATGGTGAGAAGGGTGGAGACAGTGTCTTAGCCAGAGCAAAAGGTAAGACAAGGAGTGCCATCAGAGTTCTAAAACCAAACCCAACCTGTTGCTGTCAAGTCGATTCCGAATCATAGCAACCCTATAGGACAGAGAAGAACTGCCCCACAGAGTTTCCAAGGAGCAGCTGGTGGAATTGAACTGCCAACATTTTGGTTAGCAGCCAAGCTCTTAACCACTGTGCCACCAGGGCTGGTGGTCAGGAAATAGCTGGCAATGCTCATATAGGTGGGCATTCAGACTGAAGGCCAGTGATGGGCCAGGAAGGTGGAGTAGGCATGGAAAGCCCCAGATGCTTGTAGAGAGGCAAAGTGATAACTCCTTCTGAGACAGGACTAGCACCATGAGAACAATGCTGGTACCTGAAGAGGTAGAGGTGTCAAGAGCAGAGGTGGCAAACTCTCAAACACTGCAGAGGCCAGGCAGAAAGGCAGATGGGGCAGTACCTGGGTGGTGCAAATGATTAATACACTAGGCTGCTAATAGAAAGGTTGGAAGCTTGAGTCCAGCCAGAGGAGCCTCAGAAGAAAGGCCTGGCAGTCTACTTTGAAACCCATGGAGCACAGTTCTACTCTGACACACATGGGGTCACCATGAGTTGGAGCTGACTCAACAGCAACTAGGCTGGGTAAGGAGACGGGGATCAACTGGCCAGACAGAGCTGCTGATGTTTGATGAGATGCCGGAAACTCAGACTTTTATGGGAAATATGCTGATTTGTAATGCACTGGGTGGACTGGGAGTTTGAGTTGGCCCAAAAGGTGCTGGTTTGTGAGTCCCTGTGACAGAATCCATGATCCACCCAGAACATGCGGCCGTGCAATGCTGCAGCTGCTCTAGCAACTCTTGGCACCTTCCCGGGCGCTCATAGTGGTTATGTCCTGTCCCTGGTGACAGATCACAGGCAGGTGTGTCAGGCAGGTGGGGGAGCTGTGCAAATGTTTGCATTTCACCAAGATGTGGTTCATGCGAACCAGATAAACGAGAGTCAGCGGCTGAGGCGAGGATGAAATGTGTCACCGTGGCCTTGTAAGCAATTAGCTTTAAGGCTCCTGGCAGCTGCTCAATTCCAAAGGCAATTCTAGGAGCTTTGATTTGGAACCACTCTTTTAAGGCACACTTAAAGGCATTGGAAGGAGCCCTGGTGGTACAACAGTTAAGCTCTTGGCTGCTAACTGAAAGGTTGGCCTTTGGAACTCACTTAACCTACCCAGTGGCTCCTCAGGAGAAAGACTTATCAATCTGCTTCTGTAAAGATTACAGCCTAGAAAACTCCATGGGGCAGTTCTACTTTGTCACATGGGGTTGCTATGAGTTAGAATCAACTCAATGGCACACAACAACAAGAGGCCCTGGGGATGGGTGCTTGGTCTAGAGAAGACAAAACCCAGAGCGGGTTGTGGTGGTGTGTGTGTACGCGTATGAGGAGTGGCAGGAGTTGATATTTGTCTTCAAATATCTGAAGGGTTACCATGTAGAAGGAGACTATCAACTTCTTTTGTGTGCATCCAAAGGCTAAAATCCAGGGCCAACAGGTGGAAGCTGTAGGGAGACAGATCTTGCTTGATGAACTCCCTAACAATCAGAGATGTCTAAAGGTGGTTGCTTTTTGGAGGCATTCAAGCTCATGCTAGATTGCCATTGCTTGGGGATGATAAGGTGGAGAGAAGGACTGCATTGGATAAACTCTGGGGTTCTTTCTGTCCTAGAATTTTTATGATTCGTCTTACTAGCAACAGCTTGTAATGTTCAACTCACCAGCTTTATTTGTTGCTTTTTCTTTTTTTTTTTTAATGGCAGAAACTTCAGAATTCTCTTTCCATTCTTGCTATGGGGCTCAGAGTTCTCAGCACAGGAAATATGACAAGTAGAAGGTAACTTTAGAGGTGCTTTAGAGGCAAAGATGACAAGAAGTAAGTGATGGTGGCTTGGTTTGTGGCTATTCAGGAAGAGTTAAAGTATAAGCCTGGCTTCAGAGAAACAGGACAGAGAATGGGCAGATAGGACATGGGAGGCTGGAATTAATAAGAAGTCAAATGGCTGAGTCACTGGGCTAATTTCAAAGTCTGAAGGTAACGGGGGGAAAAAGAAAGAAAGAAAGAAAGAAAATCAGACAATTAGAAAGTAATGAAGGCTTTGCAAGGACCCCAAGTGACAAAAACAACAGGAGAAGTCGGAGAAATGTAATTACAGACTAACACGTGAGTCCTCTGCGGCAGGCAAACTGACCCGCCCCAGACCTTCTTGCTCACTTGATTTCTGCCTAGTCAATGGCAGTCCCCACCCCAGGACACCATTAGAGAGGCAGGGGTGCACAATTTTCTCAAACAGTCTCCTGTAGCGCCAGTTATAGTACCAATTGAGTCCCTGGGTGGTGCAAATTGTTAACACACTCAGTTGCTAACTGAAACGCTGGAAGTTTGAGTCCACCCAGCAGAAAGTAGAAAGGTCTGGTGATCTACTTCTGAAAAATCAGCTATTGAAAACCCTATGGAGAGCAACTGTACTCTGACACACATGGGGTCACCATGACTTGGAATTGATTCAAAAAAAAAAAAAGTGTCCGTAAGTCCACCATTTCATCTCTTCCTCTCAGTAAAGACGCAGAATATCAGAACAGAAGGGATCCTTGACAATCCTTCTGCCCATTACACAGAAGGGAAAAGCTGAGGCCTAATGAGTGAGTTGTGTGCAAAGTGCAAGGGTTAAGACTGAGGTGTCCAACAGCCAGCTCATTTTCTGTCTCACATTAACAGAAAAAGCAGGCCATACTGCTAAAATTAGAGCTTGTGCTTCTGCTTTAAAAAAACGTCATCCCTGGGGATTAACATGAGGAATCTCTCATGGACTTTTGAGGAACAGGAATTTCCCTTGCTCTACATACTAAAAGTCACCTTTTGTCGACAGGGTGAAGTTTGGGGATGCACTTAAGAACAAACTCTGTGTTCTTTACAAACTAAGTGTCCGTCCTGTTCACAAGCCCTCCAAGACAGCAGCTGGGTCCCGAGGTCCTTCCTGGCCCAGCAGCCTTTGAAGATTCTCTTTGTCTGACTTTGAAAGACAGACAGAGGCCCTAAGACAGTTTCCCAGCAGGACTAAGCAAGTTGAGCAGTTTTCCCAGCAAGGGCAATCCTATCTGCAAAGAACTAGAGAGAACACTTCCGTTTACTCTTTCGTTGTTTCTATTTTTTCAGAATAAGAAAATGTCCCCCAGACTGTTCTCGTGTGGGCTTACTTCACCCTTGTCATTATAACCACCCTTTGTTTTCCTGCCGATCTTTCTCCTCCTGCTTCGGAGGAGGAGAATCTTTACTCCTGCTCCTCACCGCCACTCTCATCCGTGCTGGACAGCTCAGAGCCTCCTGCCCAGGTCCCTGCTCCATCCCTGCCCACCACTCTCCACCCAGCCAGGCAAAACAAAAACAAAAACAAAAAAACCCCATTGCTGTCGAGTCAGTTCCAACTCATAGTGACCCCCATAGGACAGAGGAGAACTGCCCCTTAATGTTTCCTAGGAGCGCCTGGTGGATTCGAACTGCCGACCTTTTGGTTAGCAGCTGAACCCTTTACCACTACACCACCAGGGTTTCCTCCCAGCCAGACAGACCCTTCAAAATATAAATTTCATCATGTTGCTCACCTTATAAAAAGCCTAGATGGCTTTCTCACTGTGTTGAGAATAAAATCCATTCTCCTTAGAGTGACCAAAAACCAGAACCATTTGCCATCGAATGAATTCCAACGCATGACAATCCCATGGGTGTCAGAGTAGAACTGTGCTCCATAGGAGTTTCAGTGGCTGAATTTTTTAGAAGTAGACTGCCAGGTCTTTCTTCCAAGGTGCCTCTGGCTGGACTTGTACCTCCACCCTTTTGGTTAGCAGCCTAGTGTGTTAATTGTTTGCACCACCCAGGGACTCCAGAAGGTGCCTTAAAATCAGGGCGCTGCCCGCCTCTTTACTCCATCTAGCACCACTCCTCCCCTTGCTCACAACCCCCATTGCACTGCCCCTCTTGCTGTTCTACCACACTCTCACCATGCCGGTGCTGCTCCACCTACCTAAGACCCTGCCCCTGGCTCTATGCAGGGCTGAGTCCTTCTCATCTTTTGACGAGAGGCCTTGGAGAGAACACCCCTGAGTCCCTAGACAAGGGCCCTTCTTGAATTCTAAGTCTAGCCCATCACTTTGTATTTTCTTCAGCGCGCTTGCCAATATCTACTGATATCTTATTTGTCTGTTTGATTCTAGACTCTTGCCCGGCTTGAGTTTAAGCAGAGACTTCATCTGTCTCATTTGCCACTAGTCCCAGCTCACAGAAATGTCCCTGATACATAGTAAGTACTCAGGATATATTTGTGGAAAGGAAAGAAGGAATGGAAGAAGGAAGAGAAAGAAAGACAGAAGTAAAGAGTCAGAAAAAAAAAAAAAGAGAGAGGGAGGGAGGAAGTCTCTTGTCTCTATATATTCTAGCTGATTTTTAGCCAGAAGAGGGCAAAACTTGGAAGAAAAGGATTAACATGGGCTTTAAGGGAGTCCCTGGGTGGCACAAATGGTTAAGGGCTCAACTAGTAGCTGGAAGGTTGGTGGTTGGAACTCACCCAGAGGCCCCTCGAAAGACAGGCCTGGCGATCTGCTTCCAAAAGTTCACAGCCTTGAAAGCCTTATGGAGCAGTTCTCCTCTGTACACGTGGTGTTGCCATGAGTCGGTCGGAGTCGATTAGAAGCAGCAATATTTGGAGGCAGGGTAGGGAGGCGGCTGGGAGGCAGGCAGCCAGCTGTATTGCCTAGGAGCAGGACCGATAGGAGGTGGAGGAGGCAAGAGGAGGGGGCAGAGTGGAATAGATGGAGGAGGTGAGAAGTCTCAGTCCTCACAGGTTTGAAGGACCTGCCCTGCCTGGGAGGCTCCTGATGGCAGCATCTGTCATTTTAGGAATAGCATCAGGAATAGCGGTGCCCCCAAGTAACCTAGAATCAATGAAAGAATTGGCAGAATGTGCACGTTTAACCCAGAAAGGGGGATATAATTTATCTTTCCCAGCCAGCCAGCTCCTTGGAGACAGGGTGTAGGTCTTAGGCAGTTCTGCAAACCCCAGAGCTGGCATGGGGTTGGCACTCCATATACGACTGTGCAGTGATCAATGATGGCTGGGTGGTGGAAGCTTGTTCCAGGAAAGGCGGGACGGGACAGTCTCTTGGTGCCCAGAGGGCAGGACTCATATAAGTGGACACAGGCTACACAAAAGCAGCTGGTCAGTCTGTGGCAGACAATCTCTTCTAACCAGGAGAGCTGTGCAGACACTGGACAGCCTGCCTGGGGGACATGAGCGCCCCACTGGGCGCCTGAGGAGGGCAAGAATGGCTCAGGTAACGGGGAGGGGATAGTAAGGATGCTTGCCTGGGGTCTCTGCTAAACCCCAGCCTCTCTGATGCTCCCACTACCTCCATTCTCTGCTAATGCCCAGGTGGATGCTCAGAAGCCACAGGAGGGTGCTCAGCTCCTCGGAGAAAAGTTAATTCCCTGAGGCTTTTACTTATAACTTTGTTTGCAGATAGCGAGCCTTTTCCGTCTGTCTCCTCATGCCGAGCCTTTCTGCCTGTAACAATCACATTATTTGATTTAGACGAGTTACCTTAGATCAATTATACTTATTTTTCTTGTGTAATTTCCAATGCTTAATATCTCCATTCAGGCCCAGCCTGGGGGACGGTTGTCTAGCAGAGTCCTAAACGATCCCAGCCCTTAATTCAATTATACTTTTACCATAGCCTGGCAGTGAGCATAATTGTCTTATCCTTAAAATGTCTCATTAGCAATAATCTAATAGCACATATTAAAATATAGGTCATGGAGGGGAGCTGCCAAGTGCAAGACTTGTCATAACTTTGAAGGCTGGACAGTCGCCTGGGTGGGGCTGCTGTCACCCCCAAGGCTGTACCACCCCAATCACAGGCTTAATCCTAAAACAATCAACTCAATCCAAACAATTTACTCTCTGCAGTTCAAGTTCAAGGTTAAGAACTAACCTTGGCTAGGAAATAGAGTTGATATCTGCTGCTGTGGGGTGGAGTGAAGGGGATGTTGCCTGCCAACGTGACATAATGGAAAAGATCTGCACCCTTGGGCATCTGGGGCTGGAGCCCTTGTCCCCATTGTCCCACGAACTTGCTGGGTAACCTGCTGGGTATGTCTCTTACTCTCTGGCCTCCACGTTCACACCTGTAAAAGGGGAAAGTGGTGGGATTAGAGCCAATGTTTCCTAAATTCTGGCACTCTGTGTTCAATTTGTCCCAGTATGCATTTAATGTTTTCCTTTAAATCAACTCGCTCTTCTTAATGTTTTACCAAGGAAGCTCAAGCATCAACATGGAAAAACAAGAACATTTGCAGAACAATTCATGCAGAGTGATACCCTTTGTATAAACTTTAAACGTATGCAAAACAATACTTTCTATCGTTTAGACAGGCAAAGCTAATCTATGCCGTTAGAGGCAGAGACAGTGGTGACCTTTGGGGAGAAGGGGACCTGAGGGGGACTTCTGGGGTGCTGGTCATTTTTTTAAGGCCCTGGTGGTGGTTATATAGGTGTGTTTACTATGTGATAAATGCCCTTAAGATTAGTGCTGTTTTCTGTGTGCCTCACCTTGCTGTTGTCCGCTGTCATCGAGTTGGCCCCCAACTCCTGGTGACCCCATGGTGACACTGCCCAGTCCTGCACCATCCCCACGATCAGTTGCAGATTGGACTGTTGTGATTCATAAGGTTTTCATTGGCTGATTTTCAGAAGTAGCAATTTGAACTCGCACAACTCACTCAGGCCTTTCTTCCTAGTTCACCTTAGTCAGGAAGCTCCGCTGAAATGTGCTCAGCATCGTAGCAACATGCAAGCCTCCACTGACAGACAAGTGGTGGCTGCGCTTGAGATTCACTGGCCGGGAATCAAACCTGGGTCTCCTGCATGGGAGGCGAGAATTCTACCACTGTGTATAATACATCATACGTACACATGTATGTAAACTTGGGGAATATATATATACAATGAAAGCACAGATACATGCTACTTGGGAATAGTCAACACTATATAAGGACAGTGGCTGAGGAGGGCAGGTGGGAGGGAGGGTATAACTGGAGAGGGAGCTTCAATCACATTTCTAATGTTTTTGTTTCTTAAGCTGGTTGGTGAAGGCATGGTTGTTTCTTATATTAGTTTCTATATTTTTACGTAAATCTAAAATGCTTCATAGTTTAACAATTATAAAGTTAAGATTAATAAATAATGAAAGAAACTTTGTATCACTTTCGTAAATGGAAAACCAATATCACATGTCATAAATAGAAAGTAACTGTAAAAATAAATGCAATGACAATAAAACGCTGCGTTAAATTCGAGTTTGACACGACACTGTTGTGGCGAGGAGACTCTGGCCCAATGCCTAGCCTCCTTTTGTGGAAATGGAGCTCAGCAAGCTTGAGAGAGGCGTGCAGACAAGGGAGCACCAGACTGAAATGTGCTCCTTCCAGCATCAGGATTAAAAGAGCGTGGGGGGAAGGGGGAGAGAACTTTCTCCCTATGGGATTCAAAGTAATTACAGCAGGGCCTGCATGTCCCTAACGCAGCAACCATTGGATGGTGAGGACCTGACCAGGTGAGTAGGTCAAAGTGAAGGAGAGGAGAGAAGAAGAGAAGCAGGATGGAGGTTGGGGCAGGTCCTAGAGGTAGCGGGAGGGGTGGGTCTAAGGGCTTGGGGTGGGAGGAAGACGAGTGTTGGCAGGATAGCACAGTGGTTAAGAGTGTGTACCCCCACCTCCGCCTAGATCTGGGGTCAAATCCCACCGTCTGTCCCACCCTAACTGTACAACCCTGGGTGAGACTTTTAACCACTTCCAGCATTAGTTCTCTAATCTGTAAAATGGGCCGAATTAATAGTATTATCAGATTTTATGCAAATAATGCTTGCCTTCTAGGTTTGTTTGCCAACCACGCCCTCCCCCTGTGAGGTATTTTCGTAAATGCTGCTATGCCATTTTTTTTTCACATGTTGCTGTAAAAAAATTAGCATACCGAATTTAGGAAAATACCTTGCGGGAGCAAGGACTCAGTTGGCAAACAAACACAGAAAGTATGCGCTATTTGCATAAAAATATGGTATATGAAATAATACTTAACACAGTGCTTAGAACCAGTAAATGCTCAGGGAATGGAAGGATTGCAATTATATAGCAAATATGGATTGTATCTTTGTTGTTACTGTTAGGTGCTTTCGAGTTGATTTTTGACTTACCCCATGTGACAGAGTAGAACTGTCCCTTAGGATTTTCTAGGCTGTAATCTTTATGGAAGCAGATCACCAGGTCTTTCGCTCGAGGAGCTACTGAGTGGGTTTGAACCGTCAACCTTTTAGCTGGCAGCCAGGCTTTTAACTGTTGTGCCACCAGGGCTCCTTATTGTATATTTAGTATGTGTCAAACACTGTTTGGAGCACTTTGCAGTCACTGATGCATGTAAGCTTTGCAACTACACTACGATACTATTATGACCCCATTTTGCAGAAGAGAAAATGGATGCACACATCCACCGCATTACACAGCTGGTAAGTGACAGAGCCAGGATTTGAACCTCCAAGAAGTTATTATAGGAGCTGGGCGCCACTATGCCTGCTTGTCACACAAAGGAGGCCAGAGGGTCAGGGGCCTCTTAGGAAACTAGGATGGGAGGATGAGGGTGTTTACCATAAAGAGGGACAGCAAGTCATTACACTGATTGCCCGCAGCAGTAATTGCTCCATATCGTACCCTCAACTGGCTTCCTTCCCTTTCCTTTCTCATTTCCCCACCCCTCTTCTAGTGCTTCCAAGGAATGTCTCCTAAATAAACGATTTGCATTTACATCCCTGTTTCAGGTTCTGCTTCTGGACAATCCAACATAAGATACCAAACCCAACAAAGAAGGAAGTCTCTCCTAGTTCTGTTCTACTCATGTTTTTGAAGCACTGGCTTCACAGCACAGGATTCACCAGGCACTGTCCTTGCCTCTAGTAGGGAAGCCACACAGATAACTGGATTAGATATACAAAGATCGGAAGGAGGAGTTTGACTCAGACCACTCAGCTCTCATCTTGGGGGCTGAGGATACAGGAGGAGGAGGAGGTTCTAGAAGAACATGCCTCCGACAGGTGTTTCCTGTGTGGTGAGAAGGGTGGAAAGCATCACAAAGCAGTTTATTAGGTTCAGGTCCTCGGCATGAGGGCAGAGCACGACCAGCCCAGCCTGGGTGTGGATTCTCCAGCCCCTGGCTTCATGATGATCGCCCTGGATAAGGTACAGTCCATGCCTGCATCCCCTTGCCCATCCCACACACTTGGTACCTCCAGGACTGTCCCCTAGATTAGGAGCATGGAGCAGCTTTTCCCCCTTCCGTGCCTAGAGGGCACCCGTTCACCCTCCCTGGGAAAAGAGAGCTCAGCCAGGAAATAGCTGTGTAGTTTGTGATGAATGTGCTCAGAGCAAAAGGAGTGCTCGACTACTAGTTGAAAGGTTGACAGTTCAAACCCACCCAGAGGCTCTTTGGAAGACAGGTCTGGCAATCTCCTTCTGAAAGATCACAGCCTTGAAAGTCCTGTGGATCAGATCTACTCTGCACACACGGGTCACCATGAGTCGGGATTGACTAGACAGCCACTAACAACAACAATAACAAAAAAACCACCCATACTAGGGGAAGAATGCAGGCAGTTTGGGCAAAGGAAGTGTAAATCGCCACGGCCACTCTCAACCTGGGACAATGACACTGAAGTTATTATTACCTTATTTTTTTCTTTACAGGAATTAAACATGCCATAAAAATGCAAATTCCTGGTCCCCACCGAAGACCCACTGACTCCAAATTTCTGGGGTGGGGCCCAGGAATCTGCACGTTTAACAAATCTGCTAGACTGGCATGAGCTGAGAAAGTGGCAAAGAGGCAAAAAACTTCTAAGAAGAAGCAGTGAGCTTTGAGGATGTGACTGCAACAGACATCACAGAGCCTTGGCAAATGTAACCCATCCTATAGTGTTACCATAGTCTTTCCCACTGATTATCTTAATCGACTACTGTTGTAATCCCTATTTTACAGGTGGGGAAAATGAGGCTCAGAAGCCAAAGTTCGCCCTACAGGTAAATGGCAGAGCCGGGCTTTGAATCCAGCTGTTTCACAACTCCAAAGGCACACTCATAATTATTATCCAGACCAAGCCCAGTTGCTGTTGAGTCAATTCAGACTCAGGGTGACCCATGTGTGTCACCATAGAACTGCTCCATAGGGTTTTCAGTGGTTGATTTTTCAGAAGTAGATCACCAGGCCTTTCTTCTCAGTTACCTCTGATTGGACTCAAACCTCCAAACTTTTGGTTAACAGCCAATTGCATTAACCGTTTGCACTGTCCAAGGTCACCATGTGTTGGAATCAACTCGAGAGCAACACGTTTTACAATTGTTATACCATCTTCTATTTGCTATTTCATCCCAGTCTTGGAATTTAAAGTCAAATAAACCTAACTTAAGTTCTGGAAAAGATCCTTGCCTTCCAGACATAGGGAAATAGAATTTTTGATAACAAACACAAGAAGTAACATGTACACTATGCCAGGCACTGTTCTTAGAGCTTTACGTGTGTTTACTCATTTAATCCTCTCCTCAATTCTGTAAGTACTGTTATTATCATCGTCTTAACAGTTTTACAGATGAGGAAACTGAGACATAGAGAAGTAGGGGAACTTGGCCAAGATTTCACAGGTAGTAAGCGAAGGAGCCAGGATTAAAATTCAGGAAACGTAGTTTCTAAGTCCGTGATTTTAGCTGGTACACCGTTCTGCCTCAGCAGGCTGCAGAAAAAGCTCCACAGGATAATTTCCCCAGGAATAGACACAGGAAAGCGAGTGTGACAGGTAGGAAGAAGGTGGAAAGGTGGCGGTAAGATTCACTTGGGTCCAAGTGTATTACTAGGGAAGCTACTGAGAAGCGTTTCCCTAGGAGAAAGAAGAGAGAGCACAGAAACCAGTGGCAGTAATTTTAAGGGATTTCAAGATGGATTTTACATGGGAGTCTGTGAGTCCTCTAAAACTGTATTAAAAATTCTGTGTACATTAAGAGAGACAAATACATGAACAGACTATGTTCTTTGGTAGGAAAACCAAATAAGGTAATGATGTCAATTCTGCCCCAAATGATCTATAGATTCAGTGCAATTCCAGTTGAAATTGCAGTGGAATTTTTCATGGAACTCTGCAAGCTGATTTTAAAATCCGTAGTGAAGAGCATTGCCAAGGCAATTTCAAATTTAAAAAAGGTGGTGAGTCTTGTCCCGCCAAATAGGACAACTTATGCTAAAGCACTGTTAATAAGACAATGTGGAATTGCTCAGGAACAAATAGACCAATGGGACAGAAACAAACCCAACTGTACAAAGAAACTTGCTATATAAGAGAGATTTCTCTGACAATGAAAGCAGAAAAATCAGAGCAGGGAAAAAATTAATGAATGGAGTAGGACAATTTGTTATCTGATATCCATACAGAAAATAATGAAGTGGAATCCCTACCTCACATCTTACACAAAAATCAACTCCAAGTGGATTAAAGACATCAGTATGAAGGGCAAAATTGTAAAATTTTTAAATATAATTTAGGAAAAATGCCAGGTACAGGAGGATTCTTAAACAAGACAAAAATACATAAACCAAAAGAAAGATGAATACATTAAGTGACATTAAAATTAATAACTTCTATTAATCAGAATCACTATAGAGTAAGAAGACATATTACAAACCAAGAAAATATGTTTGCAACCTAACAAATTTTAGTACCCAGAACACATTAAGAATTACTATGTATTAATAGGAGCCCTGGTATCGAAGTGGTTAAGCTCTCATGCTGCTAACTGAAGGGTCAGCAGCAGCAGTTCAAATTCACCAGTCACTCCTTGGAAACCCTATGGGACAGCTCTACCCTGTCCTATAGGGTCTCTATGAGTCAGAATCAACTTGACGGCACACAACAACAGACATCAATATATATCAGTAAGAAAAAGACAACTCACTCAGGAGAAGGAAAAAGTCCTGCTTTCCTCTTAGGAAACCAAGTCCCTTTGCCCTGGACACCTTGTTTCCTGTCTCCTTTCCTGGCTCCTGTCCTAACCTGCATTCTATCAGTCTTCTTTCTATGGGCCATGCCCATTTTGCTGATGTACTTGGCCATTATCACAGGGCCCGACTGAGTGAATGACACATGACATTATTTCACATAAGAAAAAAAAAGCACAAATGATGCATAAACATGTGAAAAGGTGCTCAATGTCATTAAAAGTCAAGGAAATTCAAATTAAAACCACAGTGAGAATGCCATTTCACACGCAAAATATCAGAAATTATCAAAAGCCTAGATAATACCAAGGATTGGTAAGGATGTTAAGAAATTGCAAGTGAAAATTTGACACTGCTCTCAACTAGTACAACCACTTTAGAAAATAGTTTGGCATTACCTAATGTTATGGATTGAATTGTGTCCTCCCCCTTCAAAAAAAAAAAAAAGATATGTTGAAGTCCTAACCCTGGTATCTGTGAATGTGACTTTGTTTGGAAATATGTTCTTTGAAGAGGTTATCAGTTAAATTACTATGAGGTCATACTGGAGTATGGTGGACTCCAACTTTAATCTGAGTGGTGTCCTTCTAAAAGAGAAGAGGCACAAAGACAGAGAGACACACAGGAAAGATAGACATGTGAAGATGTATCTGTGAGTCAAGGAACACCAAGGATTACTGGCTATCACTAGAGCCTGGGAGAGAGACATAGGGCAGATTTTCTCTCAGGAGGAGAGTCTCAGGAGGAACCAACATGACCAACATTCTGATCTCAGACTCCTAGCCGCTAGGACTGGACAATAGATTTCTGTTCTTATCAATCACTCAGTCCATGGTGTTTTGTTATGGCAGCCCCAGGAAACTAATGCACCTGGTAAAGCTGAACAAATACACACCCTATAAACCAGCAATTCACTCCTAAGTGTAAACCCTAAGTATACGGATTACACCTCAACATAAAGAACTCAAAAATCCTCACAACTGGATTGATAAGTAACATCATGATAAACGGAGAAAATATTGAAGTTTTCAAGGATTTCATTTTACTTGGATCCACCATCAATGCCCATGGAAGCAGCAGTCAAGAAATCAAACCATGTATTGCACTGGGCATATCTGCTGCAAAAGACCACTTTAGCGTTGAAAAGCAAAGATGCCACTTTGGGGACTGAGGTGTGCCGGACCCAGGCCATGGTATTTTCAATTGCCTCATATGCATGCGAAAGCTGGACAATGAATAAGGAAGACCGAAGGAGAATTGATGCCTTTGAATTGTGGTGTTGACAAAGACTGTTGAATATACCACGGACTGTCAGAAGAATGAACAAGTCTGTCTTGGAAGAAGTACAGCCGGAGCGCTCATTGGAAGCAAGGATGGCAAGACTTCGTCTCGCGTACTTTGAACATGTTATCGGGAAGGGATCAGTCCCTGGAGGAGGACATCATGTTTGGTAAGGTAGAGGGTCAGCCAAAAAGAGGAAGACCCTCGACAAGGTGGACTGACATAGTGGCTGCAACAAGGAGCTCAAACCTAGCAGTGATTGCGAGGATGGCACAGGACTGGGCAGTGTTTCGTTCTGTTGTACGTAGGGTGGTTATGAGTTGGAACTGACTTAATGGCATCTAACATCAACAGCAACATAAACCCCAGAGAAACTCTTCCACATGTGCAGAGGAGCCATCTATAAGGAAGATTATAGGCAGCATTGTTTAGAATACAAAAAACTGGAAACAATCCAAATGTCCATCACCATCAGAATGGATAAGTAAATGGTGATAAATTCATACAATGGAATGAATATGTACAGCAATGAAAATGAGTGAACTACGGCCATCCTCAATACCACGAACGAATTTAAAAAACTTTACGTTGAGCCAAAGAAGCCACAGAACAGTATCTACAGTCTGAAAAGGAGGGCAAAACTAAACAATATATTGTTCAGGAATATAGTCATAGGTTATAATACTACAAAGAAAAGCAAGGAATGATTATCACAAAATTCAGGATACTGGTTGTCTTTAGGGTGAGCCAGTGCAACAAGGGAGGGGACAAGGTGGCTCACAGGATACTGGAAATGTTCTATTTCTTAACTGGGGGTGGGGTGCAGTGGGTTCCTGTATGTTTAAATTGTTGGTATTATTTAAACTGTAAATTGTTTATATGTTTTGTATGCTTTTTATTATGTATGATAAATTTCATACTAAATAAGAAGTGCTATGTGTATGTGTTTATGTGCATATTTCTGGGAAGAGAGTCCAGGTTTAAAAAAATTGTCTAATCTTAGGAGATATCTAAGGAGTCCCTGATCTCTCAACAGAGTATACACGGGCATGAGGGCTTCTGTGGTTTCTTCCTGCTCTGACATTCCCTGGGTAGACAGAGCCCTTATGCCAGGCTGATTATAGCTTATCCCTGTTGACTGACCACACCCCCTCTCTGCCTGGAGAAAGCCCACTGGATAGCACCATGAACCAGGTGTGAGACCCCTGGTACAACCTATCAGACCACCTTGAGCCCAAAAGAGGTATCCAAGATGTCTTCGTTTCTGCATGCTTCCATAAAAGAAATACCACAAACAGGTAGCTTTAAAGAATGGAAATTTACTTTCTCACAGTTCTGGAGGCTAAAAATTCAAATCAGGGTCTCAGCTGTGTCAATTCCTTCTGTGCGCCTCTCTCCTGGTTTCTGGTGACTGCCGGCAATCCTTGGTGTTCCTTTGCTTGTAGACGAGTCCTCACCTGATGCTGATTTTGCCCCTGTGTGTGTGTCTCTGTGTCTACCCTGCTCTTTTTATACCTCAGAAGTGATTAGTAGGATCCCTCCTCCTCTGCTGTAAGTTCATTAACAGAACAAAAGAAAACCCTTATTTCCAAACAGGGCCATATTTACAGGTACAGGGGTTAAGATTTCAACAGAGGAAAAAGGTCCTCAATTTCCTCCTAGGAGACCAAGGCCCTTTGCCCTGAACACCTCGTTTCCTCTCTCCTTTCCTGGCTGCTCTCCTGACCTGTGTTCGGTCTGTCTCCTTTCTGTGATCCATCCCTCTTTTGCCGATGGACTTAGCCATTACCACAGGGCCTGAAAGCAGCAGAGCAGGAGTCCAGACCTAGAAAGCTGACTCCCAGTCTAGTGCTCCTTCTGCCACACCCTCTGCCAGCCACTCCTATTCTCTTCTACACCAGCCTCTGCCCCTGCCCAATATGATTTTTGCACAGGGGCTGCAAGGCTTGGCTCGTTTCGTGTTGAGTTGGGAAGTCCACAAAACGATGCATTCACTCATTCTCCCATGCGGACCATGGTCAGGAGTTCAGATTTTATTCTGAGTAAGATGGGAATGATTGGAGAGGGAGAGTGATAGGGTCTGAACTGGTTTCCAAAGACTTTCTGTTTGCTATGTGGAGACTAAGCTTCAGGGGACAAGGGGAGTAATAACAGAGGCCATTTGGAAGGCTGCCACATCAATTCAATGGGAGACAATGTGGCTTAGAACCAGGCAGTTGCCAGGGAGGTGAGGAGATGTGATACGTTTTTTAGCCAGCAGAATTTGCAATATGTTTGATATAGGGATATGAGAAAGAAGAGTCAACATGACTCCAAGGCTTTAGCACAAGGAACTGGAAGGAAGAAGATAGCCTCACCAGGAGTGTGTGGAAGAGCGCGTTGTGTGTAGGCAGGAAGGTAGGTCAAGAATTATCTTTGGACATGGTGAGTTTCAGGTGTCTTTTATTACCCAGGTAGAGATGTCAATTCTGAAGTCAGGCAAAGTTTCCTGGAGAACAGGAGAGAGGTTCAAGCAGAGCACATAAATGTCAATGTCAGCCATGGATGAACACTATTTAATGCCAGCCACTTGATGGTCAGTTGGGATAAGAATTTGGTAGACAATAATCTAAGGACTGAGCCCCATCTAGGTAGGCTGGAAGCCTCAAGGACCACCAGGGACTTTTGTGGGAGATGTACTGAGGGAGAGGGATTTCAGCTCACGGGGTCTTTCACTGAGGGGGCTTTTATACCATGTGGGAGTACTTTGTAAATGCAGTGCAACTTGTATCAATGACCAATGACCCCAAGGCAGATCAGCTACAGAAACATAGGTACAAAGTCCCCTCAACAAAAAATAAACAAAATAAAAGCCAGCAAGCCAGCAAGCGAGCAAGAAAGGAAGGGAAGAAGGAAGGAAGGAAGAAAGAAAGAAAAGAAAGGAAAACAAAACAAACACATAGGCAAACCTCTCCTCCTCTCACAGAACAGTTGTGGTGTTGCTTCTGATACTGACCTCAGGACACTTCCGGAACCCAGCCCCTTGGATTCCCAGCCCAGCCTTTGTGGGTCAGTCTTGGTGTCTGCAGGGAGATGGCCAGAGCCTGACAGCACCAGTCATGCTTTGTGTCCCATGGCCTGTGTCACCGAGTGCCATGGTAAATGGAAGTGATGCCTTCCCAGGCATCACGTTAGCTCTGATAATGCTCACCCTCAGGCGACCTGAGGGACAGGATGCAGGGCAAAGAGAGAAGCCACATGGCCCCATGGCTCTTGGAGCTGTGGGCAAGGAGTCTGGACCAGAGCTGGAGAGAAACGCCTTCCCCTTCGGCATACTCCCAGCCCGGTGTCCTCACTGCTGTCCTCCAGAAGTCTCTGAAGCCATGGGGTGGAATTGTGATTGGCCTCCCGATGGTTGCTGTAGCACATTCAGTGCCCCACCTGCACTACTCATCACTCACTGTTCCTGCCAATGCAGGCCCAACCCAACTGCTTTCTGCTGCCAGCACCTGGGACTCTGCTGGAAGCTTTTCACCTGAGGTAGGAGCAAGCTCAGCCCACACACCAGGCAGGCTGAAAATGTTGGGTCATCAGCATCCCGTGAGCAGCCTTAATGGAAAGCTACTCCAGCTTCCTTGCCCCTGGAGGGAACAGCTCTGAGGTGTGCTCTGCGCATTTTCTCAGAGGTCCCAGCAACACTGAACACCAGTTGCCCTCCATAACATACCCTCTACTGGCTTCCTTCCCTTTTCTTTCTCACTTCCCTACCCCCCTTCTAGTGCTTCCAAGGATTGTCTGCTGAATAAACTACTTGCATTTACATCGCTGTTCCAGGTTCTGCCTCTGGACAATCCAATATAAGACAACTCCAACAAAAGACACCAAACTCAACACGGAAGGAAGTCTCTCCTAGTTCTGTTCCACTTATATTTTTGGAGCACCATCTATGTACCAGGATACACCAGGTACTGTCCTTGCCTCTAGTAGGGAAGTCACACAGATAACTGGATTAGACAAATATACAAAGATCTGAAGCAATATAAGTGAGAAGTTTGACTCTTTTGTGGCAGGTCATTATCAGGGAGGGCTTCACAGTGGAGGTGACATCAGAGGTTTTGAAGGATGAATAGGAGTTCACCAGATAGCTACATGGAAGATGGAAACAGCATATTTAAAAATTCACAGGGGTGAAAAAGCACACAAGTCCAGGGAACAAGTAGTAGCTGAGTATTTCTCATATTGCTGGAGAATAAGGTGTATTTTGGAGGTGGTAAAGGGTTTGTAGCTAGAATGAGAAGAGAATTAGTGTAAAACCTGATGTGATTAGAGAGACAGGCAGAGTCTTGTCTGTACTGCTGAAGGTGTTTAGATATTATCTTGGGAAGATTGGAGGATTTTAAGAAATTGTGGCTTACCTTTTTTTTCTGATTGCATAAGTATCAAGTGCTCATTGAAGAAAAGTTGGCAGACACAGAGAAGTATAAAGAAGAAAATGAAATTACTTCAAACCCTGGCTTAGTTAAATCACATTGATGTTTTGGTTGATGCCTCTCAGAGGAGTTTTAGGCAGCGGAGTGAGGTGGACAGACTTGGGTTTTAGAAAGAGCTCCAGCAGCTGGTGAGCAGCATGTGTCTGGAAAGACATGGAACGTGGGGTGACGCTGTAGGGGACAGCTGCAGTGAAAGGTGATTGGGACCCTCATCGGGAATACTGTGACAGTGGGATAGTAGATTTGGAGAGGAGTTATTTTTGGTTGCCGTCATGGATTGAATTGTGTCCTCCAAAAATATCTGTCAACTTGGCTGGGTCATGATTCCCAGTATTGTATAATTGTGTACCATTTTGTAATCGTATGTGATTTCCTTATGTGTTGTAAATTCAATCACTATGATCTAATAAGATGGATTAGTGGCAGTTATACTGATGAGGTATACAAGATTGGATAGTGTCTTAAGTCAATCTGTTTTGAGCTATAAAAGAGAGAAGCGAGCAGAGACACAGGGGAACCTCATACCACCAAGAAAGCAGTGCCAGGAGCAGAGCGCGTCCTTTGGACCTGAGGTTCCTGCACAGAGAAGCTCCCAGACCAAGGGAAGACTGATGCATCATAAGGACCTTCCTCCAGAGCCAACGGAGAGAGAAAGCCTTTTTCTGGAGCTGATGCCCTGAATTTGGACTTGTAGCCTACTGGACTGTGAGAGAATAAATGTCTCTTTGTTAAAGCCATCCACTTTTGGTATTTCTGTTATAGCAGCACTGGATGACTAAGACAGTTGCCATTGAGTCAATTCCAGCTCATGGTGACTCCATGTGTGTTAGCTTAGAACTGTGCACCACAGGGTTTTCAATGGCTCATTTTTCAGAAACAGATCTCCAGACCTTTATTCCAAGGTGCCTCTGGGTGGACTTGAACCTGCAACCTTTGGGTTAGCAGCTAAGCTCCTTAATGTTTGCACCACCCAGGGACTCCAGAGGGGGATTAGGAAGGAGGATTCTCAGGACTTGATAACTAGTTGGCTAGGGGGTAGGGTAGAGGAGAGGAGGGAGACACGACTACTCGAGAGATTCTGAGGGTCTGTACCCATAAGTTGGTGGAAGAGGCAATGCTGGGAGCCAGAAAACCTGTGTTCTCAGTTCAACTCTGTCACTTCCAACCGGCAGTTCCCAGACAGATCCCTTCAACTATCAGAGCCACAGTTTCCTGACCTGAAAAATGGAAAGGTGATTCCATTACTGCTTTCCTCTTAGGTTTGCGATGGTTCACAGGTCAAAGGAGATGGACACCCTTGATGAGTGGGCACCTGTGATTCCAGGCTCTCCTCCTGAAACCTCTGGGCAATCCTTCTCTGACCTTCCACCTTTCTTCAGGTCTAGAAGGCCAGGATAGACCCACCACTCCTCTAAGTTTCCCTTTCTCTCCCCTCTGCATCCTTCACAGAGGATATTTGTCATGCTGACCCCTCTGTTGAAAAGTTCCGAACACTCCATGCACCACCTTTAATTCATTCACTCAGCATACTAATTGATATCCTAGTATGTGCCAAGTGCTAGTGATGTTTAGGACAGAAAAGAAGCCTGAGCTTACAGAGCTTATAGTCCACCCAAGGGGAGACATAATACACAAAGAAAATAAATTGGGATAGTGATGTAATAAAAAAAATAAAATAAGGTGGTATGATAGAGAGTGGGGTGTATTTTAGATTTATATAGTCAGGAAGGGACTTTTTGAAGAAAACCACTGAACTGAGAGCTGAATAACTCAGGCAGCAGGAACAGCAAGTGCAAATGTCCTGGGGTAGGTTTGAGGTTGGAACGTTTAAGCAACATAATGGTCAGCATGGCTGAGATTTTCCAAACTCCTACTCATCCCACTTAAGTGTTCTCACCTCTATGAAGCCTTTCTGGATTGCCCCCCTTCACCCCTTATCACTAATTCAGTTCCACACAACTCTCACACCCTTGTAGTCACAACTAATCTGACCACACTGGGTTGTGATGATCTCTTTACACACTAGACTAGGAGTCTCTTGGAGGTAGAAACTATTTCCACAGCTCCAGTACCAGCACTGCTCAAGCACATAGCAGGTGATCAGCATCTGCTGGATGAATGAATAAATCAATCAATAGATAAATGAATGAGTGAATGAATCTATCCTGCTGTTGTTGTTAGGTGCTGTCAAATGGTTCTAACTCATAGCAACCTTATTTACAACAGAACAAAACACTGCCCAGTAGTCCTGTGCCATCCTCACAATTGTTGCTATGTTTGAGCCCACTGTTGTAGCCAATGTGTCAACCCACCTTGTTGAAGGTCTTCGTCTTTTTTGCTGACTTTCTACATTACCAAGAATGATGTCCTTCTCCAGGGACTGAACCCTCCTGATAAATGTCCAAAGTATGTGACACGAAGTCTCACCATCCTCGCTTCCAGGGAGCACTCTGGCTATACTTCTTCCAAGATGGATTTTTTTGTTCTTCTGGCAGTCTGTGATATATTCAATGAATACCAGCTCCAAATGGCTCAATTCATACTTGCTTAAATGTTACCTTCTCAAATTCACTGACCACCTGCTCAAACTCCAAGCCTCTCTCCCACAAGTACCTCCCAACTCCTTACTATGTTCTACTTTCCCCCATAGCACTTATCACCTTCTCACACATCATATAATGTATTTATTTATGTTTCTTGTCTCCTACGTCTCTCCTGTCTGTCACTGACAGAACGTAATCTCCATGAAGGCAAGAATCTTTGAATGCTTTGTCCACTAATGTATCCAAGAGCCTAAAACAGTGCTTGGCACTTAGCAGGCACATGTATGAATGAATGAGTAAATAAATGAATGATTGGCAGTTCTCAGCCTCAGAACAGAGGTCATAGCCTCAAATGCAAGGCTAGTGTGCCCATGACAAACAGAAATGTCAGAGTTAAATGCTTGGGTTGTGACCTTTTAACACCCCAGCCAGCCAAACAAAACCCACCCAATGACACGCTAGCCACCAGTTTGCAGTCCTGGGCCCTGGGCGGAAAGTTCCCATTTTGTTGATGGAGAAACTCTGACCACGTAGTTTAAGTGGCCAGCTGCGGATGCCAGAGCTGGTATTGCACCATGCCACCGCTCCTCCCAGTTCTATCCCAGCCCCCTCTCAGACTCGGCTCAGATCCCAGTTCTGGGAGTCTCTCGCCGGTCTTCCCGAAGTCCGGGGGCAGAGACTGGTGCCCTGGGAGCCGCGTCCGGTGCCCGGCGCGTGGTGGAAGGGACGTGTGCGCCCAGGTCCTGTGAGTGGCCAGGAGAGGGGCTCCTGCTGCTCCCTGGAGCGCGCGCTGCGCCTCCACCCCTGCCCATCTCCGGTCGCGCTGTCAGTCCCCATTAGCGCTAACAGGCTCCAGACGGAGCGGGCCGGGCGCTGGGTTAATGCAATCGGCGCGTTACCTGGGGCGCCGGCTACATTACCAGCCCGGCCCCCGCCTGGCGCGGCCAGAGCCAGCTAGCCCGAGCCCCCGCCTGCCGCCCCGCGCCTCCAGGGCTCTTTGGGCCGCGCCCGAGCTCCACGCGGCGGAGCTCAGCCCCAGCCTGCTCCCCAAAGCCTGCCGAGGCGCGGCCGGTCCGGGTCAGGCAGGGCACAAGGCACCTGGGATCCCCTCACTGCAGGACACGTGAGTGCGCCCTGCGCCCGGGACCGGGCTAGCTGTGCCACGGAGGCCAAGGCCGAGACTCGCAGAGCTAGAGTGCCAGCGAGTTTGAAGCGTAGAGGTCTAAGTGTTCGGGGAGGCTCCTTAGGCTGTCGGAGGAGGCGCCGACCCGAGTTCCGGGTGCCGGCGAGCTGAACCCGGCACTTGTCACCCTGGGAAACCTCAGTCTCGGCACGTCCAAACCCCGCCGTTTGAGGGCGGGAGAGAGCGGGGGAATGAACGAGAGCACCGCTCAGCGGTCTCCAGCTGAGTCCTGTCCCAGTCTGGCGAACCACAAACTCCATTTCCAAAATTTTCCAGCAGACGCTCGCTTTTTCTGGAAACCCTGAGTCCGCTAAGAGCGCGCTGATCCCAGTGTTCCCAGCGCTTCCCAGGAGGTCTCAGGAAGCCCAGGAAGTGCGGAACGACCCAGTGACCACTTCTTTTCCTTTTATCCAAACAGGCTTTAGAGTCTCCAGTCCCGCTCAAGTCCCTTTCACCAACCGCACCCATGCTCCTGGCGCGGATGAACCCGCAGGTGCAGCCGGAAATCTGCGAGGCTGAACCCTTTCCCGAGCAGCCCCTGCGGGGGCGCAAAGCGGCGGAGCTGGTGGTGGTGAAGGAGCGCAACGGCGTCCAGTGCGTCCTGGCGCCCCGCGGCGGCGACGCACAGCCCCGGGAGACCTGGGGCAAGAAGATCGACTTCCTGCTGTCTGTGGTCGGCTTCGCGGTGGACCTGGCCAACGTGTGGCGCTTCCCGTACCTCTGCTACAAGAACGGCGGCGGTGAGCGCCCGAACGGGCTGGGGATTAGCCTTGGGATACTACCGGTCCGCAGTGGTGGCAGAGAGAGGAGCTGGGAAGCACTAGGCGCAAGGCGGGGGCGCACAAAGGGACTGGACAGGGCTCATGGAAAAAGTTCCCGGGGGGAAGAGCAGAGATGGGGCAAGACCGTGGACAGTGCTAGGCGTATGGGTGGAAGGACAGAATCTGGGTCACCAAGCTGCGTGAAGATCACTGACCTTTTCATGGTCTGCAAGAAAGGAGATGGAGATTTGGAGAGCTCTTGAAAGGGCGTCGGAAGGGCGGGGGACATGACAACCAGGGACACGGGGACCCTCAGTCCAGCACTCTGAGCCTTGGGGTAAGAGGGGATAGAGGACTTGGGTTCTTGAAGGTGCCTGAGGGGAGGCCCTGAACTGTTGGGGTCAGAGACTCAGGGGCAGAGTCACAGAGAGAGAACTCCACTGTCAAGTGGGCAGTTGTGTGCATGGAGGGGCCAGAGCCCACAGTCTAGGTGGGATTGGGTCAATAGGTACCAAGAGCTGGCCTGGTCCTTCGGGGGGAGGCCTGGGTGATTGGGGTGATACTGCCACCGCCTCAGGTAGTAGCCGCATTGCAGGGTCGGGTAGGAGAGGGGCCTGGAGAAGACCTTCGTGGAGCCACCAAGCTCCCCCCACCTGTCCCTGCTGTGAGGTGGTCCCAGATTACCCACCTGCCCTGGGGTGAGAGCCTAGAGATCTCCTACACCTCAGTCATGGGGGAGAATAGGGTAGAGCCCTGGGAGAAGCAGCCCAGAGGTCAGGATGCTGGGTCCTAGGCCCTAGCTGCTCCTTGAGGGGCTTTGTTCCTAAGGGTGTCCAAACCACCATGTCCTGCCACCTTTACTGGGATGAGTACAGGGGTGCCCTGCAGAGAGCCCGGAAAGTGTCCTTTTAGAGAAACAGGTTGGAGAAGGGGAGCCCAGCTCTGGAAACCTCTCTCTGTCCACTGTGCTGTCCTGCCCAGCAGTGGCTCTGACTCAGGACTGCAGAGAAGTCAGAGGGAGGGAGGGCAAGGAGCTGGCCACAGGGAAAGCTCATGACCTTGTCCCAGAGGGTCTGAGCTTCATAGCTGTCTACTTGGATGTGTACTCTAGACACTTGCTCTGGGATGGCCAATGCCTGGCGTTTGCAAAGGGGTCATTATGGGGAGCAGGTGGCTCTGAGCAGAGTGTAAGGAAGCATTTAGGTCTCTCTCTCAGACCTAGATTGGAGCCGACAGATGAGGGTTTATGTTCGTGATCTCTTTTGGCACCTCCCGAGACAGGTCACTGTCAGATACTCTGCGACAAGTGGCTGGGACAGTAGTCCTGAGTTTCTGCAGAATCTAGGGTTGGGGGCTGATCCCTGGGGCCGTTTGCTCCTCTGCAGCCCAGGATGGGCACCGGCATAGAGAGAAAGGTGAGAAACAGACCATCCAGCCGGGCAACTTGGCCACGTTTGGCCCCGGCAGCTTCTCAAGGGTTCCTGGTCAGACTGCAGCATCCTGGCCCCTTGGACCTGAGGAGGGAGGATATACAGATTCTACATATTTTGAGCAGGCAGGGAGATGATGAATGACAGACAGATGACAGACCTTAAGATGCACCATCCAGCATGTCCTTAGTGACCGCCCCAGACTGCTGGTCCCTAGACAGCTGAGTGCACTTTCATTAATCAGCAATATTTGTCTGGCTCCTCTCTGCGTGAGGCACCGTGCTAGGCTCTGCGGGGTTACCAAGATGTATGAGCCACCACTTCTGCCTGCCAGGACAGTGTTAATCACCTGCAGGTCCTCATTGTCATGCTGCCACAAGGCATTCTCATTGTTATAGTGTTTGCTGAAATGAAAAGCACCCCAGATAGCCAGTCAGCACGTCCGTCCGCGGGGGCTTCCGCTGATACTGTGGGCTCACCTGGCCATTGCCACCAATACGGATAGGAGCACCTGCTGAACGTGGGGAGAGACACAAAAACAGAGCAAATTTGTCACAGCTTCCAATTTGTTGGTGATGTTGGCTGGAAGCTCCCTCTCCGAGACTCCTAGCCCTGCACATAGCCCATGCTGAATTGTTCGGTCCTTTGTTTCTTTGCAGAACTATCTCCCAAATAGGCTAGACACTTTGAGGGCAGAGACTGTGGCTTTTTATCCTTGTATTTCTCCTGCCCAGGGGAAGGTCTGGTCCTAGGAATTGGATAGAAGGTGCCCAACAAATTTCTGTTGAATGAATGAATGAAATGGTCCTAGCCCTTGAAG
The DNA here is from genome assembly GCF_000243295.1 of Trichechus manatus latirostris. Taxonomy (NCBI): domain Eukaryota; kingdom Metazoa; phylum Chordata; class Mammalia; order Sirenia; family Trichechidae; genus Trichechus; species Trichechus manatus. Next base: position 12,483,158 of record NW_004443950.1, on the reverse strand, counting down.
ACCTGATGCCATATCTGGAAACAATAGCATAAACACCCAGTGGTAACTAACGGAATGAAGCATCTCACAGCTGACCCCATGTCCCTGGTTGTCAGTTGAATCTGCAGGTTAGGAGGCTTGACTGTGGAGTTAGATGGCCCTGGGTTCCAGTCCCTGGCTGTGTGACTTTGGGCAGCTCTCTGGGCCTCAGTTTCCTCATCTGTGAAATGGAGATAATGGTGCCCAGCTCCGAGGGTTGTTGTGAGGATTGAAGCGCTGATGCATCACTGCTGCTTTGTGTTAACACGCTAATGATGATGTGCGAAATGGGTGGGAGAGGTGACACGGGCTCTAATGGCCTGAGGAGGGGCTGGTCAGGAAGGACTTGGTGGGAGGTGGGCTGTGCTTGGAGTTAGCGCATCAGGATGGAAGGGCATGGACAAGCTGCGGGGGAGGGAAAGCTATTCCAGTCATGCCCCGGCCAGCAGGAGTGCCTGTGGGATCGTCTCAGGGAGAGGCGCCATAGGCTGGCTGGAGGGCGAGCCTGGAGAGATAAGGGTGCAGAGGCAAGTTGGGGACGGGCTGTGGAGGCCTTGAATGCCAGGCTAAGGCATGGGGATGTTACATCAGTGAATTTCCATTTCTGGCTAGGATGTCCATGGTTGGTGTGTTGAGGGGAGCAGTGCAGCCACATCTCAGAATATGAGGCAGTTCCTTTTCTAACTTACCCCTCACCCCTCTTGTGGGATGCTCTGTTGGTTCCCTCTGGCCTGCATTTCTGCTGGGGTCTCCTGGCTGCTCCCTGTGGATCAACTCTCCCCCAGCAAGTCTGAAGTGAGCCCCAGAGATGGGCAAGCAGGCATGCAGGCGGGTATTCTACAACTATGGAAGCAGCCAAAAGACCCAAATTCGAATCCCATCCCTGCCGCTCACTGTGTGATCTTGGGCATGGCACAGCCCTTCTCTGAGCCCGAGTTCCCTGCTGCGGCTGGAGGTGAGCTTAGATGACCCCGAGATCCATCCTTCTCCTATGCCCTGTCTCATCGCGGCCCCAGAGCCAGGCCCTGGCTGCCCTGATATTTAACACGTCTGCGTGCTCTGCTGGTGCCAGGATTAACATGGCAACCTCTCCAAGTCCGGTTGTCCACACGCTGGCCCGGACTGGAGGATATTTTGAAATGATGAAGGTGCCAATAATTCAGGCCCCCGGCTAATATTTTCTGAATGAATTACTGGGAAAGATCAGCCTGCCTAAACATCTTCCTGAAGGCCAGCCGCAGGGATGCATGGGCCGCGGGGAAGGACTCTCTTGCGGGGCTTTGCTAAGTACCTTCTCAAACAATCTGCTTTAGCGGGCGGTGGGGCTGTTTCCAGGGATGTAGATTTTCCCCTCTGCAACTGTGGTCTCAGGCCTGGCGTGTGCTCATCCCTGGTTGGGATCTCGGGGGTCAGATTGATGGGGTCCCCACATCTGCCTCCCTGCCAGGGAAGAGGCCAGTCTGGATTCTTCCTAGCAAATGGCTGCTTCTCTTTGAGAGGTGTCCTGCTGACAGCTCTGAGCTGTGCCTCATGGCGAGACTATGGCCTTGACTTTCAGACAGATGGGCTTTGAATCTCAGTCCTACACTCCCTGGAAACGTGGCCTTGGACAAGTCACTCATCTTTTCCTGTGCATAAAACAAGAATAACAGCCCCTTCCTGGCACAGGGGTGTGACATCAGAGAAGATCATCACAAGTACTCAAAACAGTGTCTGGCACGTAGTAGGGGCTCAATAAATGTAGTTGTTACTATTATTGTTATTGTTGAATAATAATGACAACAGGTAGACCCAGGAGTGGGAGGCAGGGTCCTGATTTCAGAGGGAGCAGACTTTATTCTGGGAGAAAATGGATGAACGGAAGTAAGGCTGGCAAGTAATCACATCGGGACCTGGGACCCTAGTGTGCCGGAAAGAGCACTGTCTCAGGAATCGAGAGCTCCGTATTCTGGCAACCTAACCTGGTCTCAGAGGGCAGTGGTCATTCAGTGATAGAATTCTCATCTTCTGTGCAGGAGACCTGGGTTCAATTCCCCACCAGTGCACCTCATGCACAGCTACCACCCATCTGCCAGTAGAGGCCTGCATGTTGCTATGATGCTGAACAGGTTTCAGCAGAGCTTCCAGCCTAAGGTGGAATAGGAAGAAAGGCCTGGCGATCTACTTCTGAAAATCAGCCATGGAAAACCCCGTGGATCACAATGGTCTGAATCCATTGTGCATGGAATTCCCATGAGTCAAGGGCTGACTTGACAGCAGCTCACAAGGAGGTGCAGTGGTTAAGCACTCAGTTGCTAACCAAAAGGTCAGCGGTTCAAACTCACCAGCTTCTCTAAGGGAGAAAGATGTAGCAGTCTGCTTCTGTAAAGATTTACAGCTTTGGAAAACCCATGGGGCAGTTCTGCTCCGTCCTACAAGGTCGCTATGAGTCTGAATTGACTTGACAGCAATGTGGTTGGTTTGCGTTTAACGACAGCAACCTTGTCTCACTGTAGTTTCCTCACTGGAAAATGGGGATTAACATTTCTGCGTGGGAAGTGATGAGGGTCCGTGAGATCCTGGGTCTCTGGCTCTTGAACAGCCCTTTGGGAACTCTCTTAGCCAAAGTACTTTGCGTGGCTGGTGCAGAGCTTCCAAACTCAGGGCCCCCACATCTGGCCTGGCTACCCCCTGGAGCTTGCCAAGCCTGACATCAAATGTCAGCTCAGACGCACACGCACCAGCCAGCTGGCGTGGGGTCTGGCTGACAAGTTTGCTCACCACTTTGCAGGAATGAGGCTGCCCTCTGGGGCCGCAGCTGGGACCTTGATCTGGGTCACCAGCATGATTTGGCCCATTGTTCCCAGCAGAACAAAAGGAGCTAGAGAGGCTTTTCCCAACCAGATGGGATTGAATAGGGATAAACGTTACATCCTGCCCTGCAGTCCCAAACCCAACTGCATCAGTAAGGATTAGCCACAGCACAAGTGGAGCAAGGCCCCGGGATTTTTATGAGCTGCACCCTCATGTGAGTCACCACCGGGGATCCGTTTATTTGACCAAAAAACCCTTACTAAATGTCTGTCATAGGCCACGAATATAGAGATGAACAAAAGGCATCCCCTGCCTTTACGGACTTCAGAGTCTATGGTAGATATCCTAAAAATTAATGTCATCTTGAGGAGCCCTGGTGGCACAGCGGTTAAAGCGCTTGACTGCTAACTGAAAGGTCGGTGGTTCGAAACCACCAGCGTCCCCTCTGGAGAAAGATGTGGCGACCTGCTTCCGTAGAGGTTTACAACCTTGGAAACCCTATGAGGTTGCTGTGAGTTGGAATTGACTCAATGGGTTTTTAATGTCATTTTAGGTTCTGTTATTGGAGGTATTATATCCCAAATGAGGGAGGAGAGGTCCCACTCTGTTTTGTGTGGCTAATATTGCTCTCTATAATGTAGTTCTGAGCATACAAAACACCCTCTAATTTATTCCCCTTAAGGAGACCAGGATGAGAGCTGTGACACCAGAGCCTTTTAAGAACTATAAGGAAATCTCCAGCTTCATTTCATTGATAAAATCAAGTCACATCCTCCGAAGTTGACAGCAGAAGAATTGTCGCTTGAGGAGATGGGAGCTCCAACACTAAACCAAAAACGAAAAACCATACCCGTTGCCATTGAGTTGATTTTGACTCACAGCTACCCTGTGGGACAGAGTAGAACTGCTCCATAGGGTTTCCAAGGAGCAGCTGGTGGATTCGAACTGCCGACCTTTTGGTTAGCAGCCTTAACCACTGAGCCCCATTGCCCCATTGCCCTCCTTAGGAAAGCTAGGTTTAATCTGGCATAGAGGTGGGTGTGTTTCCTGCCTGGGGTGTTCCCAGGCCCAGAGCTCAGGCCCAGAGCTCAGCTGGAGCGACCCACGGTGAAGGTGAGGGAGTGACCCCTGGTGGGCCAGAAAAGCCAGTTCTCAAGTTTTGTGTGGAATTCCCTCCTTAATGCCAGGAACTTGTGCAAAGGCTTATGCAGATGCTCCTGCTGGTCTCGTGGAGGTGCAGGGAATGAAGGGAGGAGATGGATGTAAGACCTGAGGTTACAGGACCCTGATGCCAGTGGGCCGGGGCCACCGTGGTCAGTGAAGGCCCCAAGGAGGCGATCACTCTTGGGGAGGAGGAAACATGAGTTGGCATCCCATGGCTCAGCCACCCACTTTGTGTTGCCGAGCTGGAATGATCAGGGGTTGGCCTACTATAGGAACTGGAGTGTTTCCCTACAGAAATGGCCACAGGAAGCCAGCTGCTCAAAGGTTCTGAGGGGACTCTACAACTAACACCAAATACGTAAAGAATTGCTTGAGAAAAAGACTGGTTTATTTTGTTCTCCATGGCCCAAAGGATGGAAGTAAGGAGGTGGAGGCTGCAGGGGAGAGATTTAGGGAAGGGGAGAAAGCAGGATGGGGCAGAGGGGGACGCTGGGCTGCCAGGCGCCATCAACAAAGCTGTAGATGTCCCCACGTCCCCATGGGGAGCTCTGAGTGGCCCTTCGGACTTGTCCTGAGCTGGGGTTAGGCGGCTGGGACTTTATGCCCAGTGTTGATGTATCGTTGGATCCAGGATGTGGCTTTGGATGAAGCATCTTGCTTCAGCTGATAACTGAGGGCCTTGTACCGGTAGTACCCCCACAGCTGGGGGAATAAGTCCTTCATTCCTGAAGGAGGATTTGGGTGGCACCACAGACGTGAACATGGGCTGGCCGTAGTCTGGGGGACTCCGTCCTGCTCTTGCTGTGGTCGGCAGTCTGGTTTGGACACGGGGAGAGTTGCCGGCCCCACTTGAGACAGGCAGATGAGGAGACTGAGGGACTGCCTCATCGCCCTTCCTCACAGGCGAGCCTCCAGCAGGTGTTCACAGTGGTGGTCCGGGAGGGGCCTGCCCCATTTGGCCACACAGGCACTCCTTGACTTGCAGTTCCCGGTTTACAAAGGTGCTTCTCATCTGCCCCATGTATGATGACAGGACAGCCACTTACCCGCTTACAGAGCACCTGCTAAGTGCCAGGTACTTCACCACATTATCTCTAATCATCACAGCACAGCAGTGAGGCAGGCAATGGTCAAGTGCTGCTGTTAACCGAAAGGTTGGCTGTTCAAACCCACCCAGCAGCTCCATGCATAAAAGACCTGGTCACCTGCTCCCGTAAAGATTATAGTCAAGAAAACCCAATGGGGCAGTTCTACTCTGTCACCTGGGGTAGCTATGAATCGAAAATCGACTCAATGGCACCTAACAACAATAATGCTCGTGGGGTTATCTCTGTCTAAGGTCACATGGCCATAAGTAGCAGGGCCGGGGGTTGGGGGTTAGCCTTTAGATGCAAGCTGCTCTGGGCCTGAGCTTTAGAGAGCCCTGCTCCAGCCACACCCTCCCCTTGGAGGCCAGGAGTCCTTGGGACAAAGAGGGCCTGCCAACCCGGCATGCACACCCCCACCACCATGCTCCAGGTACCCATTCTGGAATTCCCTGTGTGGGCCTCTTGCTTGGTCCCTCTTCCTTACTGTTGGACTGAGCTGTGGGTGGCACCCCCAGACCTGAGGGAAGGCTGGGACCCCCTTGTTGGCAGGGACTATGGACAGAGCTTAGACATGTGGGCGAAGAGTTCACGCGCATGTCCAAAGACCTCTCACAAGGCTGGCTGGAGCTGAGCAGGGGAGGAGGGGAGAGGCAGGGGCTCGCCCTGAGCGGCCAGACTCCAGCACAGAACACTCAGAGCTGAGGAGTTTCAGTCTGAACTTTATAATAGAACCATTGCAAAGTTCTACTTCTCAGGGTCGGAAGATGGGACGTGTTTAATTTAACAGCCTGTGGCTTGATTTGTTGTCTTTGAATCTCTAGATGTGCGCTGTGAGGGGCCTTCTGCTGCTTTTGCCCCAGCCTGGCAGATGTTCACGCAGGCCTGCTGGGAGGACCCTGTCTCCTGCCTGAAATCTCGCCCTCTCTTGCACCCTGCTCTCTGCTTTGCCATTGGGGCTTCTTAGGGGGCAAATCTGGCCATCTGGGGCATTGGCCAAGGTTGTCTTGGGACTCTGGTGAAAGCCTCGGATAGTGACAGCCCTCAGCTGAACCACGGGCACTAAGGGAAAAGTTTGTGCGTTTCCACTTTTTGGGTATATCAGGGTGTGGCCAGAATTCAGTTTGTGGATTCTTACCCTCAACAGACTGGGAGGCTGGTCGAGGTAGGTCTCAGGGGACCTCTTCTCCTTCCTGGAGTCCTCTCCCAGGTCACACCCCCTCCCCCTCAAGTACTCACCATGCCCACCAGGCCTGGACCACCCCCCCCTTCCTGAGCTTCAGCCCACAGGCATTCCGTCCCTTTTCTTTTTTATTGTGCTTTAAGTGAAAGTTTCTCATACAAAAATTTATACACACATTGCTATGTGACCCTAGCTGCTCCCCGTATAACGTGACAGCACACTCCTTTCCACCCTGAATTTTTCGTGTCCATTCAACCAGCTCCTGTCCCCTTTTGCCTTCTCATCTCGCCCGTTTAGTCTCCTGTGTCTCCTTGAGCTAAGAAGCACTCTCTTCATGTGTATCATTGTATGTCCCATAGTCCAGTCTAATCTTTGTCTGAAGAGTTGGCTTCGGGAATGGTTTTAGTTCTGGGCTAACAGAGAGTCCGGGGGCCATGTCTTCCGGGGTTCCTCCAGTCTCAGTCAAACCATTAAGTCTGGTCTTTTTACTAGAATTTGAGTTCTACACCCTACTTTTCTCTTGCTCCATCAGAGACTCTCTGTTGTGTTCTGTCAGGGCGGTCATTGGTGGTAGTTGGGCATCATCTAGTTCTTCTTGTCTCAGGCTGATGGAGTCTCTGTTTTATGTGGCCCTTTCTGTCTCTTGGACTAATATTTTCTCTGTGTCTTTGGTGTTCTTCATTCTCCTTTGCTCCCAGTGGGTTGGGACCAATTGATGTATCTTAGATGGCCACTCACTAGCTTTGAAGACCCCAGACACCACTCACCAAAGTGGGATGCAGAACATTTGCTTAATAAACTTTGTTATGCCAATTGACCTAGATGTCCTCTGAAACCATGGTTCCCAGATCCCTGCCCCTGCTACTCTGTCCTTTGAAGTGTTTGGTTGTATTCAGGAAACTTCTTAGCTTTTGGTTTAGTCCAGTTGTGCTGACTTACTGTGTATTGTTTGTTGTCCATCCCTTCACCTAAGATAGTTCTTATCTACTATCTAGTTGGTGATTACCCCCTCCCAATCTCCCAACCCTCGTAACCATCAAAGAATGTTTTCCTCTGTATTTAAACCATTTTTTCAGTTCTTACAATAGAGGTCTCATACAATATTTGTCCTTTTGCCATTGACTAATTTCACTCAGCATAATGCCTTCCAGATTCATCCATGTTATGAGATGTTTCGATGATTCATCGTTGTTCTTTATTGTTGTGTAGTATTCCATTGTGTGAATATACCATAATTTGTTTCTCCATTCATCTGTTGATGGGCATCTAGGTTGTTTCTATCTTTTTGGTATTGTGAAAAGTGCTGCAGTGAACATGGTTGTGCATATATCTATTTGTGTGACAGCTCTTATTTCTCTAGGATATATTCCAAGAAGTGGGATTGCTGGATGGTATGGTACTTCTAGCTTTTTAAGGAAGCGCCAAATCGATTTCCAAAGTGGTTGTACCATTTTACATTCCCACCAGCAGTGTATAAGTGTTCCAGTGTCTTCGCAACCTCTCCAACATTTATTATTTTGTGTTTTTTTGATTAATGGTAACCTTGTTGGGTTGAGATGAAATCTCATTGTAGTTTTGATTTGTGTTCCTCTAAAGGCTAATGATCCCGAGCATTTCCTCATGTATCTGGTTGCCACCTGAATGTCTTCTTTGGTGGAGTAAATGTTCACATCCTTTGCCCATTTTTTCATTGGGTTATTTGTCTTCTTGTTGTTGAGGTTTTGCAGTATCTTGTAGATTTTAGAGATTAGACGCTGATCGGATTTGTCATAGCCAAAAATTTTCTCCCAGTCTGTAGGTTGTCTTTCTACTCTTTTCGTGAAGTCTTTTGATGAACGTAAGTGTTTGATTTTTAGGAGCTCCCAGTTATCTAGTTTCTCTTCTGGTGTTTGTACATTGTTAGTGATGTTTTTTATTCTGTTTATGCCATGTATTCGGGCTGCTAGCATTGTCCCTATTTTTTCTTCCATGATCTTTATCGTTTTTGATTTTGTATTTAGGTTTTGATCCATTTTGAGTTAGCTTTTGGGCATGGTTTGAAGTATGGGTCTTGCTTCACTGTTTTGCAGGTAAATATCCAGTTACACGAGCACAATTTGTTAAAGACACTGTCTTTATCCCAATTAATGGACTTTGGGGTTTTGTCAAATATCAGCTCCTCATAGGTGGATAAATTTACATCTGGATTCTCAATTCTGTTCCATTGGTCTATGTATCTGTTGTTGTACCAGTACCAGGCTGTTTTGACTACCGTGGTGGTATAATAGGTTCTAAAATCAGGTAGTGTGAGGCCTCCCACTTTGTTCTTCTTCTTCAGTAATGCTTTACTTATCCAGGGCCTCTTCCCTTTCCATATGAAGTTGGTGATTTGTTTCTCCATCTCATTAAAAAATGCCATTGGAATTTGGATCGGGATTACATTGTATCTGTAGATCACTTTGCGTAGAATAGACATTTTCACAAGGTTGAGTCTTCCTATCCATGAGCAAGGTATGTTTTTCTACTTATGTAGATCTCTTGGTTTCTTGCAGTAGTGTCTTGTAGTTTTCATTGTATAGGTCTTTTACGTCTCTGGTTAGATTTATTCCTAAGTATTTTACTTTCTTGGGGGCTATCGTAAATGGTATTAATTTGATAATTTGCTCTTCGAAGTTCTCTTTGTTGGTGTAGAGGAATCCAACTGATTTTCGTATGTTTATCTTGTATCCTGATACTTTGCTGAAATCTTCTATTAGTTCCAGCAGTTTTCTTGTGGAGTCTTTGGCGTTTTCTGTGTATAAGATCATATCATCTACAAATAGAGATACTTTTACTTCTTCCTTACCAATTTGGATGCCTTTTTTTTTTCTAGTCTAATTATTCTGGCTAGGACCTCCAGCACAATATTGAATAAGAGTAGTGATAAAGGGCATCCTTGTGTGGTTACCGTTCTCAAGGGGAATGCTTTCAAACTCTCTCCATTTAGGATGATGTTGGCTGTTGGCTTTGTATAAACGCCCTTTATTATGTTGAGGAATTTCCTTTCTATTTCTATTTTGCTGAGAGTTTTTATCATGAATGGGTGTTGGACTTTGCCAAATGCCTTTTCTGCATCAATTGATAAGATCATGTGGTTCTTGTCTTTTGTTTTATGTATGTGATGGATTACATTGATTGATTTTCTAATGTTGAACCATCCCTGCATACCTGGTATAAATCTCACTTGCTCATGGTGAATTATTTTTTTGATATGTTGTTGAATTCTATTGGCTAGGATTTTTCCATCTATGCTCATGATTGATACTGGCCTGTAATTTTCTTTTTTTGTGGTATCTTTACCTGGTTTTGGTATCAGAGTTATGCTGGCTTCACAGAGTGAGTTTGGGAGTGTTCCATCCTTTTCTATGCTCTGAAATACTTTTAGTAGTAGTGGTGTTAACTTTTCTCTGAAAGCTTGGTAGAATTCTCCAGTGAAACCTCAGGGCTAGGACTTTTTTTTGTGGGGGAGGTTTTTAATTACCTTTTTAAGCTCTTTTGTTATAGGTTTATTTAGTTGTTATATCTCTGTTTGTGTTAGTTTAAGTAGGTAGTGTGTTTCTAGAAATTTGTACATTTCCTCCAGGTTTTCAAACTCATTAGAGTACAATTTTTCATAGTATTCTGTTATGATTCTTTAATTTCAGTTGGGTATGTTGTGATATCACCCTTCTCATTTCTTATTCAGGTTATTTGCTTCCTGTCCTGTTTTTCTTTTGTCAGTTTGACCAATGGTTTATCGATTTTGTTGATCTTTTCAAAGAACCAGTTTTGGTCTTGTTAACGCAGTTGTTTTTCTATACTTCATTTAGCTTTGCTCTAATATTTAGTATTTACTTTCTTCTGGTGCCTGAGGGCTCCTTTTGCTGCTCTTTTTATTTGTTCAAGTTGTAGGGTTAGTATTTTGATTTTGGCCCTTTCTACTTTTTGGATTGTGCATTTATTGCTATAAATTGACCTCTGAGCACTGCTTTTACTGTGTCCCAAAGGTTCTGGTAGGATGTGTTTTCATTTTCATTTTGATTCTGTGAATTTCTTTATCCTATCCTTAATTTCTTCTATAACTCAATAGTTTTTGAGCAAGGTGTTGTTCAGTTTCCATGTGTTTGATTTTTTTGCTTGCTTTTTCTGTTATTGATTTCCACTTTTATGGCTTTATGATCAGAAAAGATACTTTGTAATATTTTGATGCTTTGGATTCTGTTAAGGCTTGCCTTATGGCCTAATAGGTTGTCTGTTCTGGATAATGTTCCATGTGCTTTGAAAAAGAAAGTATACTTGTCTCCTGTTGGGTGGAGTGTTCTCTATATGTCTATGAGATCAAGTTGGTTGATTGCAGCATTTAGCTCTTCCACGCCTTTGTTGAGCTTCATTCTGGATGTTCTGTCCTTCACCAAAAGTGGTGTGTTGAAGTCTCCAACTATTATTGTGGAGCTGGTCTGTCTCTCTTTTCAATGCCGTTAGAGTTTGTTTCATGTATTTTGGAGCCCTGTCACTGGGTGTGTAAAGATTTTTATGGTTATGTCCTCCTGGTGTATTGATCCTTTAATCACTATATAGCATCCTTCTTAATCCTTTGTGGTGGATTTTACTTTAAAGTCTATTTTGTCAGAGATTAATATTGCCACTCCTACTCTTTTTATTGTTGTTTGATATATTTTTTTCATCCTTTGAGTTTTAGTTTGTTTGTGTCTCTAAGTCTAAGGTGTGTCTCTTGTAGGCAGCATATACACGGATCACGTTTTTTTAATCCATTCTGCCACTCTCTGTCTCTTTACTGGTGCATTCAGTCCATTCACATTTAGCATAATTATTGATAGGTATGTGTTTAGTGCTATCATTTTGATGTCTTTTTTTGTGTTGTTGACAGTTTCTTTGTTCCATTTAATTTTCTGTACTGAGTTGTTTTTCTTTATGTATTTTCTTTTCATCTTTTTCATTGTTGTTGATTTTGTATTTGCTGAGTCTTTATGTTTTTCTTGTTTTTTATTTTGATGTGTAAGATTGTTGGTTTCCTTTGCAGTTGGTTACCTTAATATTTACCCCTATATTTCTAAGTTTAAACCAATGTTTTATTTCTTTATATCGCCTCAACTTCCTCTCCATATGGAAGATCTATGACTACATTTTTTAATCCTTTTTTTGTTTGTTTTAATGTTGTCATCTTTTACATACTGATGTCTCTGTTTCCCTATTTTCAGTGTTTTTGATTTGATTAATTTTTATGACTTCCCTATCTGGGTTTATATCTGGTTGCTCTGTCCTGTGTTCTAGTCTTGGTTTGTTATCTGATGTTATTGATTTTCTAACCGGAGGACTTCCTTTAGTATTTCTTGTAATTTTGGTTTCATTTTTGCAAATTCCCTAAACTTCTGTTCATCTGGAAATGCCCCAATTTCACCATCATATTTGAGAGACAGTTTTGCTGGATATATAATTCTTCACTGGCAATTATTTTCTTTCAAGGCTTTATATATGTCATTCCATTGCCTTCTTGCCTGCATGGTTTCTGCTGAGTAGCCCAAGTTTAGTCTTATTGACTCTCCTTTCTAGAAGACTTTTCATTTATCCCTAGCTGCTCTTAAAATTCTCTCTTTATCTTTGATTTTGACTCGTTTGATTATAATATGTCTTGGTGACTTTCTTTTGGGATATACCTTGTGTGGGGTTTGATGAGCATCTTGGATAGATACCTTTTCATCTTTTATGATATCAGGGAAGTTTCCTGCCAACAAATCTTCAACAATTCTCTCTGTATTTTCTGTTACCTCCCCGTTCTGGTACTCCAGTCACTCATAGGTTATTCCTCTTGATAGAGTCCCACGTAATTCTTAGGGTTTCTTCATTTCTTTTGAATTGTTTTATCTGATTTTTCCTCAGATAAGTTGGTGTCAAGTGCTTTATCTTCAATCTCACTAATTCTGACTTCCATTGCCTCAATTCTGCTCCTATGACTTTCTATTGAGATGTCTAATTCTGAAATTTTATTGTTAATCTTCTGGATTTCTGTTTGCTGTCTCTCTATGGATTCTTGCAGCCTGTTAAATTTGTCATTGTGCTCTTCTATAATCTTCTTAAGTCCCTCTATTTCTTTGTCTATGTGTTCTTTGGCTTGTTCTGTATTTTGAATGATCTCCTTCCTGATCTCTTGAAGAGTTCTGTATATTAATCTTTTGTGTTCTGCCTCCGGTAATTACAAGTAGTTCTCTTCCTCTGGAAGATTTCTTGATTCTTTGTTTTGGGAGCTTGCTGAAGCCATCATGATCTACCTCTTTATGTGATTTGATATTGACTGTTGTCTCCGAGCCATCAGTAAGTTATTATATTTATTCATTTTGTATTTGCTTACTGTGTCCTGGCTTCTTGTTTTATTTTGATATGCCTAAATAGGCTGCTCATGTGAGCTAGTTTGATTATTGGCATCTTTGAAGCTCCAGTGTCCTGTCACCAGGTGGTTAGGTCTGTTACTATGTACATGAGCCCAGGAGTCCATTTACTTTTCTTGTATGGATTGCCTAGGTGTCCAGATAGTAGGTCACCACATGTATGGTATAGGCTCTCCCCTATAGTCCTAGACGGCAGGAATGATTGGAGTAGGCACAGCTACCTGGCTGCATTAGGGGGTGATGTGCTGAGCAAGGCAGGGGACTGATGGCTGCCCCTGTGTGTCTGGGAGGAAAGCATGTTACTGTTCCCTGGAGTGCCTATGTGGGTGGTTTTTGCAGCCGGACTATGGGTACCCAGTGCTGTTGGCTGTAAGGACTGGGAGGCACCACTTATTCTTGGACCCCTGTCACAGGTGGTTAGGTGACATGGGTGGAGCCACCAGTCCTCAGGCCCCTGATGTGGGTAGGTGAGGGCCCTGCCTAATGGGCAGAATGACGTCAAATGTCATGAACCTGCCACTCCACCATATAGCTGATACAGTGAAGTTAGGCTTTAGGTGTGTACCCTGTTGTACTGTGCTAATGAGGGTCTATGCTGTTGAAATGGGCCCACACAGGTCTATGCAGGGGTGAAAGGCATTTGAAGTCTGTGGACCCCTTATGCCTGTGTCTAGGCAAAGGAGCTGTGCCTGTCCTGAGTTCCTGGCTTAGGGGAGCTGGCATATTATTTTTTCCTGGTTGTTAATTTGTTCCCTCTCCAAGGCCAGGAGAATGGCTTATTTTGTGTGATGGGTCCTACTTCTAGCCCAGGGGACACAATCGCTGAAGCCACCCTGGGACCTGGTGCAGAGTGGGGAAGGAGCAGGTAAATGGGAGAGAGATTCTTCCCAAACAGGGTGTTTTTTGATCTATTCGGTAGGTTAAATGCATGTACTTATCTTTGGCAATTGAGTGCTGCTTTTTACTGGCTCTGGAGAGCTGAGCAGACTCTCCTCCACTTGGTTTCTCCTGAAGTGGAAAATGCATCCTGAACACCACTGCCCACCTCACCACACATGCCATTTGGCTTCCGCTGGGTCAGGTCTGGCAACACCTCACTGTTTCTGAACCGTCTCTCCCTCCCCCTGCCACTCAGTCCAATTCCTCAACTTTGCCTTTGATGTTCAGGGTTCCTAGATTGTCATATATAATCAATTCACTTGTTGTTTTGGGTCTTTGTTGTAAGAGGGACAACTGGAAGCATCTGACTACTCTGCCTCTGGGCCACGCCTCTTCCATCCTCCGCTTTAGCCTCAATTTTCTCACTTGTAAAAGGGAGGTTTGGATTAGATTAGCATTCCCCAGAGTGATGATCCGTAAGAGAAAAGGTTTGTATTTAGTGAATTTGGTAAATAGATTTGCAGTTTTCCTCACAGAGTTTTACTGCAACCATTTGTGTATCAGTGGCTCAGAGAATCCTGCAGAAAACAAACCTATTTAGCATTGCTTCATTCAGATTTTACTAATTTGATCATCGAACTTCATTATTATGATAATGATTATTACTATGATTACTACAACTACTGTTATTACTATTATGATTATTTGTATTAATTGCTCTGCATAACTCCTATTTACCTGCCACAAAACACCCCTGGGGAAGCTAGGTGAGCAGAGGGGTGAGGACCCTTGAAGCTTTTGCAGGCTCTGATCTGAGCCCTCTGGGAGGCAGACCTGAGGCTGGGCAGGGTGGAAGGGTGATGCCCTGCCTCTGTGTCCTCCAGGTGCCTTCCTGATCCCATACACCCTGTTCCTCATCATTGCTGGGATGCCCCTGTTCTACATGGAGCTGGCTCTGGGTCAGTACAACCGGGAGGGGGCAGCCACCGTGTGGAAGATCTGCCCATTCTTCAAAGGTAAAGAAAGAGCCTGGGGGAGGTCAGGGTTGTTCAAAAGGGGTTCCTTGGGGCCTCTGGAGAATCTACTCCAAAGGTGGAGTTGGAGGCAGACCAACTCTCTTGTGGGATCGACAAGGTCAGGAGCATCCACCATTCAAAGGTATGTTTGGAGAACATTTGGCATGTCAGGAAGAGCACTAGCCTAAAAGTCTGGAAATCTGGGTTCCAGCAGCTGAGTGACCAGAGAGAATCTGTTTTTTTCTGTATGGGACATACTTTTAGAAGTGCCAGAAGTACACAGCACACATACCGTTACCCTCCTTTCTTACTCACCTGGCAAACGTGATAAATTGATCATGGGTTCTTTCCTGCTCAGCCAGAAAGCTGCCTCATAATCTTTAATACAATAGCCACAACGAGTCAATTTCAATTGAGACGTAGATGAAGCGTATTTGGCCGTCTTTGTATTTGGGATTTAGAGCCTATCTGGAGACAGTAGCCCTAACAACTGCCATTTCTTGGCCCCTACACAGCTGGGAGAAGGGCATGGAGTAAGAGTTGGTATTTCCTAAGCAGTAGTTAGAGAACTAGGCTCAGATGGCAGCAAGGCCAGCATGACTCCCATGAGCCACTTTTCAGTTGTCATGTGTCTTCTAAGTATCTCCTGTGTACTCAGCCTTGTGGTAGATACAAGAAGCTTATAAAGCTTGTGTAGTAGTTAGGAGTTTTTCATGTAATCGTCAGAAATCCATATCATACTGACTTAAATACAAAAACAAATTTATTGGCTTATGTTGCAATACAGTCCAGGAGTATCTGTCTGGCTTCAGCTACAGTTCGATCCAGGTGCTGGTATAATGTTATCAGGAATCTCTCTGTCTCCAAGTCTCAACTCTGTTTTATTCTGTGTTAACATCTCTTTCAGGCACCTTCTACTCAAGTGCTAGCATAGATGTCAACCAGCAACTTCAGGCTTAAATCTTACCAAGTTTAATAATGAACAAAAACAAACAAACTCTTATATCTTAATAGCTTCTTTAAAGGTCTCAGAAAAGACTCTCACTGGTTTCACCTGAGTTATATGCTCATCTATAAACCACTCACTATAGCTATGGGGAAGCAGTACCCTGGCCAGGCCTCAGTGATGTGCCCACAGCCAGATCAAGGAAGTAGAAGACTTAGCCTCACCCAAACTTCTAAGAATTACTTAAAGGTAATTCCTAAAGGAGTCCTGGGTGGTCAAGGGCTTAACACGCTTGGCCGCTAACCAAAAGGTTGTAGGTTCAAGTCCACCTGGAGGAGCCTCTGAAGAAAAGCCTGGCGATCTATTTCCAAAAAATCAGCCATTGAAAACTCTATGGAGCACAGTTCTCTCTGACATACATGGGGTCGCCATGAGTTGGAATCAACTCGATGCCAACTTTTTTTTTTAGGGGTTGAGTAGTGCAGTGGTTGGGGCCAACTCCCCAGGAGAGGGTGCTCTGGGGCTGGGCCTGGGGATGGGACTCCCTGCCTGACCCCTCTCTGTCCCCCGTGCAGGAGTTGGCTACGCCGTGATCCTCATCGCCATCTACGTTGGCTTCTACTACAACGTCATCATTGCCTGGTCGCTTTACTACCTCTTCTGCTCCTTCACCTTCAGTCTGCCCTGGACTGACTGTGGTCATGCCTGGAACAGCCCCAACTGCACTGACCCCAAGCTCCTCAATGGCTCTGTGCTGGGCAACCATACCAAGTACTCCAAGTACAAGTTCACGCCAGCAGCAGAGTTCTACGAGTAAGTTATGGAGCCCTCATCCTGTTCACAGCCCTCACCTGGGCACATGAGGCCTGTGCTGGGCAGGACCTGAGCCAGATACTAAAGAAAACCACAGAGAGGAGGGGGACACACCAGTCATCATTTGTCATGTTTGCTGAGCGGCCACCAGGGTTCTCACCCAGCTTTCCATAATAGTACCATGGTTATGTAAGATGTTAGCATTAAGGGAAGCTGGGTCAAGGGTGTACAGATAGGAGCTGAGGATATGATCAGTGGTGGACAAGACAGATTGAAAAGCTTACGTTCTGAGGCAGGAGGGTTGGAGTCAGGGTGCGGGTCAGGGTTGGGAGACAATTCATAACAAAGCAGATATAGAAGCAAGAGCATTTTAGGGGTGTAAGTACCCTTCAGGAAATGAAACAAGTTTTAGAAAGTGTGAGCGTTCATGTTGTTGGGTGCCATCGAGCTGATTTTGACTCTTAGCGTACTAGGGTTTTCTTGGCTGTAATCTTTGCGGAAGCAAATCTCCAGGTCTTTCTCTTTCGGAGCTACTGGGTAGTTTCAAACAGCCAACCTTTCTGTTAGCAGCTGAGAACTTAACCATTGTGCCACAATGGCCCCTTGTGAATGTTCTTAAAGAATTAAAACAGGTATGTGGTAGAAATTGATTGTGGTGGTGGTGGGGGCAAAGAGAAGGCCTCTCTGAAGAGGAGACATTTGAACTGATACCTAAATGACAAGATGTGGTCAGCCAGGGAAAGCCTAGGGGGTGAGCTGGCAGGTGATGGAGCTGCAGGCTGAACCCAGGTCAATCTGATCCTGAAGCTGTCCTCTGACTCGCCCTCTGCTGCTGTGTCTCTGGGTCGTCCATGGGGGAAAGTAGTGAAATTCAAACAGCAGGAAGCATGCCATCCATGAGAAGCTCAGGGAAATTATTTGGACCGTGTGTATACGGGAGGCACTGATGGGCTGAAAGACAGAGCATCGTAAAAAATAACACACACACACACACACACACAAACTTTTAATTCTGAGATAATTTTAGACAGAAAATTTGTAAAAGTAGTACATACAGCTTCACCCAGCTTTCTTTAATGTTAACATCTTGCATAAAACAAACAATCAAACCTATTGCCATTGAGTCAATTCCGACTCATGGGGACCCCATGTGTTGCAGAGTAGAACTGCTCCATAGAGTCTTCTTGGCTGCGATCTTTACTGAAGCAGATCACTAGGTCTTTCTCCCGCAGTGCTGCTGGATGGGTTCAAACTGCCAACCTTTCAGTGAGCAGCCAGGCACTTAATCGTTGCACCACCAGGGTTCCTCTCTAGCAGTTAGAAACGGATATAATTATTCAGAAAGATTGTCATCATCACAGCTAACATTTACCCAACTTAGATTACGTCCCAGCCACTATGCAAAACACCTTTTCTATGCTCTCTTTTAATCCTGATCGTAGCCCTGTGAGATTGGTACTAGAATTTTCCTTATTTTATGAATGAGGGAACTAAGGCACAAAGCAGTAAAGTGGCTTGCCCAAGGCCCTACAGATTAGAAGTGGCATCAAAGTGGGTTCGAACCCAGATGGTCTGGTTCCAAGGCCCAAAGTCTTAGCCCAGTGGTTGTAAACCTTGGCTGCACTTTGGAATCACCTGGAAAACTTTAAAACAGACTGCTGCCTGGGCCTTATGCCCAGAGATTCTGGTTTCACTGGTCTGGGTGCAGACAGGGCATAAGAATTTTTGACAGCTTCTCTGATGATTGCAATGTCCAACCGAGGCTGAAAATCACTGTCTTAGCCATTGCATTCCCTGCCTTCTACAGAACAAGATATCTGCTGGGGTCAGGTTGACATCTCTTCGATACGTTATGGAAAATCTAGGGCCTCCTTCACTCCATTCCTGAGGAGTGTGGGCTCCAAAACTTCCAGAACCTTTGGAGAGGTTGTGGTGGAGGTTGTAGGAAGCAGGCTGTCCTATTTAATGCATGTGGTTCAGTTGGAGACAGTAAAGGATCGTGGGGCAGAGGCTGCCCCTGAGACGTGCGTTCTGTTGCTGGCTTTCCCCGTTATACTCTCGTGGAGGACAAAATATAATTTTTCTTTTTGCTCTTGGCAACCTTTGTCCTCATAAATTAAAACGGAAAATGTTAGCCTCGTCTCTAGTTATTATTTTATTCATCCTCTGACATCTGAACGTCTTAATGCCCCAGCCAAAACACCCGGTAGGAGGGAGATGTGAGTTGGGTTTTGAGATCCAGGTTACTATAATTACAGCCCTAACATTTCTCCAGGCTCAGCTTTGGGAAGAATGTGGTGGAAGAAGATGGTATTCTTGGGGGCAGAGCTGAAGGGCTGGGGGATTAGTGGGGAGCAGAATCGATGACTTATTTCAAGGGCTTTCAAGCCTACAGACCTCCCCTCTCCCTCTCTTCCTTTTAGTTCTCCCTGCTCGTAAAGATTCATGGCCACCATAAGCCAGGCACTGAGCATTTCTTCACAGCCAAATCCCATTCAGCCTTCATAGTGCATGGAAATAGGAATTATTCCCGTTTTACAGATAAGAAAGTGGAGGCTCAGGTTTTAGGTAAATGGCACAGCTATGATCTGAACCCAGGTTGTCTGAGTCAAGGCTGTCAACCAATACCCAGGCCTCTCTCCTGCTGTTCTCCTCTGTCCTGTCAAAGCCTCCAAGGGAGTGTATTTGGGATAGGAGTGTGGGGTCCCTGTAGGTGGATAGGAGCCCTTCTCATGCATCTCTCTCACCCCATGCCCTGGCTGTGTGCTAGGTAACATACAGCACTAAGTCACAGATTGGCTCTGGATTTTTTTTTTTTTTTTTTTATGGCACCTGGCCCTTTTCTCCAGATGTTGTTTCTGCTTTAAAACAGTCACCCAAACTGGGAACCCAACAATGGGGACTCCTAGTGCCAATTCTGGGGAGGTTAGATAGTTCTTTCTCTTCCCTCAGAGCCTCCTGACAAATTGTGTTACCATGTTGTATTCATTTAAGCTGATGGACTGAACACATCATTCAAAGGAACAAAACCGGTATTCTCCCCAGGCTCCAGGCTTGAAGCCAAATAGCCCCACAGCTGGTCTTCTGTTTGTAACTTCATCTATAAAAGGGCATCCTTGGCGAACATTTGCGTGATGATAGAAAACTCCTACCCCAGACCTGTTCTGGGTGAGAAGAGAAGTCTCCCCCACCCCTGTACTAACCCTCTGTGCTTAAATGTCAATTGAGAAACAGCCTGTTTGGCCTCTAGACTTAGGAAAGCTTGGACCATACACTTAACGATGATTCATTATCACTAAACTGCTGGAAACGTTAAAACAAACTCCAGTGACTTGTACTAACCCCCAAGACTTGGGCCTGCTGGGGAGAAGGAGCTGGATTCTCATTCCTTTTCTGGGAATCAGCTCAGGAGTCCGGCTCTTTTCACGGATACAATATCTAGACAACCTCTGCAACACTGAAGTGGATTTTAAATGTATGGGGTCAGCGGGGCCTGTTAGGGGACATTTTGGCCATCTGATTGGACCCTAGAGCCACTTAGGAAGTTTCAAGGCAGGCAGTTGATGTAGTACCCTTTTTTATGATTCAGTAGTCATGTTAGCTAAACGTTGATTAGAGCCATTCAACACTTAGCTCATAGTGCAATGGGCAGAAGCAGAATTAGATGTCCAAGGGGTTCAGCACCTCATTCTGGTTCGCCATCTTTTTAACCCATGCCAAGCCCTTACCACCCTCTCCTCTTCTTTTCCTCTCAGAGAATCTGGTTTTTTAGAATACTCAGGGAAAGTCATTTTTGCGTTGAGACTTCTTGTCAGTTGCTGTCAAGTTGGTTCCGACCCATGGAGACCTTAGGTATAACAGGACAGAAGGTTGCCTGCCCCTGTGCCATTTCCGAGATTGTTGGTATCCTTGATCCATTGTTGCTGCTATTGTGTCATTCCATCTCATTGAGACTAGAAGGCTGAAAATAAGTTTGCCAGGCGGACAGATTGGGCCAGGAAATGTGTTTTAGGCTGAGGGAACAAGACAGAGCAATTAGAGATCGAATGACTGGGAATGCCAAGTGGCTTGCTGGTGTCAGGAGCAAAGGGCTTGTGGATGTGGTGAGGCAAGAGATGAATTGGCATGGGTGGATTGTGGAAGTCTCTAGATTCTGAAAGCCCTACATTTTATCTTCTAGATTTCTCAACCTCGACACAATTGACGTTTTGGGTTGGTTAATTCTTCATTGTAGGGGGCGTGCCCAGTGCACTGTAGGATGTTCAGAAGCATCCCTGGCCTTTACCACTAGGTTCCGGCAGCACCTCCAAGTGGTGGCAACCAAAACTGTCTCCAGACATTGCCATATATCCCTGGGGGTAAGGGCAACATCACTGTTTTAGGTGAGAACCACTGTTTTAGGTGAGTGGGAGTCCCTAAGGATTTGGGGGCAGGAGAGTGACAAGGTTAAAATGGCTCTTCAGAAGAATTACTCTATGGCAACACCAAACCAGAAAACCAAACCCCTTGCTGTCGAGTCAATTCTGACTCATAACGACTCTATAGGACAGGGTAGAACTGCCCCATAGGGTTTCCGAGGCTATAATCTTTACGGAAATAGATTGCCACATCTTTATTCCTCGGAGCAGCTGGTGGGTTCAAATCATCAACCTTTCAGTTAGCAGCTGAGTGCTTAACCCCTATGCCACAAGGGCTCTTTTATGGCAACATATTAAAAACAAAAAAAAAAAAAAAAAAAAAAAAAAAACAAGCTCACAGCGACCCTATACGACAGAATAGAACTGCCCTATAGGGTTTCCAAGGAGCAGCTGGTGGATTTGAACTACTGACCTTTTGGTTAGCAGCTGAGCTCTTGACCACTGAGCCACCAGGGCTCTTTTTGCCACCAGGTTTTACATAGGCACTGCCAAATGTCCTCTGAGGGAAAAATCTCCCCCAGTGGAGAAGCTCTGCTCTAGACTGTGAGCTCTATGAGGGCAGGCACCTTCAGGTCTTATTCACCACCATCTCCCCAGGGTCAGGCATGCAGTAAGCAAACAAGAGATTTCAGTTATGTTAAATCCAGTTCCAAGAACTTTCAAGAGCAGCCTGTGCTGGGAGTCTCCCCAGATGATTTACTTCTCCTGGAGTAGAGCAGCCGGACAGTAAGCCATGGGGCCGAGTAGTCGGGGCAGGGGCTATGGTTGACCAGAGCAGTGGCCACGCATGATGTGCGTCAGTGCCCCGGGGCCCAGCATGAAGGGACAGTGGTTGAGGCAGCCTGGTGCCCAACTCCATGTGCACTCACAGGGACTGGCCTGTGACCACGGCCTTGGTCTGCCCTGACCCCACTTTCTCTGGCACATGTCCCCCATCCTCCGGCAGGCGCGGCGTCCTGCACCTTCACGAGAGCGATGGGATTCACAACATTGGCCTGCCGCAGTGGCAGCTCTTGCTTTGTCTGATGATTGTCGTCGTCATCCTGTTTTTTAGCCTCTGGAAAGGTGTGAAGACATCAGGAAAGGTAATCTCTTTGTTTCTCTTATAGTTGGGAGGTTGGCTCAAAAAGAAATTGTTTTTTCTAGTTATAACCTTGTAGTTGGTGAAAAGATTGGTGGAGCTGGAGGCACAGAGCCTGGGCCGAGCCCCAGCTCCACCACTGACTTGCTGGATGACCTTGGACCAATCACTTCCCCTCCTGTGTTGGTTTTCCAAGGCTGCTGTAGCAAAACACCACAAACTGGGTAGCTTATAAGAACAGAAATTTATCGACTTACAGTTCTGGAGGCTGAGAGTCCAAGATCAAGGTGTTGGCTGTGGTGATTTCTTCTGAGGCTTTGAGGGAGAATCAGCTCCATGCCGCTCTCCTAGCTTCTGGTAGCTCTAGGCATTCCTTGACTTGCAGCTGTAGCATCAGAGCTACAGTGCCTCTGCCCCCCTGTCTCTGTGACTCTTCTCCTCTTTTATAAGGATACCACTCAGGTTGGATTAGGACCCATCCTACGCCAGTATGACCTCATGTTAACCTAACTGTAACATCTTCAAAGACCCTATTTCCAAACAAGGTCATGTTCAGAAGTATCGGAGGTAGGACTTTAACATACCTTCTTTGAGGCACACAATTCAATCCATGATACTTCTCTAAGCCTGGGTCTCCTCATCAGCAGGGTAAAAAGGTGCAAGTAGATCAGGGCTCCTTATACTTTTCCACCAAAGCTCCCGCAATATCAGAGACCAGAGAATGGGAAACCCCAAGGACTGTGGGGAAAAGCCTAAAGCAATCTACCAAAATCTCTGATAAATCTTGGATTCTGGCATAAAACTTCATGCATATGTTACATTCTACTCTGGAATATAACTATTTGCTTTACTATAATATCAATCATCCCCCTCTCTGAATTCTCAAGTTAAAGACATGCTACAGAAGATATCTAGCTGTATCTTGGGTTTTGTGTTTCCATGACTGCAGGGCTGAGTATCCCCAGAGGGTCTAGGTGCCCTGGTGAGAGGAGCACAGACTTTGATGACCTGTGAGGGGCTGTCCAGAATTGGCATTCTGGGCCTGGGTGACACTGTAGTAAGTAATGAATCCCTCAGGGGTAGAGTATACTCAGCCCATGGCTCATGTTGATTCTAAGCCTGAGGAACATCATGGGAACAACAACCCCATTTGGACCCAATGTGGAGTTTGAATGTATTAAAAAGAATATAGCTGGGAGATGTTCTTTCCCACTGTTTTGGTTAGCTATTTCTGTGTAACAAACCACCCCAAAATGCACTGATTTAAAATAACAACCATTTTGTTACCTCATGATTCTATGAGTTGACTGGGATGAGTTGGGCTATTCTTCTGCTTCATATGGAATGTCCAAGATGGCACATACACATGGCTGGTAGCTAGTGCTGGCTGTCGGCTAGAAACGAAGCTGGAGCTGTCAACCACAGCACCTTGGTTATTTTCCATATAGCCTCTCCATGTGACTTGGACTTCTCACAGTATAGCGGCTGAGTTCAAAGAACATGTTCCAAGCAGACAAGCCTCAATGTGCAGGTGGTTTATCTATCTAGTCTTCACTTGCATCATATTTGCTATCGTTCCAATGACCAAAACAAGTCTTGTGATAAATTTCCAAGTCAATATGGGAGGGAAGTACACAAGAGTGAGTTTATTGGAAAGCACCAAGGCAACAGTCTACCACAGTCAGGTAGGCATGAATTTGGGAAAATCTTCATTAGATAACTGCTTTTGGAAGGGGGATGCATCAGGGTTCTCTCGGGTACTCCCAGAGTTCTTGGTCATGTCATTGAGAGTGAAGATGGTGGCAGAGGGCCAGCAGCCAGTGGGATGAAATTCATCAAGAAGAAGTTGAAGTGGAACATCTTTTCAGCATGCGGGGGGCACAGCGTCTGCCTCAAGGAAGGATCCAACTAAAATGTAGACCAGGGCTTGAAGGCAGTCAGGGATAGAGCAAAACCAGGCTAGGACCAATACCATCCCAGTGCCTGGCACATAGTAAGTCTTCAGTAAGTATTTAATGAAGGATTAATTAGGAAGGTAGGAAGGAAAGAAGAAGAGTACATGGGTGAATTGGTTTGGGAACTTCATTAAGTGTTCTTTTGAATTCAGCTCAAATTATTGAACATATATGAACACTTACTATATCCCAGGTTAGATGCTAGGACTAGTGATCTAAGAATAAATATGGTAGACTTCTTCAATTACCTGTAGTCTGTGTATATTATTGACAGGTTATGGGTCAACCGAGGTAACTACTTTCTTGGATATCCATCCAGACGACAGTCTGTGTATATACATATATATGTGTGTGTGTGTGTGTGTGTGTGTGTGTGTGTGTGTGTGTGTGTGTCCCCTTTTAAATTAACACTAATGGTCACAAACTTTACAGGCTGTTATAGAGATAGAGACATATCTTGCTTTTTTCCTTAATTTCACATTTCTTTGGAGATAATTTCACATCAGGTAGTTAGGTTGTATTTTAATAGAAGTACAAACTGTGGGTTTCTAAACCATTATTAAATCACTTTAGTGGATTGTCACAAACAATTTTTAAAAATGAAATAGGCTAGATAAGAACAGAGTTAATTGCATATAGTAAGCTAAGTGCAGTTTCGTGGAATTTTTGTTTCAGTTACAAAATATAAGTGTTTGTCTTGATAGATATGGTATTTCTTGTGACAGGTCATGGTCAAAACATGGGAGAGCTGCTGCATTAGTGAAGGGAGGAAGCGGGTCTCCAAAGGCGATGGAGAAGTGGGCATTTGTGCAAGGGGGCATTTGTGCTGGTTCTTCACGGACAGGCATAGGTAGAGCTGGGGTGGAGGGAAGAGGTTCTCAGTGGAAGGAGCTGTGTGAGCAAAGCCACAGAGGTGGCAAGCTCCAGGGAAGACTTGTCTGGTGCTTGCTGTGCCTTTCCTGGGTATTGGAAGCAGAGCTCTCCTGGGCTGGGCAGGGCACAGGCAGAGGCCCCAGGCGAGCCACAGCCTATGACGCTATATGAGCTTTACTATTGCTATGGCTGATTGGAGAACCTGGCCTGGGTATGGGGCCACCACAGGCTTCTAACATTGCACCCCGAGATTAAGTTCCCCAGCCAGTGCTAGGCAACCACAGACAAAAACATAGCTGACAAGTCAATTCCAACTCATAGCTACCCCATGTGACAGAGTAGAACTGCCTGATAGGGTTTTCTTGGCAGTAATCTTTATGGAAGCAGATTGCCAGGCCTTTCTTTCACGGCACTTTTGGGTGGGTTCAAGCTATCAACCTTTCAGTTAGTCACTGGGAGCAACCACAGGCATCAGCACTAGGCCGGAACAGAGCATAAGTTTTCTGCTGGGAGACTGGTGCTAAAGAGAGACCAGAAGGGCCGAGCTGAGCAGGCTCAGTTCCTCTTCCCACTCTGGGAGGAGTGACTCTTGTGCCCTGGGGAGGAGTGTGTGAGGGGCCTGTGTTACACTAAAGAAGTCCCTGTCCGTGGAAACACGAGGAGTGAGGACTATGAGTCCCTCCTGTGTGTGTCAACCAAAGCCACAGCCCACATTTTGTGTAAGTTCCCCAGTGTTCTGGCAGCTGAGCAGGCAAGGAGCTTTCTAGAACTGGGAGCATCACTCAGGACATTCTTGTGCCCTGTCTTTAATTGTTTTTTTATAAACTGGCTCCTGAGAAAACCAAGAGTGTTGCTTACTTCTCCCCAGACTGTGTCTGGAACAGGACACAGCTTTTCTTTAGCAGGCATCTACAGCCACAGCCACAGAGCGGGCCTGAAATGAATTGCAAATGTTCACACTTTCAGTCTTGGCAAGAGAAGGCTCTTTGAAGATGAGTGACTCCAGGGCTGCTGGGAAGGTGGGGGGTGGGAAGGGGTGATCCCAGACCACACCCTCTGTGACCCTGGTCCTTTGATCATCTCAGGTGGAAGGTGGAGGTTTGAGGTCAGGAGTCCTTCCTCCGCAGGGAGCCTGGCAAGTGTGTACTCGCCACCACATTGCCATCCTGGAGTCCCGCTTGCCTCCTTCCCGGATCACAGAAGTCCATGGCTGTCCCGGAACTTAGCACCTACTTAGCACCACTAAATGTCAGAGCTGGAAGGTACTCAAGGCCATCTCCTCCAACCTCTTGTACAAATGGGGTAACTAGGGCCTAGAGACAGACAGGGTTTCACAGCAGCCCTCAGCAGAGTTAGAACTTGAACTTGGGTCTCAGAGATACAGTATAAACAAAAAAAAAATCCATTCCCGTCAAGTCAATTCTGACTCACAGTGACCCTATAGGACAGAGTAGAACTGCCCCATACGGTTTCCAAGGCTGTAATCTTTATAGAAGCAGACTTCTACATCTTTCTCCCACAGAGCAGCTGGTGGGTTCCAACCACCTACCTTTCGGTTAGCAGGCCAAGCACTTAACCACTGCACCACGAGTCCTTCTCAAAGATGTAGCGTAGTGAGTGGTTAAGAACATGGGCTTTGTAGTCTGAAGACTTGATTTGGAGTCCAAGCACCATCATTTACTGCTGTTGACCTAAAGCTTCATTCCCCTCCCTGAGCTTCAGTTTCCTGTCAGAGGTAATGAGCATGCCTGCCTCCCAGGGCTGTTAGGGGATGGAGTGAGAGGTGGCATCTAACAGTGCAGGACTGGCAGAAGGAAACTGCAGATCCTTGTCACCCCAGCTGGTAATCTGCCATTCTCTTGAGGGGGCTCTGTGGGGATGAAGGCGGTGACCAGGTTCCCATCTGCTCTGATTATGTATTAGACTAAACTTTTGGAAACCTCAAACCCTCTTATGCCTGCACATAAATCAAGACAGTACAAGTGACCAGGGTCAACTGCCATCTCTGCCCATTTCACTGCCAAGCTTTGGGCTGTTTGGGGATTTAGAGTAGATGGAATACCTGCATTCTGGCAAAGGTGGTGAGGCTGGGGAGAGAAAAAGCCAGACTAATTAAAAACAAAACCAAAAATATGGGTTCTAGATTATTTAAATAAAAATGTTGTTTTGTTACTTTCAGGTTCAAGTGGTTACGCTAGCCGAGCCTTCCCACTAATGTGTCGATATAGGCTGGTCCAGGCTTGCTGTAGTGCCTTGATTGGACCCAATTATAATGACCAGCGTAATTTGCATATCAGCAAAGAGTGTACTAAAATATGCACAGCCTGGTGTTTTCTTCTATCAGTGCATGCCCCCACCCCAACCTCATAATCCTTTTTCCTATGTTTTCATTATTAGTGCATATGTTTCCAAAATCCGGTTCAGAGGATCACAAACTCTAAGTCCGTAAAAGTTAAATTAATACAGTTCTGTAGTAATAAAAGATGGGTATTTATAGTCTGTGTTGGAGTGGACCTTAGAGGTGGTTCAGATAGTGCTTCTCAAACTTTAATGTGCATAAGAATCACTTGGCAGGCTTGTTAAAACTCAGATTCCTGGGTCCCTCCCAAGAGAGTCTGATTCAGTGGAGATGGGGTGAGGAATTGCATGTCTGACAAGCTACTAAGTGATGCTGATGTTGCTGGTCCATGGTTCATTGCCTTGATCTAGGCAGTCCTCTGATGCTTGAATTTATAGCAAAGCTTACACACCTTCAATAACAAGGACTCATCACCTCCTTGGACAACCCATTCCTTCTTTAGAGAACTCTATCCATTAGAAGGTTCTTCCTTTTATTGAGCCAAGATCATTCTCATTTTAATTATCAGCCATTGGTTTGAGTTTGGCACCCTGGGACCACACAAATTCTAATCCGCGCCAGAATTACCAGGTAAATAAGAATTTGGATTTGACATGATAAAAAGTCTGTGGACACTTGCCAACACCAATGGGCTGCTCGTTGTTCTTTTCATCTCATGCTCAAAGTTGGACAAAGTCTGGTCTTTCATGACTAGATGCAGTGTGAGTTGAATTCTGAGAGCAGAGGGACCTTGAGTGGAGATGACAGAGCCCAAGTGTTCTTTCTGTTTGTCCAGTGTGCATCCAGTGCGCACATGTGCATGAGCGAGCTGTTGGCCAGGGATCCAGGAGCCTCCCTTTTCAACACGCAAAGGTCTTTGGCAGCTGAACTCACATCTGCCTTCAATTCTGAGAACCTTCAAGACTCAGTGATTTAGCTTTGAACACATATGCATGAACAAAACAACCCCCCCCCCACCCTTTCTAGATCTTTGACTTCAGTTTTTAAGCACAGCTGTGTCTCGAACATTTCCTCATGTGTTCCTTGGGGGAAATTGAATCCATGTTGGAGCCTCCATCTTGGCCACTGCAGGGCTGCCCCAGACCCCTTGGGAGATTCCTTGGAGTCAGAACTTGGGATGTTGTTTTTTGATGGGAGGAGCATGGTCTCACCCAGCCTGAAGCTGACATGAGTTAAAGGGACACATGGCAGTTAGGACCCTTCACAAGGCCATGTGAAGGCTCCTCCTTGTGCCCATCACCAAGGTCTTCTACCCACTTGTCCCAGTTTGGGAGAATGAATCCAAGATTGATGTGAGGCCACCCGCATGCAACAATTTAACTTTCCAGAGCATATTTCTCTCCTCATTTGTTATTGGCAATTTGCCCTTCCTGTTCTTGCTTCACTAAAAGAAAGCAGAAGTCAAAAGCTCAAATCTACAAGGACCTCCATAGAACAAGGGAGCAATGGAAGAACAACTGAATAACATGAAGCAGACAACCTTTCCCTGATTTCCTCTGAGCCCCCAGATATGACCACTATTGATACATTCACTTGCTTACTTGTTGAATTATTTGCTCATTCATTCACTTGTCCCTTTTTCATTCATTCTTTGACTGACTTAGTCATCCACTAGCCCTCTCATTTATCACTCACCCACTCATCCATCTGTCCATCTATCCACTCAACCATCCATCCATTCATTTAACCATTTACCCAGCCATGCATTCAACCATCCAAAATCCATCCATCAATCCAATCATTCATCTACACAACAGTCCAATCATTCATCCAAAAAACATTTTTAAGCACCTATGTGTGCCAGGTGCTGAGGATACAAGTTTAAAAAATGGGATCTTGCTTTTAAGGGTCTCATGGTTTAGTGGAAAAGACAGACAAGTAAACAATGAAGATAAATCAGTGTCCTTAATCTCATCTATGGAAAGCATATGACTTTATTTTCTACATCTCAATTTTTATGTTGAACCCACATCTTTCTAGTCTAGCAGAGAACTTTTTCCTAAGTCATGTTTCAGGGATTCGATCTTCTTCCTAGGGTTGTTTGAAGATTCTAGGGGCTGTATAGTACGAGGACTTTGGGAGGAAGAACCATCTGGTCCTTAAGTCCTATGTCCTCTAGTGTTTCAATTGAGTCTTTCTTGGGTCCTGCTAACCCAGCCCTTACTTGCTGTTTTGCATGGGGCACAGTCTTCTTTTTGCAAGACTACTCATGGCTGCACCTGCCTTCAGCAGTTGACTGCTAACCTTTCTTGCACATTTACATCACCTTGGGAACTTTAAAAACATACTGAAGTGCAGCCCTCCCAGACCAAGTAAATCAGAAACTCCAAGGATGGAATCTGAGTTTTGAAATTTCTGTTTGTAAGTTACACCAGAGTATTCTATTGTATAGCCAAGGCTGAGAACCACTGAACTAGATATGGACCCCTTTCCTGCCTAGGATCTCCTCTCTCTTTTCCCTTAGAACAAGGAGGAAGTCCATCCCTCCCAACACAGACCTTTCTTCTCTAATCCCCCTACCAGGGCAAGGGGGGGATCTCTTTTTAGTCTGGGGATAATTTCTTCTGTTTTGTGTTTCTGGACAAGACAATTTGTCTGTGTTTAAATCCTCTCCCACTAAGATGAAGAATGGCCAGAGTTTCTGCTTTCTGGCCAGCCACATCCCTCTCTGGAGAATGAGCTTAGCCTCTGGGCTTGAGTGACATTCAAGGATGAGAGAGAAAGGGAGAGGAGGAGAGGGAGAGGCAGAAACAGAAAGAGAGGGAGAGGGGGAGAGGAAAAGAGAGAGACAGAAGGAGAGAGAGAGTGAGGGAGCGGGGGAGAGAGAGAGAGAACTCTAAATATTCTGCCGGTGAAATGAGTACAGCTACCAGTAATGATGGTGTGTGATGAATGGCAGGGAGCACAATGGTGGGTGTTTAGCTCTATCTGAGGCAACTTGAAGGCTCAGGGGGAGGTAACTTGGTAGAGGAGGAGGAGGCATCCAGGGCTGTGAGAACCTAGTCTTGCCCTCTGCACCCTTGGCTTCCATCATGGCACCATGCCCATGTGGCTGACTCTCCCACTTTGTTCTGAGCTTCTCTAGGGTACGACCTAGGTCTCTTCACTGTTCTGTCTCTGGAATCTGATCCAGGGACTTGCCTAGAGATGAAGCTTGTAGCATGTGCACTTGGTGAAGGAAGGTGGGGGAAGGCATGACTGGTGCCCTGGGAAATTGGCAACCACCAGTCGGGACAGTGTGAGTCTCTCACGGTGAGCTTGTCCATTGCCCAGGTTGTGTGGATCACAGCCACGCTACCGTACGTTGTGCTGTTTGTTCTCCTGGTCCACGGCATCACGCTGCCCGGCGCCTCCGACGGCATCAACGCCTACCTGCACGTCGACTTCTACCGCCTAAAGGAAGCCACGGTCAGTGCCCAGTGACCACCCCCTTGGGCTAGGGTTGAGAGAGGGTTCTTGGGGCAGGAAGTATTGGAAAACCTGGCACCAGCTTTGCCACATCCTTGCTGTGTGGCCTTGGAAGGATCTTCCCTCCCTGGGCCCCATCTTCATCATCTGACCAGTGCTGGTTTGCACTTGGTGGTCTGTATTAGCCCGTTCAGCTGTGCTGGTTTGGGATTCTGAGGTTGCATTTAGTGGCCTTCAAGGACCCCTTTTCTCAAGGAGAGCAATACCCTGTGAGGGGGACATGATGCCGTGGATCCTTACCTCGGCCCTGTACCCACAGCCTCCTAGCCTGTCTTGTGCCACTCTCACCCTACTTCTACCTCTAATCCCCAACCCTGGCCTTTGCCATCATCTTGTGACATCAGCATAAGGAACAACAACAGCCACCAGCAAGACCTTGAACCTTCTGACCCTTGCTCCCCACTGCCTCCTCAGCTCATAGGTTCCGAAGAAGGTGGGGGTGAGCTTGGGAGTGGGGCCCAGAGCAGTGGGGTGAAGTTGGGAACAGAGACAAACTTGGAGGTACCTAGTACCTTGAGCATTTTAAAATTACAGCTGAATCAGCTTTGTAAATTGTGAAACAGTTTGTTCTGCAACTGTTTAAATAGCCCAAGTCTTTCAGGTGTATAAAAACTAAACCCACCTGTCCTTGCTCCTCTAGTTATGCCCTATCTCTGCAATGTTGGGGAAGCCTGGTATAACATGAGTAGTGGAAATGACAGGAATCTCTCAAATCTGAATTGCAGCTCTTAGTACAGGTGGACTAGGTATAATTAATCCCATTATGTAGAAGAGAGAACTGAGATATAGACGGGTGAAATTGACCAGACCTACATCACGGGGCAAGGCACCCTGGTGGTGCAATGGTTAAGCACTTAGCTGCTAACCCAAAGGTTGGCAGTTCGAACCCACCAGCTACTCCATTGGAGAAAGACCTAGTGATCTGCTCCCGTAAAGATTACAGCCTAGGAAACCCCATGGGACAGTTGTACTCTGTCACATGGGGTCACTATGAGTCAGAATCGACTCAGTGGCACCCAACAACACCAATAGATCATCAGGCAGAGAGGTCAGAGAGGGACTCAGGTCTTCAGGCTTCTAGCCACATGCATTCACCACCAAAAAGATGGAATAAATAAACCCCCTTGGAGTCACCACTGTCTGGAGTGGTAGAAACCTCCTAGGTGTCCTCTTCCTTTTCTGAAGATGTCTTTTCCATACTCCTGAGATAATCATAGCCATTTGCCCTTGTCCCATCCACATTCTAGCCTGGAACTTTTAATTTATTAACTTTATTTAAAAATCATAACATTATATTGAACCAGTGAGTTCATCTGGGGTGAGCTCAATCATGACGACCCATGGCCGGTCACTAGCCAATTGCCATTGAGTCGATTCTGACTCATGATAACCCCATGTGTGTCAGAGTAGAACTGAGCTCCATAGGGTTTTCATTGGCTGACTTTTGGAAATTGATCATCAGGCCTTTCTTCCAAGGTGCCTATAGGTGGACATGAATCTCCAGCCTTTTGGTTAGCAACTGAGTGCATTAACTGTTTACACCACCAAGGCTTATTTTGTGCAGGCTACATGGGGGGAGGGGACTTTACATGGCTACCCACGTCTGATTTAGACCAGGTTTCCCTGGGTCTCAGAGCATCCCTGGGGCTACCAGGCCCTTTCCGAACAGTGAGGTAGTCCAATTCTATGAGATGCAGAGGGTGATGGTTTTGTCTGCTGTTTCAGGTATGGATTGATGCTGCAACTCAGATATTCTTTTCTTTGGGTGCTGGATTTGGAGTCTTGATTGCTTTTGCCAGTTACAACAAATTTGACAACAACTGTTACAGGTAAGATACTTTCCAGGGCTCTGGAAAGCTCTAAACCCTGGGGGTAAAGCCTTGCGACAATAGAAGAGAGGGTTCTGGTCTGGGAGCCAACTCTGCTGGTTCCATTCTTGGCTCTGTCAACTTGCTTTGTGATGTTGGACAAGCCAATTTTCTTCTTCAGTCTCTTCCTCTGTGAAATGGGAAAGTGAACCTTCCTCAGCTGTGGCAGTACTGATGAACATGTTTCAGTTCAAGATGCCTCTAAAACAGATGTAAGGTGCAAGACTGGGATAGTTGAGGCCATTAGTGCTGGCGGATCGTGGGGGTAGCTGGAATGGAAGGGAAGAGTGTGGCTTTCAGAGCAGTTAGCACTGCCTAACTCTGTCCATCTGGTGCCCAGGAGGACAGGGATGAAATGTTCAGGCTGGTCTCATGAGGGCGAGGGCCTGGCAGGGTCAGAGGAAAGACTGCAGGGCAGACTGGGACATCTGTTCAGGGCAGTGGAGTCAGAAGGCCATGCTCTGGCTCCATTCAGTAAGTGTTTAATGCAGCCTCCTGCAGGCTCAGTGCTGTGAGGGCTTCAGAAATGGACACAAATTTGGGCCCATCTCTACCACTCTCTTTCAAAGCCTTAAGGCAGATTTACAACTCCTTTGGTCTAAGACAGAATAGGATGAATGTATACCATTGGAACGGATGGTAGGAAGGCCTAGAGAATGGTGTGATCAGCCCCCCGGTAGGGGACCAGCAAAAGCATGTAGGTAAATTTGAGGTGAGCCTTGGAAGTTAGGATTTTGGCAGGCAGATATGGAGTGGATGGCATTCATGGGGTGGGGTGGGACAGCAGGAGCAAAGGTGGGGAGGTGGTATGTTTTGTGGAACAGCAAGTTGATGGACTTGGTTTGTTCAAAGATTACATGTCCAGCAGTCATGGAAAATAAGCATGGAAAGGAGGTTGGGTCATCTTAC
This sequence comes from Trichechus manatus latirostris, assembly GCF_000243295.1. NCBI lineage: Eukaryota > Metazoa > Chordata > Mammalia > Sirenia > Trichechidae > Trichechus > Trichechus manatus. The sequence continues at coordinate 12,449,929 of NW_004443950.1, read as the reverse complement.
CAAAGACTTTGAATGCCAGCGTGAGAAGTTGAGAGGCATTGGGGAAAGTTTGTTGAAGAACAGAGCTAGTGAATTGATACCCCAACAAGTGAGTTTGATACCAGACTCTGATATCAAACTATTCCATCTGGAAGTTCTTAGGTCATTTCCTGCACCAGCAGGTGCTAACGCAGTGCTGGTGGCACACTTGGGGCCATGTGGCAGCAGGGAAACTGAAAGGGGGGGTGGCATTTGAAGCTGTATCCAGGCTGCAGATTCCACAGATGGCCCAGTGGTCAATAAGCAGAGTGGGGGCGGGGTCAGCAGATTGGAGCAAACAGTGCTTCTTCCCCCTAGGGATGCCCTGCTGACCAGCACCATCAACTGTGTCACCAGCTTCATCTCTGGGTTCGCCATCTTTTCTATCCTTGGTTACATGGCCCATGAACACAAGGTCAACATTGAGGATGTTGCCACTGAAGGTGGGTGAGCAGATCTCTTTGGCCCCAGCCCACCAAGGAAGGGCTGTGAAACCCATTTCATTCTGGCTTCACAGCTCCCCTGTGGCTGTGGGACTCAGAAGACTGGACCTGGAGGTTTCCAAATGCCCCACTTGATAGATATCCCCTGAGGCTGTCCATGGGAATTTCAGGCGATCCTGGGCCCTGGGTATGGAGGGCGTTTTCTGCAGCTTCCACTCTGTACCAGCCCCTGTGCTAAGCACTTTACATGCTTTCATTTTTCACAGTGTTATGATAATAACCAAAAAACCCAAACCCATTGCCGTCGAGTCAGTTCTGACTCATGGTGACCCTATGTGTTACCGAGAAGAACTGCTCCAGAGAGTTTTCTTGGCTGTAATCTTTACAGAAGCAGATTCCCAGGACTTTCTTCTGTGGCATCTCTGGGTGGGTTCGAACTGCCAACCTTTAGGCTTATAGTCGAGTGCAAACCTTTTGTGCCACCCTGGGATCTTAGCTATGATAATAGACTCACTTTAAAGATGAGAAAGCTCAGACTCAAGCTAAGTAAGTTACCCAAGGTCACCAGCTAATGAACAATGGTGCCAACCTTCAAGCCCAGATCAGTTTGACTCTGGAACCTGAGTGCTTCCTCACTGCTTCCTGTATTCTTATGGCCACAAAGAAGCTGAGATCTGGGAAGAGGCTTCTTCCAGCAGACTCTGAGGACCCAAGGTTTTGTGCAGGAAGTGGGATTCACAACATGTAACCTGTAGCTGTCCAGGCCAGGCACTACTGTCTAGACTGACTGTTTAAGGTCAACCTCCTCGATGTGGGATGTGAACTGTAAGCTTCTGTTGCCTTCACCTGTCATCTCTGGACCCTTGGTCTGCTCTGCCCACATATGACTGACCAGGTATCATGGGGCTGGGCTAGAGCTGTTTGGGCCTCGAAATGCTCTCCTACCATCCACAGCTCAGACCAACAGTCCAAGTCATTGATGAGGCCCTTGATGTTTCTTACAGGAGCTGGCCTAGTCTTCATCCTGTACCCAGAAGCCATTTCCACCTTGTCGGGATCCACGTTCTGGGCTATCGTGTTCTTCATCATGCTCCTGGCTCTGGGCATTGACAGCTCAGTGAGTGACCCTGCTCAGGATGCCCCTACCCCACACCACTAGGTCTGATTCCTCACTCCCACACCACCAAGTCTGACCCTCTACCCCCTCATCACTTGGTCTGACCGCCCCCCACCCACATACACACCACTGCCCCATGTGTTTTAGTAGTCGTCTCCAGAAAGCCCTTATTGAAATTCAGACAATGAATTGAGTCCTCACTCAGAAAGGCAAGACTTAGGCCAAAGCCAAAAAGCAGCAGAAACCCCATTGGCACATGGAAAGCCAAGCCTGGAGGGATTGAAAATAAGCCAGCACAGCATTCTCTTCTTGCAGATGTAGAAACTGAACCCAGAGAGGGCAAACTCCTGTTGATATTTCATCATCAACAACCCCCAAAACCTTTCTTAGTTTCTTAGATCCCTTTACTTTATCCATATATAAAATTGGATTACTGACATCTTCTTTTATCTATGTCCACCCTTAGGCACAGTGTGGCTGGAAATTTGCAAGAAGTCTTAGGGTAGGGCTGGCAAACAGGTTTCCTCTCCCTGCCATTTCCTTCTGATTGGTAGATCTGCCAGGAGCAGTGTGTTGAGAAGGATTCTGAGGCTGCTTCCAGGCTCGTGGGAAGGAACACTGATTTTGATTAACAATGTCTGCCAAGGGTAGAGGAGAGGAGAGCGGTGGTGTACAAGCTTCCCGCCTGCTAACCCAGGCTTGGGGTTCACCTATGCAAACACAGACTATTACTCATGTGAGGCCATAGCAGGGGTCTCATCCAGAATAAACTTGCCCAACATCAGTGGGATAGGAGACCCCTCAGAGGCTGAGAGTCTGGAGTTTGGGGTGACCACTTGGTTTGATAATTAGAAAGGCCGCCAAAATTGCTTGTCAAAAACTGGTGTCGGAAGTTCCCACCATTAGCGCCCCTTCTTTAGTAGCTGTTTCCAGAAGGTCCTTATTTATATAAGTATTAATATAAATAATAT
>NW_004443950.1:12422316-12447280 GCF_000243295.1 Trichechus manatus latirostris | reverse complement strand
ATTGACACAGTGGCTGCAAACATAGCAACGATTGTGAGGATCGAACAGGACTGGGGCAGTGTTTCCTTCTGTTGTACATAGAGTCGCTATGAATCGGAATCGACTCAACAGCACCTAACAACAACAATATAAATGTATTACATGGGTGTCTTGGTGGGTGTCTTTCACTCTTCCGTCATCTTATCAGTCCCCAGGCAGGCTGAGTGGATGGGACAGGGTACAGACACATGTTGAGTAGGGGGATATGGGAGTTAATTCTTTACCCTCTCCCACATCATTTCTGAGTTGAGGTTGGTTGAGAACAGGGCAGAAATGGCGTGAGAGGATGAGGCGGGAAAGAAGGACCTGCTGACCTCAATTTCTTGAGAAAGGCAGAGCAGCAGCCCAGAAGCATGAGTCCTGCTGTGGGAGGCTCGAGGGAGCCTGGGACCTGAGTCTGAGGCGCAGGCAGGCCCTCACGCTTCCCTCACCCGCCTGGTTCCCTCCAGATGGGAGGCATGGAGGCGGTCATCACGGGCCTGGCCGACGACTTCCAGATCCTGAAGCAGCACCGAAAACTCTTTACCTTTGGCGTCACCTTTGGCACCTTCCTTCTGGCACTGTTTTGCATAACCAAGGTGAGGAGGGCCGGGCCCTGGGCCTCCCTGGAGCTTCTGGGCTACATTTTGATATAATTGGGCATTGCCTGCCTTAGAGCTGTGGTGGGTAGGGCTGGGGCAAGCTTAGGGGGAACCATGGTGGAAGCCAGCATCCTTGCCCTGTGTCCTGACCCCCTGGGGTTAGAACCCAGTTGTCTTCTCCCAACTCTGAGACCAAGGAGTTCCAGGCAACTCCTTTGACTATTTACCAATTGGAGGGTCAGCAAAACTCCCTTGGAAACCCACCTTCCTCCACTGGCTGAAACACCTACCTTTAGACCTAGAGGCTCCAGAAGGCTTTGCTGGAATGCAAATATGTAGCATTGGTACTATAGCACCACAACCCTTTCACCAACGCACATTCTGAAACAGTCGAGGGAGTTTTAGTATGTTTTAATGGACCAATAGTTCATGGCCACTTCTAGCCAAGATGGCCTCAGACTTTTCCTCCCCATGCCGCAGGGGGGGATCTATGTGCTGACCCTGCTGGACACCTTTGCGGCGGGCACCTCCATCCTGTTTGCTGTGCTCATGGAAGCCATTGGAGTCTCCTGGTTTTATGGTACGTGCTCTTCCCTGAGCGCGCGGAAAAGCCTCAGCCCCCAGTGCTCCTGGAGCCCTTTTATCTGGAGATGCAAAGGGGCTTTCCATCCCAGGGCAGCCACCTGCTAATCCCAGAGTTGAGCAAGTCACTTACTGGGGACAACTCTTTGCAGCCCCTCAACTCAACTTTGGATGAACTCCCTTTAACAAGACCCCGCAAACACCCCCAAAGGCATCCAATATTTGCTCTTAATAAAGAGGAACTGTAAAGAAGCTGCTGCTCCCAAGTCATGTACTCCACATTGTAGAGTAGGGTTGCCAGGTTTAGAAGATAAAATAGAGAATGCCCAGTTAAACTTGAATTTCAGATAACCAATCAATAATTTTTTAGTACAAGTATGTCCCAAATATTGCATACCAACCAACCAACTACTTGCTGTGGAGTTGATTCCAACTGATGGCAACCCCATGTGTGTCAGGGTAGACCTGTGCTCCCTAGGATTTTCAGTGGCTGATTTTCCAGGAGCAGATGGCCAGTCCTTTCTTCCGTGGCACCTCTGGGTAGATAAAAACTGCCAATCTTTTGGTTAGCAGCCAAGCATGTTAACCATTTGTACCACCCAGGGACTCCAAATATTGCATAGGACATATTTATACTAAAATATGTTGCTATTGTTTGTCTGAAATTAAGATTTAACTGGGTGTCCTATATTTTGTATGGCAACCTTATAGGATAGAGTAGAACTGCCTCACAGGGTTTCCAAGGAGCACCTAGTGGATTCAAATTGCCTACCTTTTGGTTAGAAGCCAAGCTCTTAACCACTGTGCCACAAGGGCTCCAACCTTATTCTTTAGCTGAACTGGGAGAACATTTTACAAAGTGTTAGGTTTTTTTTCTTTTCCATATGACACACTAGAGAATCCTATTTTTTGTATCAGTTAGAAAGAGATTTCAATGTATGAGTCTGGACTATTCTACCAGACTGAAGTCAGGGAAAGCGCTGTATACATAGCAGTTGTTTTTAACAAAGAGTAGGGAAGAGGAAAAGGCCAGGCTTTGGAGGCAGGCTGACCTGGTCGGGTAACCTGGGGCAGGTCCCCTGCCTCCCTAAGCCTTGGTCTTCCTCTGAAAAATTAATTGGTGTGGCACATAGAAGGTGGTGATGTTTGTCCTCTCCTTTGTTCTGCAGCCAGCAAAGCACTGTCCCCAGGTTCCCCAAGTCCCAGGATGTCCCGTCTTGCCTCACTTCTTCCTCCCCAGGGGCCAGGTCTTGTGGGAGGGTAGCAGAGGTGGCCCGGGGCTCTGCAAGGCTGTGGTGATGGGCCTGCCCTGTGTGTGCGCAGGTGTGGACAGGTTCAGTAACGACATCCAGCAGATGATGGGGTTTAAGCCGGGCCTCTATTGGAGACTGTGCTGGAAGTTTGTCAGCCCTGCCTTCCTCCTGGTGTGTAGCCTGTGGCTGGGGAGTTGGTGTGAGGGGGGTTGTGTCTAGGGTGGGGGTGGGTGGGCACATTTGCTTCTTGAGGGAGGAGGCTCTGGGAGCTGATGCTTGGGGTGTTCAGTCCCGTTGTTGCCAGGGTGGGCTTCCAGCTGAGTGGGTCTGGAGCCTGGGTCCCTGGGGGCTGTGTGTGCCACCACACAGCCCAGCTCAAAGTTAGCCGTGCCCTCCTCCCTCCCTCTCCACTCCTCCTCTTCTCCTTTGTCCACTCCCTGTCCTCTTTGCCTCCTTCTTGTTGTCTTTCTCGAATTTTCTCCTTCCTTCCTCTGTCTCATTTCTCTTTTTCCCTTTTTCTTTATTCTCTCCTTTCCACTAATCCATCTCACACCTCCTCATCTCTCTCTTATCTTTCTCTTTATCTCTGTTTCTTCCACCCCCTCTTCTCTTTCTTCTCTCCCTATCTCTTTTTATTCCCTTGTTTCTCTTCCCTTCTATCTTCCTTCCGTTTTCCTCCTCCCTTCTCTCTCCCTCCATCTCTCTTCCCCACAGTTTGTCGTGGTGGTCAGTGTTATCAACTTCAAGCCGCTCACCTATGATGACTACGTCTTCCCCCTCTGGGCCAACTGGGTCGGCTGGGGCATCGCCCTCTCCTCCATGGTCCTGGTGCCTGCCTACACCATCTACAAGTTCCTCAGCACACGAGGCTCCCTTTGGGAGGTGAGCTCTCTGGACAGCCAAGGGGCTGAGGGGGACAGGGTGGGAGGGGGCATCTGAGTCATTGCCTGTTGGGATGAGAAACGTGAAACAGGACACAGACATTAAGGTCACTCAGACCCACCACATTGACCAAGTCATTTAACCCTTCCCTAGCCTCAGTTTCCATATTTGTGACATGGGGATAATAATACAAACCTCAAAGGGGAAAAGCAAATGCTTGCTTGGAGGTCCCTGGGTGGCGCAAATGGTTAAGCGCTCGACTACTAGCTGAAAGGTTGGTGGTTGGAACCCACCCCGAGGCATCTCAGAAGACAGGCCTGGAGATCTGCTTTCAAAGATCACAGCGTTGAAAACCCTGTGGGGCAGTTCTACTCTGACACATAGGGTCCCATGAGTCGGAATCGACTCGATGGCAATGAACAATAACAACAACAAAGCATAGTGCCTGGCACACAGGAGGTGTTCAGTACATATTACCTGCTGTTACCGCTGCTATTCCTACTACTATTTACTCGAGAAAGTAATGCTCAGCCCTGGAGGTCACTACAGATTGGTTAGACAGGCTGCGTAATTGGCCCTGCTCCTAAGGTATGTCATGTCCCCAGAAGTCCCAACTCCCGCTTCCAAGCCCACTGTGGCCTGGTCATCTTGGTTTTTGTCTACTTCATTCCTGAACCTGATAACCTCGTCAGTCTACACCAGTGGTTTCTAAAGTATATTTTCTTTTTTCACCTGCGTACTGTGTGTGTGTGTATATATATGTATACATATGTATATATACACACATATATATGTATGTATAAATATATTGGGAACATTGTCCTTTATTCCAAAATTAAGTCCTTCCTATTCTTGGTTGTTAAAATACTCTTTATTTTAGAAACTATGGTGACAGTCTTTTCTTCATGTCCTCATTTTGCAAAATAAATATTTCAGTCCTTCATTAATTCACTTCACAGATATTGATTGAGAATCTAATAGGTGCCTGGCACTGTTCTAGGGACTGGACAAAAATCCCTACCTGTGTGGAGCGCACATTCTAATGGGGGAGACGGGTGATGTACAATACGAGGACGTTAGGGAACTAACAGTCCAGGAACTTACGGGGAGGGTCCTAGGGTCTGTCCCGCCCTGGTTCCTTGTACTGTTTCCTGTCTATGAAATTCCTGGCTGGAGGCCTCCCTCCTGGGTCACTGGGAGAATCCCATGCCCTGTGAGCTCATCCCAGACACGGGAACTAGAACATGCTTTGATTTATCCCAAAGCTTTTATTCTTCCCACTATCTAGTGATCAACCATTCATTCAAAAAAAAAGTCCCTGCCACGTGCTGTGCCTCAGGGAGGCTTTCCTTGACTCCCATTGGGCCAGCTCCCCTTACCCCTTACCACGCACTTGTGCCTTCTGAGCTTTTGCTCTGCAGCACCTAGGACACCCATGGTTAAACAATTACCCTTGTGCTTACGTTTAATGCCAATCCCTTACATGGCCTGTCAGCTCTCCAAAACAGAGACTCTGTGAGTTTCCTCAGCTCTGGGTCCCCAGGGCCCAGCACCAGTCTGACCAGTAGAGGGCTCGATAAATGTTTGCTGGTGGATGACTCAGAGTGAACCATCAAGCCCCCCAAACAAGACTGAGGGTGTCTTGTGTGGACCTCACACACCGTCCATCCATTTGAGGCTTCAGGGCTAAATGGCAGGTGGCCCTCATGTGGGGGTGTCAGCTGGGCTGCTGGGAGTGTGTCCCCAGCCACGCTGAGGCCTGCTCCCCGTCTCCTCCGTCACAGAGACTGGCTTATGGCATCACACCGGAGAATGAGCACCACCTGGTGGCCCAGAGGGATATCAGGCAGTTCCAGGTGAGTGCCACCTGGACCCTTCCAGGTGGGGGTCATGGAGATGGCCCTGGCTGCTCCCTGCTGTGTACCACCCAGGGTCAACCCACAGCTAGAACACCCGGGCAGTCAAGGGCTGTACCCCGGCGGTGTGATGTTGGGTGTGGTGTTGGGGAAGAAGGAGAGGGCTCGTCCTTGGCCTTCTCCCAACCTCCACCTGTCCCTCTGCTCTCTGCCTCTGGCCAGGCAGAGAGGGAGCCAGAGGAAAGGGGAAGGGCGACTAGGCCCAGAGACAGCAAGGAGTGGGACAGAAGGGAGGGAGAAGGGGCTTGGTGGGACCCAGAGGGGCAGCGTGGAGTGAGAAAGCAGCTGGAGGGTGGGTCTTACCATGTCCTGGCTGTGTAACTTGGGGCCAGTCGCTCCATCTCTCTGTGTGCCTGTGCCTCGGTTTGCTCGTTTTTAAAATAGGGAGATATTAGCCCCCTTAACTGCTTCCCCAGATTCAATCCATGCTTTGTAACAGTGAGGGCATGTGATTGGTAACTCCCTCCCCCGACTCCTATGTCATCGGGAGGATACTAGTGCTCAGCAAGATGCTACTGGGCTCCTGTGGCTTGTAGGGGACCATGTTGGGACTTGAACCTGGTCCTGTGAAGCCAAATGCCCCATCTTCCCTACAACCCTATTCTATCTCTGTGAGTTGCCACCACGGAGTGTCACCAAACCAGGCTGAGAATGTCTTATCTTAAAGGAAGTGCTACAGGGACATCAGGGACATGTTCACCTGAGCCCCACTTTGTCCCCAGGAGTGGGGGGTAGAGTGGGAGTGTCTTGGTGAGGCCCCTGTCTCAGACTTGCTGTGTGACTTTGGGAAGTCTCCTTTGCCCTTTCTGGGACTCAGTGACGATTAGGGAACTAACTTGTGGTTCTATGAGGTCTGTGCAATCAACTGTTAGGGGTCTGTTTACTTTGTCTCCGACAACCCCACTCAGCTGGCTCTCGGTCCTTTTGGCCCCTGTCCACCATGCCCTGTCTTAAAGGCTCCCCATCTTTCTCTGCAGTTGCAACACTGGTTGGCCGTTTGAGCCTGACCCGAGGAGGAACCCCACCTGCCAAGGTCCTGGTCAAGGTGTCGGCTTCGCCACCACCCGGACACCGTCTTGGGATTCCTCTCCTGGAAGATGTTCCTTCCAACCCCTTTTCCTCTTTTCCCAGTTACCAATGATTCAGTGACTCTGGTTTTTGTTCACCTTCTGTCACCTGGCCAGGGGGCTGTGAGCTCAAATAGGTAAGGCTTGAAGAACAGGAGGAGAGGAGGGAACGAGAGCAATGATTGAACCTCCTTTGTTTTGGGGGAAGTCTCAACTACTCTGAGCCAGCCCAAGCTTCCTACCAGTGGCAGGGAGTCTTCCTTCCATACCTTGGGCAGAATTCCCCACCACGTTTGCTTGTGCTTCGGCCCAGGGAGGAAATTCTCAGTCCACCAAATCAGAAAAAGGATGATACTTTTGGTCAGACACCCAAAAATCAAATGAACCAATGAAGAACCCAGCACAGTTTGGGGGACAGATGCATAGCTGGCTCTCTGGTGTCTGTGCCTTGGCTGGCCTGGGAGCTTGGATGTATTTGTCCCTGAAATGAAGTCCGTAGTTAGGTACTTTGGAGGATCGTGAGCAGAAACTTTCATAGTCAGTTTTCACTCTGTGTGTTCTGGGCCATTCCACCTGGCTTGTAGGAACAGGTTGTCTGGAGGCCCAGAGCTACGGGTGTCAAGGGGAGGAATGTAGATGAGCCACAGTGAGCACATTCTGTGGAGGGACCTGCAGCAGACAAACTGGTAGAGGCCACTGGATGAGCCACATCTACTGAGACCACGTGCTGCTCTTGCTCTGTCAAGCACACACCTGTGGTTCCCCAGGCCTTTCTGGGGAACTTGGGGCAGGACCCAGCGAGGTCAGATGTATCTACCATGGGATTCCCTGCTGTCCTGACAGGGCTGAGTGGGTGCCCCAGGACAGCCTGACAGTCCGTTGTGTTTATTATTCACAGACCCCCGCAAAGCCTTTTCCTGGGGATCCCACCCAGCAATGGGCCAGGGGTCTTGAGCAGTGGGGAGCTGGCACCTTTGAGGGCAAGGTGGAACCAGCACACAGCTCCTCTGGAGAGGAGGCTGCAACCTGATCACCCAAGTTGAGGGGAGACCATTCTGAAGTGATGGATCAGATTGGTGGCTTTAGAGAATTTCTAGGTTTACTTTGGATACAAGCTCACGAGTGGTGCCCTCGAGGGTGGTAGTGGTTAATTTCGGCTCAGTGAGAGAAACGATTCCAGGTTTGGCAAGTTGGTGGCATCTCTTTGGGGTTTCTGTTTATGATTTGAGTCTGTTCAAGCCCCTGCTGGGAATCTGGACTCCTGGGTTCTTATCCTGGCTATACGAGGCCCTGTTGCAGAATCTTGGGCCCAAAACAAATTTAAAATCATTCTTGCTCAAGGTTTCTCAGCTACTAAGGGATCGAGTCAGACCCTAAATTTGGACTCCCTAACTCCCAGCACAGAGAGGTCTTTGAAATATCCAGAACAATATGTGTAAACCCACAAAGGCTGCAATTAAAAAAGAAATACAATCAAGTGGCAAAGAAGCATTTCTTAGCAGAAGAACAATGTGCTGGAAGAAGGGAAGAGGGGTGATGTTGTCATTATTCTCATCTAGCTGGTTGCAGAGAGGAAATTGTTTTGCTGCTCTCTTTTGATGCAAATAGTCACTCTCTGAAACTGTGGGACATGAAAAGCTAAGACCATTTGACTGAAAGGAGAGCAAACAGCCAGAAAAAGCATGTATGGATGAGAACAGGGGAACAATCAGAGGGAGCCTGCAATTTTCTTCAGCCACCTGCCTGTGGCCCTTCTGCCTCCAGACATTTGTCCCAAGATGAAATTGGAGTAGTGGTGCTAGCTGAACCAACACCAAACCAATGCAATGGTGCTGCCTTGTGGAGGAAGTTGGCTCCCGAGCCTGGGATGGGATGAGAGGAAACTGGCTCCAGCCTGGGGCCCTTTAGTGGTAAGGAAGGGGGGTTACCCAGGAAGTCCATGGAAGTTCTCTTGGAGGTGCTGGGACACCTCTGGGTTCACCTTTCTACCCACACTTAATGAAGAGGGGTATGTGCATTATCCTAAGTAATGTTTGACTTCTTTTTTGTGGCCTTTTTTTAATAGCAGAGGTTATCCAGGACAAGGGTACTCTTGTGTACTGTATATGACACTTTTGATATGTTACCAGGTTTTAAAAGAATCATTATTTTCCATGAAATGTAAAAGATCCGTTTAAGACCATCACATTATAAAAACCAAACCAAACCCATTGCCATCGAGTTGCTTCTGACTCACAGCGACCCCATGTGTTTCAGAGTAGAACTGCACGCCACAGGGTTTTCAGTGGTGGTGATCTTACGGATGTAGACCGCCAGGACTTTCTTTCCTAGCACTGCTAGTGGATTCAACCTGCCAACCTTTCGGTTAGTCGCCAAGCGCAAACTCTTCGCACAGTGGTTATTTCGCATCAGCCCGTTAGTCTTGATTCCAGATGCCCGTGAGACACAGGAGAAGCGGAGGCCATCTCTTGCCAGATATCCTGCTGAACAAAAGTCCTCACAGGTGCTTTAATTCTTGGCGAGAGTTCCCGCCCAGGTGGGAGTCAGTCTCTGGTCATCAGATCATTTTTCCAGCTCTGGTAATGCGAGACTGGCAAATTCTTACCAAAGCAGTCACTTCGTAGTAAAGCAAGCACAGGCCCACTGAGCTCATTTCACGTGTTTGTTTTCTTGGAAAGCATGAAATGGAGAAGAACAGAGAGGGAATGTGGTGCAGTGCAAAGAGCACAGCATTTGGAGTTGCAGACACCTGGGGCTGAACCCTAGCTCTGCTGCTGACTAGCTTGGTGGCAGCGGGTAGCAGGGAGTGACATCACCTCGCTGGGCTTCCAGGTTCTTTGTCTGTAAAATCAGGGGTCAGGTCAGATAACCAAAAGTCCCATCCAGTTCCAGAAAACTTCATGTCTCCATGATGATGTGCTTGTGCTAAGTTTACAATGAAGGAAGCACGTGGATTAGTGCAGGACTTTCCAGAATGATCCAGTGACACAATAAGCTGTTGAGCAGAGAAATGTCAGATTGCTGGCCTCCTAAGGGTTGATTTTTCTGGATACCCAGTAGTTCCTCTTTCTCAGATATTCTTCAACTGATGCCAGAAACACTTGTCATTAAACAGATAACAATAATAAAAGAACCCAACTCTTTTGTTTTGAAACTCGTTCTGGGGAATTTGAGGGGAAAAAATTGTCATACACCTGTAAGTCCCAGGACCCTCACTGCTGCGGGGACAGAGCCTGTGCTGTTGCTGCAATCACAGACGTCACCAAAACACTGGTGAATGTGAAGTCCCTTTTGAGGTGCCTGTGCTTGTCCCTCTGTCTCTCCACTTCTGTGTAAATAAGGACAGTTTCAGTGGTATCCTCTCTATGTCATGGACTGTTCCAGTGTCATGCAGATTTCTATGTCTGGTTTGGATTTATTTTAAAAGCTATTCTATTCATGGAAAAATAAATGTGCAGAATAATAAAGGATATGTCCTGTGCCATGTATCTGGTAGTAGAGTTCTGAATGCTTTTCTGTGAGGAGGGTAAAATGCTACGAATTGTATAACGCAAGTGGGTTTGTCTGTGATCAGCCTCCAGCTGATAAGGAAGAGCTTGTGGTCATTGTGGTCCACATTTCACCCTGTGTCTTAGGCTGGGTTCTCTAGAGAAGCAAAACCAGTAAAGCATGTAAGTATATATATAGAGAGAGATTTATATCAAAGAAACGGCTCACGGGATTGTAGAGGCTGGAACTTCCCAAGTCCATGGATCAGGATAGAGGCTTCTCTTGATTCACGTAGCTGCAGGGGCTGGCAAACCCAAGATCAGCAGGTCAGAGAGCAGGGCTCCCGCTCACAGGCTGTGAAGATCTACGAATCCCAAAATCAGCAGATAAACTGATAGCTCAGGTCCCAAGAACCAGAGGTCACATGAACAGGAGGCAGCTGCAGGATTCAGAGCAGCAAAAAGCCAGAATATCTGCTTATATTCAGATGCAGGCCACACCCCCAAGGAAACTCCTTTGCAACTGATTGGCTACTCACAGCAAATCCTATCATGGGAGTGATCACATAAAAACACTGAGAATCATGGCCCAGCCAAGTTGACACACAATCTTAACCATCACAGTCCACCCCTTGTCAACTTGGTACATGTACACATCTCCTTAAACCATACATAATCTCTGAATAAAGACAATTATAAAGTCACACTTGTGCCTAACATGATACAACTAACAAGTGTACAACTGAAAATGCGCTAGCCCCATTTACATCTTATATTTTATAAGTGAAGAAAACAAAAATATTTGATGCACACATACAAAGCAGAAATACTTATAACAATTACAGTCCTTGTTTCTGCAACTGGTCACGTGGCCATAACTATTATTTGGAACTACCTTCCTCCACCACCCATTCCATATTGCCTTTGCCCTCAGCAAGTACCTCAGCTTGTTGTGGTTCTTTGCCTGGTCTGGGTCATTGCTAGTCATGTCAGAAATGTGTTTCTGTAGTTTTCCATTGACTTTAATCAAAGGGCATGGTAGTACTAAGAGACGCCTTAAGGGATCTCCTGCATTCCAGATATACTCTTCTTTACCTCCATCATGTAATATTAATTGATTTCCTCTAAGTAATCAGGATCAATCACACCAGCCAGTATGGCAACTCCCTTCTTTGCCTGTTGATCCAGAGGCATAAGAGGCCCACAGTGGCCAGGTGGCATTCTTAGTTTCCAGTTCAATGGAATCAGTGATGTGTCTCCAGTGGGAGCACTCCTCCCTTTGGAACTAAGACCTCTAGACCTGCAGAGCATAAGGTCGCAGGGACAGGAAGCAAAAATCTTGTGATTGGGTCACTAGGGGTAATAGTGAATGGTGCAACTTCCACCTCCACCCCTTGATTCCTGGACCCGTGAATCCTGACTATGGGAGAAACAGCACCATATACTGGATGCTGGTTTAGAGCATACACAGCCTCCTGGAGAACATTGCCCCAACCCTGTAAGGTATTGCCACCTAGCTGGCACTGTAATTGTGTCTTTAGAAGGCCATTCCATTGTTCTATCAAGCCAGCTGCTTCAGGATGATGGGGAACATGGTAGGACCAGTGAATTCCATGAGCATGTGCCTACTGCTGCACTTGATTTGCTGTGAAGTGAGGCAATGCTGTGTGGGATACCATGATGATGGATAAGGCATTCTTTAAGTCCATGGATGGTAGTTTCGGCAGAAGCATTGCGTGCAGGGAAGGCAAATCCATATCCAGAGTAAGTGTCTATTCCAGTAAGGACAAAATGCTGCCCTTTCCATGATGTAAGTGGTCCATTGTAATCAACTTGCCATCAGGTTGCTGGCTGATCACCTCGAGGGATGGTGCCATGTCAGGGTCTCAGTGTTGGTCTCTGCTGCTGGCAGATTGGGCACTTAGCAGTGGCTGTAGCCAAGTCAGCCTCGATGAGTGGAAGTCCATGTTGATGGGCCCATGCATAACCTCCATCCCTGCTACCATGGCCACTTTGTTCATGAGCCCATTGAGCAATGACGGGAGTAGCTGGGGAAAGAGGATGACTGGCTTCCACAGAAGATGTCATCCTAACCACTTGATTGTTAAAATCCTCCTCTGCTGAGATCATCCTTTGGTGAGCATTCACAAGAGACATGAATATCTTCACTTCTTTGGCTCATTCAGAGAGGTCTATCCACATACCTCTTCCACATAAATCCTTGTCTCCAATTTTCCAATCATGTTTTTTCCATGTCCCTGACCATCCAGCCAAACCATTGGCCACAGCCCATGAATCAGTATACAGTCCCACATCTGGCCATTTCTCCTTCCAAGCCAAGTGATCAGCTAAGTGCACTGCTCGAAGTTCTGCCCATTGGGAGGATTTCCCTTCAGCACTGTCCTTCAGGAAGTTCCCAGAAAGGGGCTGTAGTGCTACCGCTGTCCACTTTTGAGTGGTGCCTGCATATCTCGCAGAACCATATGTAAACCAGGCACGAGTTTTCTCTTCTTTAGGCAACTGATCATAATGAACTCTGCATGAGGCCATGGTGCAGACTGGGAGATGGAAGGTGATGTGACAGGAGTGGAGACCATGAGCATTTGGGCCACTTCCTTCTGCAACTTACTTGTGCCTTTGGGTCCTGCTCAGGCCTGATCTCGTATATACCACTTCCATTTAATGATGGAGTGCTGCTGTGCACTTCCAACTTTATGACTCTCTGGGTCAGACAACACCCAGTACATGATGGGCAGTTCAGGCCACAAGGTGACTAGGTGGCTCATGGTTAAGCATTCAGTCTCTGCTAAGGCCCAGTAACAAGCCAAAAGCTGTTTCTCAAAAGGAGAGTAGTTATCTGCAGAGGATGGCAGGGCTTTGCTCCAAAATCCTAAGGGTCTGGGCTGTGATTCACCAATAGGGGCCTGCCCAAAACTCCAAACAGCATCTCTATCTGCCACTGACGCTTCAAGCACCATTGGATCAGCTAGATCATATGGCCCAAGTGGCATAGCAGCTTGCATGGCATCCTGAAACTGTTGCAGAGCCTTCTCTTGTTCTGGGCCCCACTCAAAACTAACAGCTTTTTGAGTCGCTTGATAAATAGGCCACAATAGCACACCCAAATGAGGAATACGCTGCCTCCAAAATCCAAAGAGACCCACTAGGCTTTGTGCCTCCTTTTCAGTTGAGGGAGCAGCCAGATGCAGTAAGTTAGCCTTCACTTTAGAAGAAACATGTCGACATGCCCCACACCACTGGACCTCTAGAAATTTCGCTGAGGTAGAAGGTGCCTGAAATTTTGTGGGGTTAATTTCCCATGCTCTAGCATGCGCATGTTTTACCGATAAGTCCAGAGTCACTGACACTTCTTCCTTAACAGTTTCAATTGGCATAATGTCATCAGTGTAATGGACCAGTGTGATATCTCATGGAAGGGAAAGATGATCAAGGTCCCTGAGGACTAAATTATGACATAAAACTGGAGAGCTGATGTAGCCCTGAAGTAGGCAAGTGAAGGTATATTTCTGGCCTTGCCAGCTGAAGACAAACTGCTTCTGATGGTCCTTCGAAACAGGTATGGAGAAAAAGATCAATAGCTGCATACCAGGTACCAGGAGATGTATTAATTTGCTCAAGCAATGAAACTACATCTGGAACAGCAGCTGCAATTGGAGTCAGCACCTGGTTAAGTTTTTGATAATCTACTGTTATTCTCCAAGATCCATCTGTTTTTTGCACAGGCCAAATAGGCGAGTTGAATGTGAATGTGGTGGGAATCACCACCCCTGAATCCTTCAAGTACTTGATGGTGGCAATAATCTCTGTCAATCCCTCCAGCAATGTGATATTGCTTTTGGTTTATTATTTTCCTATGTACGGGAAGTTCAAATGGCTCCTACTTGGCTTTTCCTACCATAATAGCCCTTACTCTATTTGTCAGGGATCCAATGTGGGGGTTCTGCCAGTTGCTGAGTATACCCATTCCAATTGTGCATTCTGGAGCTGAAGAAATCACTACAGTATGGGTTAGGAGACCCACTGGACCTACTGTGAGATGGACATGAGCCAAAACTCCATTAATAATCTGACCTCCATATGTCCCAACTCTGACTGGTCGGTCACAATGACATTTTGGGTCTCCTGGCATTAGTGTCAGTTCAGGGCCAGTATCAAGTAATCCCCGAAAAGTCTGATTTCCTTTTCCCCAATGAACAGTCATTCTTGTAAAAGGCTGTAGATCCCTTTGGGGAAGGATAGGAGAAAGATTAACAGTAAAAATTTTTGGCAGTGTATTGGAGTCTGGAGTCCTTCCCCAAGGTGACCTGGCCTCCTCTTCATTCAAGGGGTTGTAGGTTTTTAAACTCGCTCAAATCTTGGAATTGACTGAGGGACCATGACTCTATTCTGGCGATTTGACTTAGACTGCTGTTCACTTGACCTAGAATTCATCCGCATGTACAGATCAAGTAAATATTTGTTAGATTTCCTGTCTATTTCACTCCTAGGGACACTGTGACTAAGTAGCCAACGTCATAAATCCATACAGTCAGACTAATCTGATTACTGCTTTGACTCTGCTGTCCATTATGGTAATCATACCCACCTTGTCTTTGTCAACTGAACCCTACCACTTGGCCCCTAGCACCTTGGGCTCCAGTCAGCCCCATTGTAGTTATATGTCTTAATTCAGTTAGGGCAATTCCCACTGTCAAATCTGACTTACATAAAATAGCAATCACAGCAGTCTTCAAGGATGCTTGAGTTCCCTTCACAAATTTGTTCCTCATCATTGTGGAAAAAGATGTGTCCTCTGGGCACTCTATGTGTGGGTCTATGGGTCTAACCTGATAAATCCACTCTAGCATGCCAATTTCCCTAAGACTTTGAATACCTTCTTCTACAGTATACCAAAGCAGGTCTGGTACTTCAACTTGATTAAGTGTAGGCCAACAAGTAATCCATCTTTGAGGAATTCAACCAAATAAACTGTTAGATCCTTTCTTAAGTTCTTGAGCTGAAACATTGAATGAAGAATCTGTGCTTAGTGGACCCCTATCAATAAATTCAGATTGATCCATCTTTATGTTCCTTGCACCATTATCTCACACCCTTAATAGCAATTCCCACACATATTCCCCAGGTTTTTGTTTGTACATATTAGAAAAGTCAAGTAGTTCTTTCAGAGTTTAGCGTACTTCCTCCTGGGTTACACTTTGTACTTCACCTTTTGGTGCTGCCTGGTACTTAAGTCTAGTTACAGATCTAGAAGCCAAAATTGGTTGGGAAGTGTTTTGAGAACATTCAATAGTGTCTTGTAAAGCATCTGCCTCAGGCAGTGTCCCAGGCAGTGACTCAGAAAAAGGCGCTTTAGATGCAGCTGTGTTAATCTCATTAGATGGAAGTGGAGAGGCTAATGGTACTGTTGGCAAAAGTGATTCAATGGAATTTAGGGGCTCAGTGCCCCCAGCTTCCTGATTATCTGAATATCCCAATTCTTCCCAATCAATGCCCTCACTTTAACTTCAGACACTGTTCGAGGTTGTCAGTTGAGTTGGCGTTGTAATTCAGCCACTCTTACAATAAGACTCTGGGTTTGGTTTTCGGCAATATCAACTCTGTTACTACAAGAATAAGTCTTTCAAGGCACAAGTGGAAACTTTGAGGTCATTTATGTGGTGCTTGAGCTTTGACTCTGAAGCCCTGAGCTCATCTCTTTCTTTCACTAGTTTGTCTAGTGAAAGTAGGACCAACCAACCAGCTTCCTTATACTTCTCATTATGACAAAATTGTAGAAAGGTAGCATACATGTAATCACCCAGAGCACTGTCTTTCACCAATACCTAATCTATTGGTGGTGATATTGTGTGTATTTGAATTGCCACCTCAAGCCATGGATTAGCAGTGCCCTCTTTACTACTGGAAGCAGAAGCATCAACATCTTTAAGACTAACCAGACCTGAGAACCAATTTAGAAAATTCATCCTTACAATTTTCTTTCTCTAGAGCCATTCTTGGTACCAAATGTCTTAGGCTGGGTTCTCTAGAAAAGCAAAACCAGTAAAGCATATATATATATAGAGAGAGAGACAGATTTATATCAAGGAAGTGGCTCACATGGTTTTTAGAGGCTGTAATGTCTCATGTCCTGGGGTTTGGAAAGAGGATTCTCCTGATTCATGTAGCCACAGGGGCTAATGAACTCAAGATTGGCAGGCCAGAGAGCAGGGCTGTTGCAGGCTGTGAAGATTGACAAATCTCAAGATCAGCAGGCAAAACTGCAGGTAAGCTGATAGCTCAGGTCTCAAGAACCGGAGGTCAGACGAACAGGAGCCAGCTGCAGGATCTAGAACAAACCAAAAGCCCTGGCAAGGAGAGCAGGAAGGACTAGGTGGCAGAGGGCAGAGAGATGAAGGCTCAGGTGGTGATGACCTGCCACAGGCCCCGCTTCCACAGGTACCACTCACAGTAGATCCCATCATGGGGGTGACCATGTATCAGATCTCAACAGGGAAGTGATTACCTCATTATATGATTGCCAAAACACAGAGAATAATGGCCCAGCCAAGCTGACACACAATATTAACCATCACAGCAAGTGATTAGGTTTAATTATCTAGGTTTTCTTTCTTTTTTTTTAAATTTAATTTTGAGGGCTGAATTTCAAGGGCATCAGAACCTCCCGACCTGAATGCACAATTTGGTGCGTGTGTGCAGCAGTCTTCTGCAGTGAGGAGACAGTCACACTTAAGCTCTTAGAGCTGAGTACTGTCACTGTTTGGAAAAGATGTGAACTTACATGTAATTTTTTTTAATGTAAGTCAACAAGTAAATGGTTATCTCAGTATAAAGGAGGTATTGTCCAATAAAGGAGTCCTGGTGGTGGACTAGGTAAGAGCTCTGTTCTTAGCCAAAAGATCGGTGGTTTGAACCTGCCAGCAGCTCCACGGGAGAAAGATATGGCAGCTTTGGAAACCCAATGGGGCAGTTCTGATCTGTCCTACAGGGTTGCTATGTGTCGAAATCAACTTGATGGCAGAGGTTTGGTTTTTGGGTTTGGATATTTTCAAATAAAAATTCAGTCCAGGTCTTCAAATATGTAAAAGCTACCAGGAAGTGGGGGAGGGGAGGGCCCAAGGGCTGAATCGTGGCCAATGGTAGGAAGTCAAAGGAGGCAGATTGCAGGAAGGTTAGGTCAGAAGAGAGAATGGGCTGTTGCTGGAAGTGGTGAGCTCCCTGGCATTGGAGATATGTAAGCAGATACCAGGCAATGTCTCTTGAGGAGGGTAGAGAGGGGACTCAGAGTCAGGTACGGGTCAGGGAGGGAGGTTGTATAACCTTTATGATCCTCCTGTTGGCAGCTTCTGGGATTCCTTTTGAACAGCTGTGAGCCCAGCCTTGTGCCCCAGTGTTGGGAGATGCAAAGAAATTTATGGCAAGGGTCTAGGGTGAGGAGCGGTTTGGCCTATGCAAATTGGAGTTGGGCAGACATCCCAGAGATGATATTATCATTCTGTTCATTTTGTTTCCACCCAGTATTGAAGTTAGGATTTATTAATGAATAAAACAAGACAGCCAGGTTTCCAGCATCCTTTCGTGCACTGTGACATTTAATGAGTAGGTGGTCTTGCAGGAGTCCGGGAGGGAGACTGGGCCACAGGGGGCAAGGGCAGCTCTTCTGGGGATCATGGGGGCTCTGATAACCCAGACTGCCACTCTGTTCCCTAGGCTGACTAACTAGTAGGAGAAGCCACAGAAACAGGTGAGCCTTGCTTTAAGCACCTGATGGTATTTGGAATTCTGCCACATTTAATCACACCCCTGCCCTGTGTTTGGAGATGATATAGCTTCATTTTGACCTCCTTCCAAAAGGCACTGACGTGTGCAGTATTTTTCTAGGCCTCAAGGTGTTCATCTGTACAATGAAACAAGAGTTATTATAACTAAGTGTTCATGGATAAACTTCAAAAAAAATTTTAGAAGCTTCTAAAATTAAATGCAAATTTTTATTTGGATGAGTTCATGTCCACTTTTCTGGAAAGAGGATCTATAACATTCATCAGATTATCAAATGTGTAAGACCCACAGCCATAGGTTACCTTTGGGGGGTCCCTCTCTTCTGATGATACATGGTGACTTCCACCCCGATCACAATGAGGATGAGACAGAGCATATGTATGAATCCCCATCATCACTATGGCTTTTCATTTTTATCCATCCACATTGAATACCTCATTTGTTTGCCTGACAGTGACCCTGGCAGGAGGTAGGCAGCAACAGCAATAATGCACCCACTGGACAGATGAGGAAATTGAGGGCTGCAGTTGGGAAGTGACCAACTGGGCAGGAAGTTCAAGCTTGAAGAAATACCAGCCTTTGTAGCTCTTGCCAGGCAGCAGCCAACCTCCTGCAGGACCCAGCTGTCCTGCAAACCCTTCACTGTCAGCCCCCGTGGACTGCTGGCAAGGGAGATGCTCTGTGTGACCTCAGCTGTGACTCAGAGTCGACAGGGAGACAGCTGCATGGCAGTCAGAAACTCCTCAAAAAGCTGGTAACGAATTGGACTCTGGTGTTCTGCTTGTCAGCTTGTTGCCTCCAGGCCTTGGAAGGGCTGAGCTGGGTCAGACTAGCAGGGTGTGTGAGGAAGGGGTGGGCTGCAGGAAACCAGGAAGGTACCCTGGCCCCAGAGACAGCCCCAGCAAAGACTTGGCCTGGACACACTCAGAAGCTACATATCCGTTGTCTCAGCAGAAGAGAATGACTTTTGAACAGGGCAACCCTGACTGGACAGCCTCAGTCTAGCTCTTCTGCAGCCCCAGAACCCCAATCAAGGATGGGCAGATCGGAGTCAGAAGCAGAGGCCTGGAGCAGCCCAAGCCTCTGGCCACAGTGGGCCTGTCGCACACTTGAAGGCCACAGTTAGCCCTACAACAGGTACCTGCCTGCTGCCCACCTCGAGCCACCCTCAGGTCCCTCTTAAATTCATATCAGGGATCTGGGTAGGTAAAACTTTTTTAACTGGGTACATTGCTGCCCTGTTAGGAAGAGGGTAAGAAGGATATTGGGTTGACACTTGTCATTGCCTCCTTCCTGTGGCTTCCTCACCCTGGATTCCATCCTGTGGTCTAGAATAAAATTTGTCTTGAGCCCAAGTTATGAGGACTCAAGTCTCAGACAGACTTGGGTTCAGCATTCACAGAGGCATCTCTGAGCTGGCAGGCGATCATGTCTGCTGAGCAGTGCATTCTGCCCACTCCAGGTTCCCTCTCCACTTCCCTGGCTAACAAGGCACCTTAGCAATGGAGGAAGCTGATTCAAATATAATGCAGGTACTGTGGCCACCAGGTGGCACCAACACACACTTCTGCTGCTAAGCAGGGGCTGAGGGAAGACGAGAGGGCTGAGGGCCTTTGTTCTCTGGACTATTCTTAGAGCCTCAACACCGCCCTAAGCCAGAGGAGTGAACCTTTGTCCTTGTCTAGATGAAAAAGATCCATATGGTTTTTTATTGTTATGTCTTGGAGGGATTCATTCATTCATTCATCAGCTTCATATCCAGTCCTACTATGTGCCAAGAGGTAACTAGAGAATACAAAGAATGAATGAACGTCTCCTCAAGAAACTCAGGGTCTGATGGGGGAAGCAGGTGGTATGCTGACAAACATTTATTAAGCACCTACTGATTTCCCATTTAAAGGCTTTTAAGTGACTCCCCATTGCCTTCAAGGTAAATCCAAGCTCCTCAACCTTCCTCTCCTCATCTCACACCGCCATCTCTCTGCTCCAGTTCCCCCAGCACACCCCTATGCCCTGGGCCTCACCCCTTGGCCTTTTCCCGTCTCTCTGAAACTGCCTACTTCCTCTATGTCTCTCAAGATGTCACCTCCTAAAAAAAAATCTTTCCTAACCTACCCCCCATCATTGTACTTACCACAATTTATTCAGATGATCTTTTAGGGGACATGTAACTTTTGGGTAAGCATAACTTACTTGTATGTGTGTTCCCAGTGCCTGGGCAAGTGTCTGGCTCATGGTAGGTTTCTCAGTGGATGGTTGGATTTACAGAGATGAGTGAAACAAGGCCCATCTCACAACCTGACAGGGAAATCAGGCACTGAATCCGATCTACAGAGATCAGAGAGGGTTCCCCAAAACAGATGACACTTGAATTGAGTCTTAAAGCAAATTCCAGAACATGACACTAGCAAAATCAACAGCGCAGAGGCATGAAGCACTACAGGGAGTACAAGGGCCTGCAACACTGTGCAAGGTGCAAGTGGAGGGGCTGGAGAAGAGCAAAATCCAGAAAATGAGGTGCTGCCTAACTGGGATAAGGAGGTGGAACTTTTTCCAGAGGGCAATAGGAAACCATTGAAGAGTTTTAGATTGGCAGAGTGGTGTGATTATATGTGAGTGTTAGATGGTGTATCAGTGAGCGATTGCTGTGTAACAAACTACCCCAAAACTTAAAATAACAACCAGGTATTTAGCTCATGATTCTGTGGGTCACTTTGGGAGTTCTGCTGTTCAGGACCAGCCTCAGGTGAACTCCACTGGGCTCCCTCATGGTGGGTCAGCTGGTGCTGGCTGGTTCTGGATATCCTTACTGGGGTGGCTCCCCCGATGTGGTATCTCATTATCCGGCAGACCAGCCTGGGATCATTCACATGGTGGTCACGTGGGTTAAAGAGTGCATGGACATGTGCAAGACTTTTTGAGGCCTGAGCTGAGAACTGGAACACTGTCATTTCTGCCTTATTTTATTGTCAAAGCAAGTCAGGAGACCAGCCCAGACTCTTAATAAGTGGAGATGCAAAGTCCCATGGCAAAGAGCATGGATATAGAGAGATGAGGACAATTGTGGCCATTCGGATGGATCCTTCTGGCCCTGTAAAGTGAGTATGGTGGCAGGGAGACCAGGCGGGAGTCTATGAGGTCAGCCCAAGTGAGAGATAAAGGATATATCCTTGCAGAGAAAGGCTAGGCAAGTGGAGCTTCCTGAGGTGTAGTCCATACTGAAGGCTGTAGTCTTTGATTTTCATCAGTAAGCATCGTGCTATAAGGACAGTACCCACAAGAGGGCTGCAGAGAACCATCAGCTAGAATGGTTGCCCTTGATCAGAATCAAGTGACTTGATTGGTCTGAAGTTAGAGATCAGGACAGGCCCAGGTTAAGGATTTTAAGTTTCCTAGGTAGGAAGGCAGGATTGCTTTGCACTTAAGGACTCAGGCTCTGGAGTCAAACTGTCAATATTCACGCCTCAGCTCTGTCACCAGGGTGTGTGACCCTGCTCTCAGAAGAAAGGCCCCACACTTGCTTTAATGCTCTGTTGTTGCTTTCTGGAAATTCTTAGTAATTTTTAACAAGGGTCCCACATTTTAATTTTGCACTGGGCCCTGCAAATTATGTAGCTTGTCCTTTTTGTCACTTACTAGTTGAGTAGTCTTCTACCTTGTGTTAACCTTCAGTGGGTTAATACCAAGTATACGTCTCACAGATTATTTGAATTAATATGAAAACTGCATAGAACACGCAATAATTGTTCAATAACTGTTAGTTACTGCTGTTGTCATAGGGTTCAAGCAAATAATCAACACATCAATGAAGGCCGATGCCCACTTCTACCTTGTAAAGATCCATCTGTCTATCTATCAGTCCATCATCTCATTTTATTTCCAAGCACTTGCTTACCAGTTCCTTTGAGTCCGTTTCAACTCATGGCGACCCCATGTGTGTCAGAGTAGAAATGTGCTCCATAGGATCTTCAATGGCGGATTTTTCAGAAGTAGATTGCCTGGGCTTTCTTCCCAGTTGCCTCTGGGTGGACGCGAACCTCCAACCTTTCAATAGTAGCTGAACACAGTAACCATTTATACCACCCAGCGACTTTTTAACCAAAACCAAACCAAACTCATCAAGTCAATACTGATTCATAACAACCCTATATGACAGAGTAAAACTGTCCCATATGGTGTCCAAAGGGTGGTTGGTGGATTGAAACTGCAGCCCTTAATGACTGCGTCACCAGAGCTCCACAGTCTTGCTAGGGGGCCACAGAAATGAATCTGACCTTAGTCCTGACCCCAGGAGTTACAGTCTAACAGGAAAACCTCTGGTTACGAGCTAACTTGCCTTCATTTTTATTCCTGGCGGGTACCAATGTACGGATGAACACAAATGAGCAATGGCCACAAAGACTGATGGCCAAGCAGTCCTGAACTGCTACGCCAGCTGTGTGACCTTGGACAGGGCATTCCCCTTTCTGAGTCTCAGCCTAATAAAAGTAACCATCCCTGAGTGGCATCTGGGGTCTTAAAAGCTAGTGAGCAGCCATCTAAGATGAATTAATTGGTCCCAACCCACCTGGAATAAAGGAGAATGAAGAACACCAAAGACACAAGGAAAACTAGCCCAAGAGACAGAAAGGACCACATAAATCAGAGACTGCATCATCTGGAGACCAGAAGAACTAGATGATGCTTTATCCGTCACAAAGGGGCTGTGTGTGTGATGGCTGGGAAAAGGTGGGAGCTCTAGAAGGTCCCCTCCTCCCATCTCCCTGTTCACATTCCTCTCAAGGGTGGAAGAAGACTGGGCTGTGGCAAGGCAAGGAGGCTCTTTCCTGGCACCCGAGCTGACAAGTCTGTGGGATCAAACATGAGTTTCATCCAGGAGCAGTGCCCCCACTGGGCAGAGGGACCCCAAGTTCATGGTGAAACAGAGGACCCTCTTCTGCAGTGCTGGAGGAAGAGGAGCTCCTGGGGTGGAATTTATCCACAACCACCCACCTGGTCTTTTGATAATCTAAAGAATTGGAGGCCTGCCCCTTGCTTTCAATCCAGGCACGGTGGGTACCATTTTGAAATATTTAACCAGGAATTGTTGCTTCTTTTCTACCCCTCTCCCCCACCCCAAATTTCACTGTGTCCTTGGGCCTTCCCCGTTCACTCATCTAGAGCTTTCCTCAATAGCCACCTTAGAAAACAAACGTCAGATTTATACCAGGTATGCAGGGATGGTTCAACATTAGAAAAACAATCAAAGTAATCCATCACATAAATAAAACAAAAGACAAGAACCACATGATCTTATCAATCAATGCAAAAAAGGCATTTGACAAAATCCAACACCCATTCATGATAAAAACTCTCAACAAAATAGGAATAGAAGGGAAATTCCTCAACATAATTAAGGGCATTTATACAAAGCCAACAGCCAACATCATCCTGAATGGAGAGACTTTGAAAGCATTCCCCTTGAGAACGGGAACCAGACAAGGATGCCCTTTATCACCACTCTTATTCAACATCGTGCTGGAGGTCCTAGCCAGAGCGATTAGGCTAGAAAAGGAAATAAAGGGCATCCAAATTGGTAGGGAAGAAGTCAAAGTAGCCCTATTTGTAGATGATATGATATTATACACAGAAAACCCTAAAGAACCCACAAGGAAACTACTGGAACTAATAGAAGATTTCAGCAAAGTTTCAGGACACAAGATAAACATACAAAAATCAGTTGGATTGCTTTACACCAACAAAGAGAACCTCGAAGCGGAAAACACCAAATCAATACCATTTACAATAGCCCCCCAAAAGATAAAATACTTAGGGATAAATCTAACCAGAGATATAAAAGACCTATACAATGAAAACTACAAGACACTACTGCAAGAAACCAAAAGAGATCTGCATAATTGGAAAAACATACATTGCTCATGGATAGGTAGACTTAACATTGTGAAAATGTCAATTCTACCCAAAGAGATCCACAAATACAATGCAATCCCGATCCAAATTCCACTGGCATTTTTTAACAAGATGGAGAAACAAATCACCAACTTCATATGGGAAGGGAAGAGGCCTCAGATAAGTAAAGCATTACTCAAGAAGAAGAACAAAGTGGGAGGCCTCACACTACCTGATTTTAGAACATATTATACTGCCATGGTAGTCAAGGCAACCTGGTACTGGTACAACAACAGATGCATAGACCAGTGGAACAGAATTGAGAATCCAGACATAAATTCATCCACCTATGAGCAGCTGATAGTTGACAAAGGCCCAAAGTCCATTAATTGGGGATAAGACAGTCTGTTTAACAAATGGTGCTGGCAGAACTGGATATCCATCTGCAAAAAACTGAAACAAGACCCATAACTCACGCCGTGCACAAAATCTAACTCAAAATGGATAAAAGACCTAAATATAAAAATCAAAAACGATAAAGATCATGGAAGAAAAAATAGGGACAATGCTAGGAGCCCTAATGCATGGCATAAACACAATATGAACCATAAGAAACAATGCACAAGCACCAGAAGAGACACTAGATAACTGGGAACTCCTAAAAATCAAATACTTATGCTCATTGAAAGACCTCACCAAAAGAGTCAAAAGACAATCTACAGACTGGGAAAAAATTTTTGGCTAGGACAAATCCAATCAGCATCTAATCTCTAAAATCTGTAAGATACTGCAAAACCTCAGCAACAAAAAGACAACCCAATTAAAAAATGGGCAAAGGATATGAACAGGCACTTCACCAAAGAAGATATTCAGGCGGCTAACAGACACATGAAGAAATGCTCACAATCATTAGCCATTAGAGAAAATGCAGATCAAAACTACAATGAGATATCATCTCACCCCAACAAGACTAGCATTAATTCAAAAAACATGAAATAATAAATGTTAGAGAGATTGTGGACAGACTGGAACACTTATACACTGTTGGTGGGAATGTAAAATGGTACAACCACTTTGGAAATCGATTTGGTGCTTCCTTAAAAAGCTAGAAATAGAAGTACCATACGATCCAGCTATCCCGCTTCTTGGAATATATCCTACAGAAATAAGAGCTGTCACCGGAATAGATATATGTACACCCATGTTCATTGCAGCACTGTTCACAACAGCAAAAAATGGAAACAGCCTACGTGCCCATCGACAGACAAATAGATAAACAAATTATGGTATATCCACACAATGGAATACTACACAACAATAAAGAACAACGATGAAGCCATGAAACATCTTATAACACGGAGGAAGCTGGAGGTCATTATGCTGAGTGAATTTAGTCAGTCACAGAAGGACAAATATTGTATAAGACCACTATTATAAGAACTCAAGAAAAGGTTTAAACACAGAAGAAAA
>NW_004443950.1:12383519-12421040 GCF_000243295.1 Trichechus manatus latirostris | reverse complement strand
ACATTGGATCAGGGACGTGACCTGGGTAAAAGTGGTGTTACAATCCCACCCTAATCCTCTTTAACATAAAATTACAATCACAAAATGGAGGCCAACCACACAATTCTGGGAATCATGGCCCAGCCCAATTGATACATACATTTTTTTGGGGACATAATTCAAACCCTGACAGAGTCTAAGATATGTGAGTCCTGAAAGATTGTGGGGAGATATAACAGATTTGGAAGAATGAAAGATGATATAGGCGTAAGACTTAATTATCAAGCTATAGATTTCCTGGAAGGAGTCCTGGGGGCACAAACGGTCAAGAGCTCAACTACCAACCGAAAGATTAGTGGTTCAAACCCACCCAATGACTCCGCGGGAAAAAGACCTGGCAATCTGCTTCCATAAAGATTAAAGCCTAGAAAACCCTATTGTGTAGTTCTACTCTGCCACGTGAAGTTAGTACAAACTGAAATCAACTTGATGGCACCTAACAACAACAACAGAGTTCCTGAGCTGGAAAGAGGAAGAGAAAGAGTAGGCTTAAATGAGTATGTAGCATTGATGGAGTCCCTGAGAACAGAAGCTTGTATTCCCATCCTCCTCCCACACCAACTCTAGGAGAGCACCACAGAAACCCAAGCAGGTTTTAGAGGCAGCTGAGAACAGAGGATAGCTGAGACTGTACCCTGGAGAAAACTTCAGCAGAAGCCCTAGTCCCAATCCTTTGCAGTTTCTTAATGTATCTGGGCAGACAGGTGTAAGCCTGGACTTTCAAATATAGTTGCGCAGATTGTGCACTGCACAAGTCTGAGGAGGCCGTTCACATTTCCCCATGCAGAATTTTCACATCATATCTGTTGACCTTGTCTGGGACAGCCTCACAGTGCTCCCTTGAACCTCAGTGAGGTGAACAAAAAGCAGATTTTTCCTTTTGGTCCAAAATGAGGTATGTAGCTGTACAGCAGGGGCCAGCACACTACAGCCCATGGGCCCAGTCTAGCCCCACTGCCAGTTTATGTAAATAAAGTTTTATTAGAACACAATCACTCTCATTTGTTTACATGTTGTCTATGGCTGCTTTCTTGTTACAATGGCAGAGTTGAGTAGTTGCGACAGAGACCATGTGACCTGCAGAACTGAAAATATTTATGTATTTATTCATTATTTTTACTTTCTTGTTGAAAATTTTAAAAATTACAAAAAATTTTATTGTACTTTAGATGAAGGTTTACAGAGCAAACTAACTTCTCATTAGGCAATTAATATACATATTGTTTTATGACATTGGTTGCCAACCCCAGGACATGTCAACACTCTCCCCTTCTGGACCTTGGGTTCCCCATTACCAGCTTTCCTGTCCCCTCCTGCCTTCTCATCCTTGCCCCTGGGCTGGTGTGCCCTTTAGTCTCATTTTATTTTATGGGCCTGTCTAATCTTTGGCTGAAGGGTGAACCTCAGGAGTGACTTCATTACTGAGTAGAAAGTGTGTCTGGGGGCCATACTCTCAGGATTTCTCCAGTCTCTGTCAGACAAGTAAGTTTGGTCTTTTTTTCTTTTGAGTTAGAGTTTTGTTCTACGTTTTTCTCCAGCTTTGTCCGGGACCCTCTATTGTGATCTCTGTCAGAGCAGTCGGTGGTGGTAGCTGGGCACCTTGTAGTTGTGCTGCACTCAAGTCTGGTGGAGGCTGTGGTAGTTGTGGCCCACTGGTCCTTTGGACTAATCTTTCCCTTGTGTCTTTGATATTCTTCATTCTCCCTTGCTTCAGACTGGATGAGACCTGCGGAGTATCTTAGATGGCCACTCACAAGCTTTTAAAACCCCCGATGAGAGCTGAAAATATTTAATCTCTGGCCTTTTACAGAAGAAGTTTGCCGGCCCCTGCCATACTCTGATAGCCATCCCAGACCTGCATCTGAGGACTAGATGGGAAACTGGAGTCCTCAGGAGATAGCAGAATGCCCAGATGACAATACTGATAGCCCACTGCTCCCCCACCAGCCACACCCCCCGAGGTAATCAGCACTAGCAGAGCTCCTGCAACCTTGATACAAGCCCAGGAATGTGAGTGAAAGATTCAGAAATGTCACCAGCACAAGAGGGCTCCAAATGCAAAATAAGTTCAATTGTTTTTCAAAAAAATAGAGTCATACTTCTCGCCTGTCTGTGTTTGTGAACCGAGATATCATAGCCAGCACACAGGGTCAGGTGTGTAGATCCTGGGCTAATTGTTCATGCCTCCATTCAGCCACTCACCTCTGTACTTGCCAGGTGAAGCTCTGGACACACCTGCCAGCTAGGCAGTGATCACTTCAGAAGTCTGCATTCCCATAGTGCCTTTGTGAAGGGGGAGATGGTGGTTGCTATGCTCGCACCCTGCGGGCCTGCCTTCCTGGTCACAGCTAGCAGTCCAGTAGGCATTCAGCCCAAGGGGGCCTAGTAGGTGAGGGGTCACATCCTGTTCGGTGGCGATCTGTATTGGAGGGTGACTCAGGCAACCATTCAGACCTTCTCTCTCAGGAAGTTTGAACTGAAAATGTGTAGAGAAAGCCAGTGCACGGGAGAGGGGACAGAGAAGAGCGCGAGATAACAACGAGCAGAAACCTTGAGTAAACAGACCCACGGAGTCTGGGTGAGACCCTGGAATCCAGGCTGAGAGGACCTAAGTGCCCATAAAGGCAGATACCCAGCTTGGGGGATGGTGGATGCCACTGCAGGGGGTTGACAAAATGACCCAGTTGTTGTAGCTCCCTTGGGCCCGTTGCCCAGACAACATTCAGGTCTCCACAATGTCTGGCTGATTTCTGCTTTCTTTACACCTCCTTGAATTCTTACAAATGCCCCATCACTGAAGAAATCCTGGATCTGGGCTCCCAGTGGTTTTACACTCTCAAACTAGCCTACACTTGGCCTTCAGCATGTCATTGTAAATTGTGGATTTCTTCTTTTCACTCACTCTATGGTGACCCCACCTTCCTCCTGGGTTCTGCCACAGGCAAGCTAGTGTTCACATCTAATCTCTCCTCCAATGTGCCTGTCATTTGTCTTTCAGTCTATTTGTCTTGCAACCTCAGCTTCTTGGTGGATTCAGGAAAAGTTATGATTTCGAGGAAAATCCTGCATTTTCCTGCTGTTAGGGTAAGAGTGACACTCCTTAGAGCTTTCTGAATTTGAACAGAAGGCAGAAGTCAGCCCAGTGATTCTGAAAGTGGCGGTTTTAGAAAGACATTTGAGGGACTTACTCTAAGGTGGTGACTGCCCAAGAAGTAGTCCAGGCTACAGAGTCTCCAGACCAGCTGCTAGAGGAGGTAGCTTCGGGGAGGGGCTGGGAAGCTGCTGTGCATATTGAAGGTGTCACAGACCCATGGAATGGTCAGTAAGGTCATGCAGCAGTGCCACAGGGTCACCATGGCACTTCTCCCTCCCACCCTACTCCAGGGACATTCTCAGCCTGTGTCACCTCCACCTCCATGGCTAGCTCCACACTGAGCAGAGGGATGCTCCACTCTGGCCATGCCAAATCCAGCTGTTGGAAGTTGTTGAGGGTCCAGAGAGAAGGTGCAGATGCAGGGACCCATCAGCAGCTCCCAGAGCCCAGCCTACTGGCCTCTGCTTGCCCAGACGCCCAGCCGTCCCCAGCAGAGCACCTTCCTGCTGATGGTGCCATCTCTCTAAGGAGAAAAACAAAAGCAAACCTACTGCCTTTGAGTTCGACTCATGGTGGCCTCATGTGTTACAGAGTAGAACTGAGCTCCTTAGGGTTTTCTTAAGTGTAATCTTAACAGTCACCAAGCCTTTCTTCTTTCTTCCACAGCACTGATAGGTGAGTTTGAACTGCCAACCTTTCAGTTAGTAGTCAAGCACAAAGCACTTGGTTCATCCAGAGACCTCAGTCTCTCTAAGGAGGAAGGTTTAATCTCCAGACCAAGACACAGATGCTGGCTTGATCTCCAGAACAACATTTATTCTCAAAATTGTGGTGACAAGTACAAAATTCCTCCTCCCACCAGACAAATCTTCAGCCTCCAAAATACGAAGCCTCTTTGCGCTATAAAAGCCTTCTGTAGAATACCCCTGTGTGGACTCCTCCAGGCCCCAGAGACAGTCGGCCTTCTGTTCATATCTCAATGTGCTGTATCTGTGGTGACTTCTCTGATGCCTTGTTGGACAAGACCTCAGTCCAGAAAGCTACCTCTTTGTCTTTCAGCTCCTGGGCTGCCTTAGTGGTGACGCCAATCTGCAGGTACCCCTCCTTCTGGTCATATGCTGGCCAATGGGGTAGCCCCTCTCCATTGGGGTTCCTGGGAAGAGAATCAAAAGAAATTACCAAAGCTATGGTGTGGTCCAAAGCAACGCTTTGAGATGTGCAGGGATCACCTGGCTTCATCTCTGCCAAGCGTCTCATCCACTTCCAAGAGAGGGAGCTCACCATCTCTAGGGGAAGCTTGTCCAGTTTCAGAGAGCTCTCATTTTTAGAGTACTATGGTCATAGAGTCAAGAGCTTTACCACTTAAACTTTAGAAGCCACCCCTTCCTGATAGGTATGCCCTGCTCCCCTGTCCTCAACCCTGCTCTTCTCTGCCACCAGTCTCACCATTCTGAGCAAAGTTGGCCCACAATTTCATCACCATCTTGCTGAGTTTGACCTCATCTTCTGTGGCACCCTCTGTGGGGAACAGAAAAAAATAGCCTTTGAGACTCAAAGTATGGTTCCTGGACCACTAGCATTAGAATTACTTGGGGGCTTATTAGAAATGCAGAATCTTGGCCCTTATCCCAGACCTACTGATTCAAAATCTGCATTTTAACAAGATCCTGGGTAATCTGTGTGCACTTTAGTTTTGAGAATTACTGATCTAAGACTCAGAAATGGACTTTCAGTCAATCTGTGAGCTGGCTGTGTTTGTATTTTTTTTGTGCCCACACGATCCTCCTTCCCCTTCAGAATCACAATGTAATATCCCACAGCTTCCTTCACAGTAGCTCCAACTCCCAAGACTGCTCTCCCTTGGGTATTTTCTCAATCTCCTTCACCCACCCACAGTTTGATAGTCTGAAAAAAAACAGCGCTGAAATGGTCCTACGGAGTTATACAATCAGGAGATGCCCAGAGGCATCGGTGCGTCATGACAACCGTGAGGTGGGTCACAAGACATCTATAATACCTAGTAGTTAGGAATTGGAGACATTGGTGAAGGATTTTCTTTAAAATATTATATTATTAAATAGATCAAATTTTAAAAGATGTGAGTTTTAAATATATGTTAAGATAGATATATAGGTAGATAGACGGTAGATGGGTATAGGTAGATGGATAGATAGATGGATAGATAGACAGATAGATAGATAGATAGATATGATAGATGGTAGATAGATAGACACTAGTAATAGATAAATAGACAAGTAAACAAACACACACATATAAGAAATGATTCAAAGTTAACACCAAGTCTATCCTTATTCACATTTGCATTCTGTTAGGCTCTTACTAGTGGGAGAAGAAGGAGTGACATTTAGCCCTTGAGCAGGGCCCTGCAGGTGACCTACTACCTGTCTTACTGGTGCTACAGGTCCAGATTCTAACAGTGACCATGTTGAGTGACCATGCACATTCTTCATTGTGCATGTTAGAGCAGGAGAAAGGCTGGGAACTGCCCAATGTAGTTCAACCCTATTATGGTGAATTCTGGAAACTAAGGCCAGGAAATTGCTGGCTCGAGGCCAGCAAACTGAGACTTGAGCCCAGGTCTCCTAACTCCAAGCTCATAACCAGCAAAGAGCCAACACCTTTTAAAAACGGGGCCCCGAAGACTGAAAAGAGCTCATCCCCATGATCTCCTATCACTATCTTGGGTTTCATCTCTGATGAGAAGCTTGAGCGATGCTGAAGCTTGTACATATAGGAGAGGGCTCTGGTATCTGAGAAAACATGGATTCATGCTCACTTCGTTTTAGCAGATGCATACGTGGATGGTACCAAGGTTTCCAGGCAGCTCTGAGCGCTCAGGGAGTTGGTCACACACCTGGGTACTGAATACATAACACCAACAATATTAATAGCAGCTGCCCTTTTTGAGTGTCAGCTGGGTGTTGGGCATTGTGTAGCCCTACAGGAACCCTCTGGTTATCAGCACAATTGAGAAATGGAGTTTCAGGAAAGCTCATTGACTCACTTATGACTGCATAGTTGAGGTGGGGCAGGGATTTGGGCCTAGTATTTGTTGAATGAATGAGTGAATGAATGTTGAAAGTCCTACATCAGTCCATTCAAAATGACTATCATTATAGGGCACTAGGTCAATTCACATAGACTCCTTTGCCTACTGATACATTCACACACACAAAAATGTGTATACATCCAGGGTACACTATTGTATTTCATTGATAAAAGATTCGTTTTCATTCTTTTGGAGAGTATCTGTAGCCCAATGGGGTTCTTCTATTTTCCCTAGTTTTGGGCATTTCCACTGTTTTTCTCACCCATTCTGAGAAGAGTGAAGCAAATTCACGTTGCTTGTCTGAAAGCGAGGATACCGAAATATAAGCATATGCAGAATGGGAACAATCTGTCTCTTGTGTCTCAGGAAATCACAAGCTCAACGTTTCATATTTCTGTCCCCTCCTTTATCTTGCTTGGCCCAAGGAGTGTTACGGCGGTGGCGGGAAAGAGAAGGGACCATGGAAGAGCAAACTTGCCTCTATCCTGTTCTCCTAGCCATCCTTTGTCACCACTAAAGCACTCCTGTCCAAGTCCCCAAAAAGGTGTCAGTTTTCCTGCTGACTGGTTTGTGAGAGCCGCCAATCCCCAAGGGCTAACTCATGGGCCACTCATCTAGAGGAGCTCAGTGTTTCACATTGGTCATAATGCCCATGGAGGAGGGATTCTAACAGGGAGAGGTTCAGGCCCCAAGTCAAGCTATCGTTATAGAGCACTAGGTCAATTCACAGACCCCTGGTGGTGAAGTGGTTAAGATCTCGGTTGCCAATCAAAACGTCAGCAATTCAAATCCAGCAGCTGCTCCTTGGAAACCCTATGGGGGCAGTACTACTCTGTCCTATAGGGTTGCTATGAGTTGGAAACGATTCGATGGCAACGGGTTAGGTCAATTCACATAAGCCTC
The DNA here is from genome assembly GCF_000243295.1 of Trichechus manatus latirostris. Classification (NCBI taxonomy): domain Eukaryota; kingdom Metazoa; phylum Chordata; class Mammalia; order Sirenia; family Trichechidae; genus Trichechus; species Trichechus manatus. The sequence continues at coordinate 12,413,934 of NW_004443950.1, read as the reverse complement.
TTTTCCTACTAATGAATTCACACACACAAAAATCTATATACATCCACAGTGGCATCACAGGAGGTGCCCCACAATGTCAGAGGAGGTGACACTGTCAGAAGAGGTGACACCAAAATGACTACCTATAAAATTTTTGTGCAGTGTTTCAGCAGAAACTTATTTTTTTTTTGCTAAAAATACCCCTGCAGTTAGTTATAACAACAAAAATATTTTTCATAAGCCCAGCTTATATGTATCAATATACCTACAAGGCTAAAACTCTCTGCTAACTTATTTTTTGAACCTTCTAATGCCCTCTGGTCAGAGCACGTACTACAAGCACATGCTGTTGTCTTTGTTGCTCCCAGTGTTTTTAACGTTGCTGATTTTGTCAAATTTTCTGATTTTTTAGCTACAATATTGTGATAATTAATATTTGTGAATCTATATCAATAACTTTTTTGAAAATGAAGTAGTAATTAAAAGAAAATAAGGATAAAATAAAAAAGGCTCCTGTTCGGTTATTAATAATGTAGAAATATAGAAAGATTTTACAAAACAATTTTGTTGTTAGTATTCATATAATCTAAGAAATATTCAATTTAAGCAATTCACAACTATATTTATCACATATTATTCTATGATTAAAATTGATAGTAAATATTACTAAGCATTCTGAGGATGTCCATGCGGGGTGACACAATGAGTTACCACACTGGGTGACACCAAATCTAGTGACACCATTGTACATCCAGTGTACACTATTGTATTTCATTGATAACAGGCTAGTTTTCATTCATTTGGAGAATATCAACTGCCTGACAGGTGTCTTCTATTTTTCCTAGTTTTGAGCATTTCCATTGGTGGAGAAATTTTACAACCTTTTCCCCCTACGTATAGTAAAAAATTTGCAAAATGCAGAAAAATGAACAAAAACATCACTTATAATCCCACCACTAGGAGAAAGCCTCTGTTCATATTTTACCACATATACCTTTAACATATATAAAATTAAGATAATGTTGTATATGTTGTTCTGTAACATACTATACTCATTTCTTCACATTGTTATTCATCCACAAAATGATCTAACAATATATGTCATCTCAACATGAGGATTTGTCCCTGGGTGGTACAAACGGTTAATGCACTCAGCTGTTAAATGAAAAGTTGGAGAGTCAAGTCCACCCAGAGGCACCACAGAAGAAAGGCCTGGTAATCTACTTCTGAAAAATCAGCCACTGAAAACCCTATGGAACACAGTTTTACTCTGACACACATGGGATCGCCATGAGTCGGAGTCAACTTGACAACCACTAGGATCAGAAAACATGAAGATTCAGCATAATTTATTTAATCGTTCTCCTCACTTCCTCATTGCACCCTTGGATTAGAAAAAAAAAAGTGTGTTTGGAATAGTCAGTCCTCCTGTGGCTCTGTAATCCACTTATTAAACAGGTGCTTCAAGGTCAAACAGAACTTGCTGAAAGGAGGTGGTTTAACCTTGCCTCTGCCACTCAAAATTGTAGGAAGGAAACAGAACCCAACCATAGAGGAAAGGCCTTTTGTGGATGAGGGAACTTATTTTAGGCAGTATCTTGTCCAAAAGAAATTCTTTCTTTTTAAACTTTCTGCCTAAGACCACTGAGATTTATAAAACTCCTACAATCACTGCACAGGTCTTCAAAGGAAAGGAGGACACAGATTTGGGTGATAGCAATTAGGAACAAGAGATGCAGAGACAAGGAGAGCTGATAATCAAATATTTGCAAATGAAAATACAGTGTGATGTTTTTTGTTTGTTTCTTGGTAGGGTAGGGCTTATGAAATTGGCAGCATTTTTAAATTTTTTAATGTTAGTATCCCAAGTGGGAAAGAGAGTTAAGAAATCCACGTTCTTCACCCTGAGGGACTAAATTACTGGGCTGAGGGCTGTGGGAACCATGGTCTCAAGGAACATCTAGCTCAATTGGCATAACATAGTTTATAAAGAAAATGTCCTACATTCTACTTCGGTGAGTAGCATCTGGGGTCTTAAAAGTTTGTGAACAGCCATCTAAAATACTCCACTGTTCTCACCCCATCTGGAGCAAGAAAGAATGAAGAAAACAAAAGACACAAGGAAAAGATTAGTCCAAAGGACTAATGGACCACCATTACCACAGCCTCCACCAGACTGAGTCCAGCACAACTAGATGGTGCCTGGCTACCACCCCCAACTGCTCTGACAGGGATCACAATAGAGGGTTCTGGACAGAGCTGGAGAAAAATGTAGAACGAAATTCTAACTCACAGAAAAAGACCAGACTCACTGGCCTGACAGAGACTGGAGAAACTCTGAGAGTATGGCCCCCGGACACCCTTTTAGCTCAGTAATGAAGTCACTCCTGAGGTTCACCCTTCAGCCAAAGATTAGACAGGCCCATAAAACAAAATGAGACTAAAGGGGCACACCAGCCCAGGGGCAAGGACTAGCAGGCAGGAGGGGACAGGAAAGCTGGCAATAGGGAACCGAAGGTTGAAAAGGGGAGAGTGTTGACATGTTGTGGGGTTGGTAACCAATATTACAAAACAATACGTGTACTAATTGTTTAATGAAAAGCTAGTTTGTTCTGTAAACCTTCATCTAAAGTACTATTAAAAAAAAAGAAAGAAATCCACACTCATATATACTAGATAGCAATTTTGCAGTATGTACCAAGAGCTTTAAGGTACTCTTACAGTTCAGCCTAGTAATTTCGCTTCTAAAAAACTAATCCTCAGAAAATTATTACAGATACGGTCAAAAATTTATGCACATGAGCTGAGTATAATGTTATTTGTAGCATCAAAATATGTGTAGCCTGCCTAAGTATCCAGTAAGACAGGAATATTAAAGTGAGTTGTTACGCATTCATTCCATGCAATGAATGAATATGCAGTCAATGAAACATATGTTTTTTTGATGGATTTTCAATGACATTGAGAAAACACTCATAATATATTATGACATAAACAAAAACCATAACATTGATCTTTTAATTATATGTAAGAGATGAAAGAAATTATTTAAAAAAATACAAAAAAAATTTACAGCAAATACTCAGGGCAGAAGAACTGAGTGATATCTAGTTTCTTCTATATGTGTTCCTGTATTTTCCAAACTTTAAAAACTGTAACATTAATTTTATATTCAGGAAAGTTCTTTTTATTAAAGGAAGGAGATAGAAGGATAATAAGATAAATATCAGAATGAAATAATAAAAAGCCCCTAAACTCAATGTCATGTAATATCCTGGGATGGATACGACCAGCAGAAGAGGACACCACAGATTAGACATGTAGCAGGTGGCAAAACCAAATTTATGAAAAAAATAGATTTGACTCCAGGTGGCCCCCAGCTAAAAGGTTTCATCAGTACCCCTGTGAAGAAGAGTAGGTAATTAGCACCTGTATATTATGGCTGTGAAGTGTGCTTGGGCACATAGTAGTTCAACTTTAGGTAGTCTGCTTCATGCTGTAGGTAGTTTTAATGATGCTTATAAAGTCCTGAAATTAAAAACCCTTCCAGCAGGGTTAGAGACAGGGAGAGGTCTGGACCAGGGAACCATTATTGGCTTGCAAATGAAGTCAATGAGTTAATGGGGCTTGTAGAAAAGTCCAGTAAGGACCTCAAAATGACATCCAGAAGGAGACATCTACTATCTAGGTGAGCTCCTCCATCCTTAACCTCACATCCCACCTACTCAGCCTTGGGGAAGGTGAGGTTGGAAGGTCCCATGGAAGACCTTACGATGGTCCTCAGCTTGTCAGAGGCACACAGTGGGATGGACAAAAGCCTGCTACTGATATTAACATCCTCCAGACTACCTCCTCCCACTCCTCCCACTGCTCATTCCTTTTGGTTTTCTTGGTCCCTGACAACATTCCTGACCCTATGCTTGGCTCTCACTCTTCCTCCAGCTCCATCAGTTAACAAAGTAGTTTGCAGCTAGCTCTGACTAAGATACATCTTCCAATATTTGCCCTCCAGCTCCCATACCACAATGACTTCTGGTAAGGAACACCCATATAACCTATTTCTGGACATGTCAGCCTGACTTCTACCTCCAGTATCCATAGCTATTTGCCTGAGGGCTTTGTCTGGCCACTGGAGACTACTCTGTCCATGCGTGCAACAGGTCAAAGTGCCAGGAAATTCACAACCCATTGGGAACAGCCTTTAACCAATGACTAGTGGGAGTTGGTGGTAAGTACTCAAGCTCCCTTGCTGCTCAGATGGGATGACCCTGAGACTTGTCGTCTCCCTGTTTCCAGAGTTCCCAGCTCCAGTTGTCCACGGTAGACACCTGCTGAACAATGCATCATTGATTGGCTTCCTTTCTTCTCCTGTGTCACCTCTTCACATTCCTAGCAGTGTTTTCTGGGATCCCCTCCCAAATAAACTACTTGCACTCAGATCATTTTCTCAGAGTTGGCTTCTGGCAGAAACCAAAACAGGAAAACGCCCCACTCCAGGTCAAATGGAATCAGCCTTTGAGGCTGGACTGTTTGGCATTTTCTTTCTTTTTTTTTAAATCTTTTTAATGTACTTTAGATGAAGGTTTACAGAACAAATAGTTTCTCATTAAACAATTAGTACACATATTCTTTTATGACACTGGTTAACAATGCCACGACATGTCAACACTGTCCTTTCTCAACCTTGTGTTCCCTATTACCAGCTTTCCTGTCCCCTCCTGCCTTCTAGTCCTTGTCCTGGGCTGTTGTGCTCCATTAGTCTCATTTTCTTTTATGGACCTGTCTAATCTCTATCTGAAGGGTGAACCTCGGGAGTGACCTCATTACTGAGCTAAAAAGGTGTCCGGGGGCCATACTCTCAGAGTTTCTCCAGTCTCTGTCAGGCCAGTAAGTCTGGTCTTGTTTTGTGAGTCAGAATTTTGTTCTACATTTTTCTCCAGCTCTGTCCAGGATCTCTATTGTGATCCCTGTCAGAGCAGCCAGTGGTGGTAGCCGGGCACCATCTTGTTGTACTGGACTTAGTCTGGTGGAGGCCGTGGTAGTTGTGGTCCATTAGTCCTTTGGACTAATCTTTCCCTTGTATCTTGTTTTCTTCATTCTCCCTTGATCCCAAAGAGATGAGACCAGTAGAGTATCTTAGACAGCTGCTCACAGGCTTTTAAGACCCCAGACGCTACTCACCAATGTAGAATGTAGAACATTTTCTTTATAAACTATGTTATGCCAATTGAGCTAGATGTTCCCCGAGACCACGGTCCCCACAGCCCTCAGGCCAGTAATTCGGTCCCTTAGGGAGTTTGGATGTGTCTCTGGAGCTTCCATGACCTTGCCTTGTACAAGTTGTGCTGGCTTCCCCAGTATTGTGTACTGTCTTACCCTTCAACAAAGTTACCACTTATCTACTGTCTATTCAGTGTTTCCCACCTCCCACTCTTCCCCTCCCTCATAACCATCAAAGAATGTCTCTTTTTGTGTGTAAAGCTTTTCATGAGTTTTCACAGTAGTGGTCTCGTACAATATTTTGGACTCTTGGCATTTTCAACATATCTGTCTATGCTGGGGGTCGGGGGCTGGGAAGGACAGAAAAAGAATCTGGAAGGGCTCAGTGTCCTCTCTCCAGTCCAGCCTCTGGGACTCACCCCTATGACGATGTGCCACAGTCACCAATGGTACACCAAATACTACATCTCCAAGCATGTCCAGGAACAGGTCTTTCTTTTTGACAGGGTCATCTGTCCCACCTAAGTACTTCTTGGTGATGACCAGACCCAGTTCTTCAGAGATAGTCTGAATGGATCAAGAGTGAAGTGACCACCAGCCTCCCGCTGCCCCCAGGTGAGCCAATGTGGCTTCTCCACCCAGTGAAGAAAGCTTGCGTTAATAGTGGACCAAGAGAGTTCTATGCAGCTCTCCCCAAGGGTGGCCAGCTGGGGAAAGGCAGGAAAATGGGGGCAGAATCCTCAGGTTCTAGTCTTTGTTTGCCATTTAATTGCTGTATGGTTTTGGGCAAGTCCCTTCCCCTTTTTGGGTCTCAGCCAATTCTCATGATTCTCTGGAGTCTTACATGGGGGAATGACTTCCACAAGAGCGAAGCGGCTGTCTTCTGGTCCAGTTTACCTTCGGAGAGTGGGTAGCCCATAATCTGTTAAAAAAATGATTATGCAACTGTGAACTACTGAGAATTAACAGGAAGAACCAACCAACAAAAGCAACCCAGACTGAAGAGCCTCGTTCTTTGCCTTGCTTTGATAGGCATGAGCTTTGATGAATTGGACAAAATCAATGAATCAAATGGACTTATATTCAGAAACTCAAGGAGTGCAAAGAGGATAGAAAAATGTTTTGAAGAAGCTGCCCCAATCCTTTGCAGCCAACTGTGATATTTATCAGGCTAGAATCCTCACAATAGTCAGTGAGTCAGAGAGGGAAGGCCGAAGCCAGGTAGTGTTAAAGTAGAGGGCTGGGGGGCAGAAGACACAGATCTGCCTCAGATGGCCAAGGAAGCTCAGACTCCAACCTTTAGGGTCTTGGTCTTTTGGGATAACCTCTGAAATCCCTCTGTAGGGAAAGTCCTTCACTTTTAGAAGTCAATTTTTTTTTAAGAAGTCAATTTTAACTCACAAGAAAGCATGTTTTTCTGAATCTTTCCAATTAGATTACTAACAGCATGTGCAGAGACTTATGGAGAAAATATGAAAGCCCCAAGCCTGAGGTGGGAGATTCTGGGTCCCAAGCTTAGCTCTTCTTAAGTCCTGAGCTCCTCCCCTATTCTAGGCCTTGATTTTCCCACCTGCACCATTATTATCTCTACAGGCCCTCCCAGCATCAACATTTCAGTGTTCTTTGATTGGAAGGACACAGATAGTGTTTGGGGAGATGGGTTCCCATGGACAGCACCACCCATCTGGCAATTTCAGAGAAGGTTTCTATGCAAATGTCAACTCATGTAGAAGGGGCCTACTGCCCTCCTCAAAGAGGGGCTTGGAGAATGAAGAACTCCTCCCACTAGAGATGGGAGGAGTGGTGAGAGGATAGTCTAAGAGGCTTCCACATTCTCACTGTTGGAAGAAGCCAGCCAAACTCTTGCTTGTTGATTCCAACGATTAAGGGGACAGTGTTGAATTTCTTTTCAGCCATAATCTCTTCAGGTGTCTTCGGCAACAGCACCCATCAACCACAATGGGCAGGCAGGGATAGCTCTGGAAGAGAGCAGAGTAGTGAGGACCAAAGCTGGGCAGCATCAGCTGGGCAGGTGAGGGGGTGGCCTCAGCAGCAGTGAGGAGGATGATAATTGCCACTGTCCAGAGTGGGTGCATGTGGTTGCACTGTGTGGGCTACATGCATTGCCTTGCTCCAGTAAAAAAAACTCAGGGGCATCCTTTGCTCCTCTCTTTTTCTCACACCTACATCCAGTCTGTCAGCAAATCCTGTTGGCTATTCCTTCAAAAATATCCAGACTCCAAACCCTTCTCACCAACACCCACTACTACTGCCCTAGGTGAAGCCGCCATCTTGCCTTGCTGAGATTACATACTGCAATGGAATGACTTCCACTGGGCTCCCTAGTCTGCCCTTGCCCCTTCCCTACAGTTTATTTTCAACATAGCAGTCAAAGAGACCCTTTGTAAAATCTAAGGTTACGTTACTCCTCTGTTCAAAACCCTCCAAAGTCTTCCCATCTTGATTTGAATCAAAATCTAAATCTTTTTAATGGCCATGCCCCCACCTCTTTAGCCTCAAGCCTAGTCTCTCCCCTCACTTGATCCACTCCAGTTACTTTGGCCTCCTGCCTCAGGACCTTTGCAGAAGCTATTCCCTGTGCCTGAAACACTCTTCCTCCAGTTTTCCTGAGAACTGGCTTCCTCATCTCCTCCAGAATTGGGCTCAAATACCACCTTCTCAATGAGCCTTTCCCTGACTCTTCTACTTAAAATTCACACCACTGACACACCCACTGGCAGACTGTACCCTAATTTCCTGCTTAGCCAGGTAACATCTCTGCCTCCCCATAGAGGAAGATTCACGCCCATCCTCCACCTACAGGGGCATTTTGGGAGCAGCAAATGTAAACAAGAGAGGGTTAGACTGGGTCCATAGGGCACAGAACTGATGACTGGCAGCACTGGACTGGGAGTCTGGGAAATGGGCTCCAGTCCTGCCTTTGGCCCTCCTGGCTGTGTTACCCAGGCCAGCCACTGTCCCTCTCTGGGCCTTGGTAATATTAACACAGGAGTTATTGTGATTCCACAGAAAGGAGAATTCTTTCATCCACATTTAACTTGACCTTAAAGTGCAAGGCTTGAAACATATAATTAAGATACTGAAGGCCCTTACCTCTCTGGGGTCTCCAAGTAAATCAAGAGCAAAGAATTTCTGTGAAGACAAAGGCAGAGGCTGTGAATGAGAAGGCTTCCTGGAAGAGAAGGCTTCCTGGAAGAGAAGCTGATCTTTTGTTAGCTGAGCACTGGAAGCAACAGGCTGTCCCTCCAGGTGCCCCCCTGACTGGGCTGAGAGGAAGTGGGCAGGACCCTGGCTCCCCTAGTGTAGGACAGGCGGAGCGGAAAGCAGGGACAAGGAAGGACAAGGCCTGGGGACCCCAATCCAGAGTTGTTGGAGTTCTGAAGAGGACATCTGTTGTTTGTACCTGCCCTGCCCTCCATTTATTTCCCCTTCTCCTGGAGACAGCACTCCAATTTTCCTTTGAAGGGCTTTCCTCTTCCCCACTCTCACCTTACTGGTCCAGAAATGTATATGTGACCTGGGGTGATCAGTCTCCCTGACCTCAATGATTAGTTCAGGAATGGTACTTGCTCATGTCAGCTCAACAGTTTACCCCAAAACTTCTGCTGGAATTATTGGGAAAGGGACATCTCTTTCCACTAGGGTTTCTAAGCAGACAAAATGTAAGTCTAGAGTGCCTTTTTTGTCTTTAATTCCCTAGGGTACAAACCTACCTGAGAGTGAAGCCAACACTGAGGGTAGGAAGCTGAGAGATAGAGATGGATAAAAAAAACAAATGAAACCTGTTGCCATAGCCATCCATCAATCCTCAATGTCACCTTCTCGCTGAAGCATCCCTGCTGGTTAAAATGAATGCTGCTCTCCTCTGTAACTTCCACCACACTTAGCCCCCTAAGTATATAAATGTGTTTCTCCTTGGATAGTTCCTCGTGAGCAGGGAAACACTCTCACATTCATGTCTGCATCATTTCCTCTGGCACCCCCCATACGGTTAGCACAGATGGATAGATGAATGGATGGATGGAAAGAGGTGGTGAATACATGGATTATGGATGAATTAGATACTAGATAAATGGATGGTAACTGGCAGACATATGATGGATGAATCATTCGTTTCTGAAGTGAAGGTATATGGTGGCTGGATGATGAATTGATGCTGGATGGAATAACAATAGATGGATGAAAGGTCATTGATGGATTAGTGGATTGATATTAGATTGATAAAGGATATTGATGGATTGGTGGTTGAATAGATGGGTAAGATGATGAATGGATAGATAGATGTTGGATGGATGACTGTCCTAGAATCACAATTGAGGCAGGGTCTCAGAAATCTAGAAAATTGGGCTACTACTGAGTTCTAATTTAGGTAGTTTCTAAATTAACCAGATAAATTGTGATTGTATTTTTTATTAATATCCTCTTCCTCAAATTCAGGATGGTGGTTACCTCTAGGAAGGAAAGGGGAGAATGGAACTAGAGCAAGATACCCAGGAATTTTCAGTTAAATCTGTAATTCTTACTTTCTTAAAAATATATCTGAAAGCAAGAATGGAAAAATATTAAGCTTTGATAGAACTGGGGGGTTATCACAGAATTGTTCATTATGTTATTATTATTTTACTTTTCTGACATTTGAAATATTGCACAATTAATAAAGGAAAAAAGAAGTTTTTTATTGAGATCCAGAGGCTAACATTGTTCCTGAGAGAAAAGAAACTGTCCAGGTCATTTTTCAGGTAAAGCGGGATAGTTGAAATGATGAAGCCTGGGGCCAAGATTACAGTTTGGGACTTATGTGGCCACGAGAATGAATACACCTACCATCTTCAGCGACGTCTCCCAGAGTTCCTCTTCTGTCTTCTGGCGCAGGCAGTGAACCATGACAGCAGAGGTGGTGGGCAAGATTCTAAGACAAGCCCCTGAGGGACCCAGATTAATGCTTCATGAGCTTTTTTTTTTTTTAAATTGTACTTTAGATGAAGTTTTACGGAACAATCTAGCTTCTCATTAAACAATTAGTACACACTTTGTTTTCTGACATTGGTTACTAAACGCATGTCATGTCAACACTCTCCCTTCTAGACCTTGGGTTCCCTATTACCAGCTTTCCTGTCCCCTCCTGCCTTCTAGTCTTTGCCCCTGGGCTGGTGTACCCCTTTAGTCTCATTTTGTTTTATGGGCCTGTCTAATCTTTGGCTGAAGGGTGAACCTCAGGAGTGACTTCATTACTGAGTTAAAAGGGTGTCTGGGGGCCACACTCTCAGTGTTTCTCCAGTCTCTGTCAGGCCAGTGACTCTGGTTATTTTTTGTGACTTAAAATTTTGTTCTACATTTTTCTCCAGCTCTGTCTGGGATCCTGTATTGTGATCCTTGTCAGAGCAGTTGGTGGTGGTAGCCAGGCACCATCTAGTTGTGCTGGACTCAGTCTGGTGGAAGCTGTGGTAATGGTGGTCCATTAGTCCTTTGGACTAATCTTTCCCTTGTGTCTTTGGTTTTCTTCATTCTCCCTTGCTCCTGATAGAGTGAGACCAGTGGAGTATCTTAGATGGCCATTCACAAGATTTTAAGACTCCAGACACTACTTACCAAAATAGAATGTAGAACATTTTCTTTATAAACTATGTTATGCCAGTTCAGCTAGATGTTCCACGAGACCATGGTCCCCACAGCCCTAAGCCAAGTAATTAATTCAGTCCCTCAGGGAGTTTGGATGTGTCTATGGAGCTTCCGTGAACTTACCTTGGACCAGTTGTGCTGGCTTCCCCAGTATTGTGTACTGTCTTAGCCTTCATCAAAGTTAACACTTATCTATGTCTATTTAGTGTTTTTCCATCCCCACTCCTCCCCTCCCTTGTAATCATCAAAGATTGTTTCGTTTTGTGTGTAAACCTTTTCATAAGTTTTTATATTAGTGGTCTCAAACAATATTTGTCCTTTTGTGATTGACTTATCTCACTCAGCATAATGTCTTTCAGATTCATCCATGTTGCAAGATGCTTCTGAGATTCATCATTGGTCTTTATCCTTGCATAGTACTCCATTGTGTGTGTGTGTACCATAGTTTGTTTATCCATTTGTCTGTTGATGGACATCTAGGCTGTTTTCATCTTTTTGCTATTGTGAACAATGCTGCAATGAACATGAGTGTTCATATGTGTATTCATGTGATAGCTCTTACTTCTTTAGGATATATTCCTAGGAGTAGGATTGCTGGATCATATGGTATTTCTATATCTAGCTTTCTAAGGAAGCGCCAAATCGATTTCCAAAGTGGTCACCACTTGAAAGCAGACAGTGGCAGTACTACAGCCCCTTTCTGGGATCTCCCTGAAGGACAGTGGTGAAGGGAAATCCTGTCAATGGGCAGAACTTTGAGCAGTGCACCTGGTTGTTCACTTGGTTTAGAAGGAGAAATGGCCAGATGTGAGATTATATACTGATTCATGGGCTGTAGCCAATGCTTTGGCTGGATGCTCAGAGACTTGGAAGGAACATGATTGGAAAGTTGGAGATAAGGATTTATGGGTAAGAGGCATGTGGATAGACCTCTCTGAATGGGCTAAAGAAGTGAAGATGTTTGAGTCTCATATGAATACTCACCAAAGGGTGACCTCAGTAGAGGAGGATTTTAACAATTAAGTGGATAGGATGACACATTCTGTGGAAACCAGTCATCCTCTTTCCCCAGCTACTCTCATCATTGCTCCATGGGCTCATGAACAAAGTGGCCATGGTGGCTGGGATGGAGGTTATGCATGGGCCCAGCAACATGGACTTCCACTTACCAAGGCTGACTTGGCTACAGCCACTGCTGAGTGCCTGTCTTAGGCTGGGTTCTCTTGAGAAGCAAAACCACTAAAGCATATAAATATATATAGACAGAGATTTATATCAAGGAAACAGCTCACACGATTGTAGAGGCTAGAACATCCCAAGTCCGTGGATCAGGGTAGAGGCCTCTCCCAATTCATGCACCTGCAGAAGCTGGTGAGCCCAAGATCAGCAGGTCAGAGAGCAGGGCTCCCACTCACAGGCCGTGAAGGTCGGCGAATTCCAAGATCAGCAGGCAAGACTGCAAGGTTTTCCTGATTCATGAACTCAGGATTGCCAGGTCAGAGAACAGGGCTCTGTTCATAGCCTGTGAAGATCCACGAATCCCAAACTCAGCAGTAAGCTGCTAGCTCAAGTCCCAAGAACCGGAGGTGAGAAGACAGGAGACTGTTGCAGGATCCAGAGTGAGCAAAAAGCCAGAACGTCTGCTTATATTTGGATGCAGGCCACACCCCCAAGGAAACTTCCTTTCATCTGATTGGCTACTCATGGGAGTGATCACATATAAACACTGAGAATCAGGGTCCAGCCAAGTTGACACACAATCTTAACCATCACAGTGCCCAATCTGTCAGCAGCAGAGACCAACACTGAGTCCTCAATATGGCACCATCCCTCGAGGTGATCAGCCAGCAACCTGGTGGCAATTTGATTACATTGGACCACTTCTATCATGGAAAGGGCAAAGTTTTTTGTCCTTACTGGAATAGACATTTACTCTGGATATGGATTTGCCTTCCCTGCATGCAATGCTTCTGCCAGAACTACCATCTGTGGACTTACAGAATGCCTTATGCACCGTCATGGTATCCCACACAGCATTACCTCAGATCAAGGAATTCACTTCACAGCAAATCAAGTGTGTCAGTGGGCCCATGCTCATGGAATTCACTGCTCTTACCATGTTCTCCATCATCCTGAAGCAGCTGGCTTGATAGAACGATGGTATGGTCTTCTAAAGACACAGTAATGGTGTCAGCTAGGTGGCAGTACCTTACAAGATTGGGGCAATGTTCTCCAGGAGGCTGTATATGCTCTAGACCAGCGTCCGATATAGCCAGGATTCATTGGTTCAGGGATCAAGGGATGAAAATGGGAGTGGCACCACTCACTATGACCCCTAGTGACCCACTTGCAAGATTTTTGCTTCCTGTCTCTGCGACCTTATGCTCTGCAGGTCTAGAGGTCTTAGTTCCAAGGGAAGGAATGCTCCCACCTAGAGAAACATCATTGATTCCACTGAACTGGAAGCTAAGAATGCCACCTGGCCACTTTGGGCTCCTTATGCCTCTGGATCAACAGGCAAAGAAGGGAGTTACCATACTGGCTGGTGTGATTGATCCTGATTACTAAGAGGAAATTGGATTGATATTACAGAACGGAGGTAAAGAAGAGTATGTCTGGAGTGCAGGAGATCCCTCAGGGTGTCTTTTAGTACTACCATGCCCTGTGTATAAAGTCAATGGAAAACTACAGCAACCCAATTCCAGTATGACTACTAACAACCCAGAGCCTTCAGGAATGAAAGTTTGGGTCACCCCACCAGGCAAAGAACAATGCCCAGCTGAGGTGCTCGTTGAGGGCAACGGGAATATGGAATGGGTGGTGGAAGAAGGTAGTTCTAAATACCAGTTAGGACCACGTGACCAGTTGCAGAAATGGAGACTGTAATTGTTATGAGTATTTCTGTTTGTATATATCAAATATTATTGTTTCCTTTACTTATAAAATATAAGTTGTAAACAGGGCTAGTGCATTTTCAATTGTATGTGTGTTAGTTGTATCATGTTAGGTGCAAATATAACTTCATAATTGTCTTTATTCAGAGATTATGTATGGTTTAAGGAGATGTGTACATGTACCAAGTTGACAAGGGGTGGACTGTGATGGTTAAGATTATGTGTCAACATGTCTGGGTCATGATTCTCAGTATTTATATGTGATCACTGCCATGATTGAATATGCTGTGAGTAGCTAATCAGCCGAAGGGGAGTTTCCTTGGGGTGTAGCCTGCATCTGAATACAAGCAGATATTCTGGCTTTTTGCTCGTTCTGGATCCTGTGGCTGCCTCCTGTCTTCTCACCTTCGGTTCTTGGGACTTGAGCTAGCAGCTTACCTGTTGATCTTGGAATTCGTCAATCTTCACAGCCTTTGAGTGGGAGCCCTGCTCTCCAACCTGCCTATCTTGAGCTCACTAGCTTCTGTGGCTGTGTGAATCGGGAGAAACCTCTATTCTGATACACAGACTTGGGATGTTCTAGCCCCTACAATTGCGTGAGCTGTTTCCTTGATATAAATCTCTCTCTATATATATTTATCTGCTTTACTGGTTTTGCTTCTCTAGAGAACCCAGCCTAAGACAATAATTGTACCATTTTGCAGTGCATAAGAATTCTAATTTCCCCATAGCCTCTCCAACATTTGCTATTTTCTGTTTTTTTTATTTGTGCCAGCAATGTCTGGGTGAGATGGTATCTCATTGTGGTTTTGATTTGCATTTCTCTAATGGTTAATGATCGTGAGCTTTTCCTCATGTGTCTGTTAGCTGCTTGAATGTCTTCTTTGGTGATGTGTCTGTTCTTTTGTCCTTTTTTAAATTGGATTATTTGTCTTTTTGTTGTACAGGTGTTGGATTTTCCTGTAGATTTTATAGAGTAGGCCTTTTCCAGATTTGTCATAGCCAAAATTTTTTTCCCAGTGTGTAGGCTCTCTTTTTACTCTTTTGGTGAAGTCTTGTGATGAGCATAAGTGTTTAATTTTTAGAAGATCCCAGTTACCTAGCTTACCTTCTGGAGTTTGTGTGTTGTTGGTTATGGTTTGTTTCCTGTTAATGCAGTGTATTAGGACCTCTAGCACTGATACTATTTTTTCTTCTATGAGCTTTATAGTTTTGGGTATTATATTTAGATCTTTGCTCCATTTTGAATTAGTTTTGTATATGGTGTGAGGTATGGGTCCTGTGTCATTTTTTGCAGATGGACACCCAATTTTGCCAGCACCATTTGTTAAAAAGACTGTGTGTTCCCAATTTGATGGACTTTGGGCCCTTGTCGAAGATTAGGTGACCGTAGCTGGATGGATTTACATCTGGATTCTCAATTCTATTCCATTGGTCAACATATCTGTCCTTGTACCAGTACCAGGCTGTTTTGACTACAGTAGCTGTACAGTAGGTTCTGAGGTCAGGTAGATCGAGTCCTCCTACTTTATTCTTCTTCTTCAATAGCGCTTTATTTATCCAGAAACTCTTCCCTTTCCATATAAAGTTAATGATTAATTTTTCCATCTCTTTAAAGAATGTTGTTGGTATTTGGATTGAGATTGCATTGTGTTTGTACATTGCTTTTGGTAGAATTGACATTTTCACAATGTTCAGTCTACCTTTCCATGAACATTTGTGTTCTTCCACTTATGTAGATCTCTTTTGGATTCTTGCAGTAGCATTTTGTAGTTTTCTTTGTATAGGTCTTTTATACCCATGGTTAGATTATTCTGAAATATTTTACTTTTTTAGGGGCTATTATAAGTGGTATTGTTTTCCTGATTTCCTTTTCGTCTTTCTCTTTGTTGGTGTAAAGGAACCCAACTGATTTTTGTATGTTTATCTTGTATCCTGCCTCTCTGCTAATCTTTCTATTAGTTCCAGTAGTTTTCTCATGGAGTCTTTTGGGTCTTCTATGCATAGTATAGTATCATCCGCAAATAGAAACAGTTTTACTTCTTCATTACCAATTTGAATGCCCTTTATTCCTTTGTCTTGCCTTATTGCTGTAGCTAGGACTTCCAGCACAATGTTAAATAAGAGTGGTGATAAAGGGCACCCTTGTCTTGTTCCTATTCTCAAGGGGAATATTTTCAGCCTGTCTCCATTAAGAATGATGTTGGCTGTTGGTTTTGTATAGATGTCCTTTATTATGTTGAGACATTTCCCTTCTATACCTATTTTATTAAGAGTTTTTATCAGGAATGGGTGTTGGATTTTGATGAATGCCTTTTCTGAGTCAATTGAGATGATTACGTGATTCTTTTCCTTTATTTATGTGGTGGATTATGTTGATTGATTTTCTAGTGTTCAATCATCCTTGCATACCTGGTATGAATCCCACTTTGTCGTGGTGTATTATTTTTTTTGATATGATGCTGAATTTTATGGTTAGACTTTTGTTGAGAATTTTTACATCTACATTCATGAGAGATATTGACCTGTAATTTTCTTTTATGTGGTGTCTTTGCCTGGTTTTGGTATCAGGGTTATACTGGCTTCATAGAATGAATTTGGAAGTATCCCTCCTTTTCTGTGTCCAGAAATAGTTTCATTAGTACTGGTGTAAGCTCTTTGAATGTTTGGTAGAATTCTCTAGTGAAGCCATCTGGGCCAGGACTTCTCTATTTTTTTTTTTTTTTTTTAGGGTGGGTAGTTTTTTATTACGTTTTAAATTTCTGCTCTTGTTATAGGTCTTTTCAGATTTTCAACATCATTTTGTGTTAGTTTGAGTAGCTAGTGTGTTTCTCAAAATTCGTCCATTTCCTCTAGGTTTTCAAATTTGTTGCAGTATAGTTTTTCATAGTACTCTGTTATGATCTTTTTTATTTCAGTTGGGTATGTTGTAATGTCCCCCATTTCATTTCTTATTTGGATTATTTGTGTCCTGTCCTGTTTTTCTTTTGTCAATTTGGCCAGTGGTTTGTCAATTTTGTTGATCCTTTCAAAGAACTTCCTTTTGGTTTGTTGATTCTTTCGCTTGTTTTTCTATTTCATTTATTTTTGCTCTGATCTTTATTAATTCCTTTCTTCTGGTGGCTGTGGGCTTCTTTTGCTGTTCTTTTTCTATTTGTTCAAGTTGTGTAGCTAATGTTTTAATTTTGTCCCTTTCTTCTTTTTTGAAGTGTGACTCTATTGCTATAAATTGACCTCTGAGCACTGCCTTTGCTGTGTCCCAAAGCTTTGGTATTATGTGTTTTCATTCTAGTTTGATTCTAGGAATTTTTTGATTCCATCTTTGATTTCTTCTATTACCCAGTGGATTTTAAGCAGGGTGTTATTGAGTTTCCATGTAATTGATTTTTTTCCCTTGCTCTTCCTGTTGTTAATTTCTATTTTGATACCATTGTAATCAGAGAAGATACTTTGTATTATATCAGTGTTTTGGATCTTGTTGAATGTTGCTTTGTGGCCTAAGATATGGTCTGTTCTGGAGAACATTCTATGTGCGTTGGAAAAGAATATGTACTTTGCAGTGGTTGGGTGGCGTGTTCTATATATGTATCTATGAGGTCAAGTTGGCTGATTGTGGCCTTTAGATCTTCTGTATCCTTGCTGAGTTTCTTTCTAGATGTTCTGTCCTTTACCAAGAGTGGTGTCCCACTGTTATTGTGGAACTGTCAATTTCTCTTTTCAGAGCTGTTACAGTTTGTTTTATGTTTTTTGGAGACCTGTCATTGGGTGCGTAGATATTTATTATGGTTATGTCTTCATGATGGATCATCCTTTTAATCATTGTATAATGCTCTTCTTTGTCTTTTATGGTGGATTTTGTTTTAAAGTCTATTTAATCTGAGATTAGTATTGCCACTCCTGCTCTTTTTTGGTAACTGCTTGATATATTTTTTCCATGCTTTGACTTTTAATAAATTTTTGTCTTTGTTTCTAAGGTCTGTCTCTTGTAGACAGCATATTGATGGATTTTTTCTTAATCCATTCTGTCACTCTCCATCTCTTTATGGGTGCATTTAGGCCATTTACATTCACTGTAATTACTGATAGGTGTGAGTTTACTGCTTTCATTTTGCAGTGTTTTTGTTTTTTGTGGTGCTGAATTCCCTTTTGTTTGTGGATTTTTTTCACTTATTTTGTTTTTGTAGATCTTGTGTTTACTGAGACTTTATGTTTTTCTTCTTTATTTTGACGTGTAGGTTTATTAACTTTCCTTGTGGTTCCCTTGAAATTTACTCTGAAGTTCCTATGTTTGAACCAGTCTTTGATTACTTGGTATAGCCTTGCCTTTCTCTCCATTTGAAAGTTCTATACCTACACTCTTTATCCCTTCTTTTATTGTTCTGACGTTGTTGTCATTTACAGATTAACTTCTCTGGTTCCCCTTTGTAAATATTTTAGCTTTGTTTTATTCTTGAGAGTTCATGACCTAGGTTGGTATCTGGCTGATGCAGTCTTGCATCCTAGATTCAGGCTGTCATCTGATGTTGTTTGTTCTCCAACTGAAGGACTCACTTTAATAATTCTTGTAAGTTTGGTTTGGTTTTTACATAGTCCCTTAATTTCTGTTTATCTGAAATGTCCTAATTTCACCATCATATCTAAGCGAGAGTTTTTCAGGATATATTATTCTCGGTTAGCAATTTTTTTCTATCAAGGTTTTATATATGTCATCCCTTTGCTTTCTTGCCTGCATGGTTTCTGGTGAGTAATCAGAGCTTAATCTTATGGTTTCCCCTCTGTATGTGACTTTTCATTTTTCTCAAGCTGCTCTGAGGAGTCTTTCTTTGTCTTCAGTTTTAGCAGTGTGATTATGATATGCCTTGATGATTTTCTCTTGGGATCTATCCTATATGGGGTTTGTTGAGCTTCCTGGATGGTCAGCTTTTCATCTTTATGATATTAGGGAAGTTTTCTGTCAGCAATTCTTCAGTGATCCTCTCTGTGTTTTCCATTTTCTCCACCTGTTCTGGAACTCCGATCACTAGCAGATTTTTGCTTTTGATTGTATCCCACATCATTCTCAGGGTCTCTTCATTCTTTTCTCTGATTTTTCCTCAATGTGTAGCTGAGTACTTGTCTTCATTTTCACTGATCCTGTCTTCCATTGTTTCAAACATGCTCTTCAGACCTTCTATAACACTGTACATTTCTGAAATCTTGTTGTTTATCTTTTGGATTTCTAATTGTTGTTGTTATATGATTTCTAGTTGCGAATTTATTTTGACATTTTGTTCCTGTATTATTTTCCTGAATTCTTCCATTGTTCTGTCTGTCTTTTCCATTATTTTGTCTGCCTTTTCCATGGCTTTTCTATTTTTTCCTCATTTTTGTCTGCTCTTTCTTTCAACTCTTGGATAGCTCTGAATATTAGAGATTTGAATTCTCTTTCAGGTAGTTCCAGTGCCTTTTCTTCTACCAGAAGATTATCTGGTGTTTTATTTTGGATGTGTGCTGGAACCATCCTGTCCTGTTTTTTGTATGTTTTGATATTGTCTGCTGTCTTTGGGACATTCAGTAGTTATTTTCTTCTTTTACTGAATGTAGATTTGTTTGTTTTATCCTGCTATTTTGTTTTATTTGGTTATGTCTGAGCAGGCCGACCGGGCATTCTTTGTTGTTTTCTCGTCTGTGTGCACAATACTTCTCACTACCTTGTCCAATGGGCAGGGCCAGTAGCTCATCTCTGGTGCAGCAGGGTAGGTCTATCAGAAGGGGAGGGGCTGGGATAGGTTGTTTGTGGCGGGGCCAGTGGTCAGTGCAGGGCAGATTCTGGCAGACACTTCCTGTGCTGCTCAGGGGGTGTGATGTTCAGTGCACAGTGCAGACAGGCAGGAAGAAAGGGAGAGATTGTGATGCTTGGAGCTAAGCAGGTGTGGGAAAAAGAGAAAGAAGAGAGAGAAACAGGAGCTAAAAAAAAGTACTGCGGGAGCCTGACGTTAGAGAAGCACAGACCTGTGGAAGCTGTGTGCTGGTGGCTTTATAGCCAGGTGGTAAGGCACAGTCCACCAAGAAGGGACAGATAAACAGCACACACAGCTAGATGGACAAGAGAAAGGAAAGGAAGGAAGGGAGAGAGAGAGAGAGAAGAAATTAGATTTTTTTTTTTTAATAAAAAAGGAGAGAAAAGCACACATGGTTAGGTGATAGGGAGAAAGGAATGGAAAGAATGTAGAGAGAGACAAGAAACCAAAGAGGAAAAAAGAAGATGCCAGGTGGTTGGGAGGAAGGAAAGGAAGGCAGATAGGGAGAGACAAGAAAGTGAGGAAAAAAGTAGAAAGAAGAAAGAAAAAAAGAAATGTCCCAAGGGAGCCCACCAGATGTGGATCCCCAGCTGAGCAGCACTGCACAGCCAGTCCAAAGGAGCAGAGATGCCACACAGTACCACGTGTTCAGGAGAAGGGTAAGGAAGAGAAATAGAGAGAGACAAGAAAACTAGAAAGAAAAAAAGAAGAAGAAGAAAGACAAAAAAGAAAAATGCCCTAAGGGAGTCCACTGGAAGTGAGGCCCCAGCTGAGCTGTGCTGCACAGCCCATTAAGAAGGAGCAGAGATGACACAGCACCAGCTTTTCAGGAGATAGGTAAGGAAGGAAGGTATAGAAAGACAAGAAACCCAGATAAAAAGAGAAGAAAGTAAGGAAAAAGTATGCCCCAAGGGAGCCCACCAGAAGCAGGTCCCCAGCTGAGTGGCACTGCACAGCCCATCAAGAAGGAGCAGAGATGGCACATGGCACCAGGTATTTAGGAGAAGGGTAAGGAAGGAAGGTAGAGGGAGACAAGAAGAGCTAAAGGAAAAAAAGATGTCCCAAGGAGCCTACTGGTGTGGTGTCGTGGACCAGGGAACTGGCTCCCAAGCCACGAGACACAGCCCATCTAGAATGGGCAGTGATGGCACAAGGAGTCCCAGTCAGGCGTTCAGGAGAAAAGAAGGGAAGGATGGTAGAGACAGACACGAAATTGAGAGAAGAAAAAAAATCCCCAAGGGAGTCCACTGGCTTGGTGGTACAGACCAGGGAAGTGACTCTCATGCTCCTAGACACTGCACAGCTCATCTAGAGGAGTGGAGATGGCATGCAGTGCCAGGTATTCAGGAGACAGGAAAAGAAGGAAAGTAGAGAGAGCTGAGAACCCGAGAAATGAAGAAAAACAAAAAGGGAAAAAGAAAAAGAAAAAATAAATAAATAAAACGGAAATGCTCCCAGGGATCCCACCAGCATGGCGGTGTGGACTGGAGAAGTAGCTCCCAAACCTTGAGGCACAGCACGTCTAGAAGAGGTGGATATGGCACACAGTGCCCGGTACTCAGGAGACAGGATAAGAAGGAATGTAGAGAGAGATGAGAAACTAAGAAATGAAGAAAAACAAAAAAGAAATAAAAAGCATCCCCAGGGAACCCACCCACATGGCAGCGAGGACCAGGGAAGTGTTTCCTCAGCCAAGCAGTGCTTTACAGTCTATCAAGAAGAAGTGGAGATGGCAAATAGAACTAGGTGTTGAAGAGAAAGGAAGGGAAGGAGGTGAGAAAGAGAGAGAAGAAACCAAAAGAAGCCAAAAAAAAAAAAAAAAAAAAGCAACAACAGGAACAAAAAAATGGCACTGAAGGAGACTGCCAGTGTGGGCATGGTGAATACAAGCAGCACAGAGCCAGCACCTCCCCGGCTGAGCGACCTTGGCCCTACAGGAAGTGGTGAAGGCTGAGCGGGAAGAAGGGTGGTGGATGGGAAAGCATGTATGGCTGGTTACCAGGCATTCTGTCTCTTGCTGGGAGCTCCTTGAAGCTGTCTTCCCATACTCCCAGTCTGCTGATCTCAGTAGCTGAGGAGTTCAAGACAGCAAATCCATGCCTCGTTAGCTGATAGGGGACCTCCACTCCGTATCTCTCCTTGCTCTCTGCTCTCTTCATCAAGTGCTTGCTTGAGTTCTTTATCTCTTCATTTGACACTGAGGGTTCCAGGATTGACGTTTGTCTCTGTTTTACTTAGTTTTTCAAATATTTCTGGTGGCGGGACTGCATGGTGCTTCTGTCTATAGTGCCATGTTGGCTCTGCCTCCTGGAGAGCTAGTGACCAGAACCTCTTTAAAAATAAAAAAAAGTAAAAAGAAGACCTTGCTGAAAGAGAGGCTCACTTCAGTCTGTCTTGGAATTGGGCTGGTCTGTGCAGCATACCTTTGCCCCCAACTTTTCTGAGAATGGTTCCTTCTTCTGGGCCACGGGGTTCCCATAGTGGCTCCTGAAAGCCTTGTTCATATAAGTTTCCCACCCTCTTAACTACATTGGGTGGGACCAAGGATAGGCATCCAAACAAAGCTGGGACAGAGAACCTCTTTCCTAAATAATCTGGAATTGGGGCTGAGCACTTCTAACATGAAAATGCTAAAAGATCTAAAACAGGAGAAAGCCTTACTACTTTCTGGAATCAAAAGGGAGTTCTTAAACTCAGGAACAGGTAGGGTGGTCTTGTGAACTGGAAGGAAAATGTAACCAGAGGAGAAGAAGCAGATGGATAGAAGGCAGACTCCCTTGACGGTGGGGCCATGGTGAGTGTGCCTTGGCTCCCCACAGCCTAGTACAGTGCCTGGTACATAGTCAGCACTTGGTCTGGATTTGTTGAATAAGTTAAAAGGCACAGGGAGAAGTAGAGGACACAGAGAGAGTGACAATGGAGACAGATGCATCTCCAAACCCAGGAACGCCAAGGATTGCCAACAACTACCAAAGCAGAAAGAGACAAGGACCTTCCCTTACAGCCAACAGAGAGCACCTACCCTGCCGACACCCTGAATTCAGACTCCTGGTCTCCAAAACTGTGAGACAATAAATACCTGTTCTTTAAAATCACCCACTTGTGGCATTTTTTGTTACGGCAGCACTAGCAAACTAAGAGCTTGGATGAGGTGTCTCATTGTCTTTCCTGCTTAGCCATTCTCACTTCCATAATTCTTTGAGGATGTCATTTGGATCTTTGACAAGAAAAACCCTCTAGATTCCAGGAGAGCAGAGCAAAGGGTGCAGGCAGCTGACCAAAATGAGACCTACCTCAGATGCAGACCTGCCTTGATTCTAGTCCAGAACAGAAGTGAGGACTGCGCCACTCTCACAAATGGCCCAGTGGAAGAGGTTCTTGGCCAGAGGAGATAAAACCTGTGAGGGGAGTGGAGAGCAGGTGAGTTTATGCTCACGGAGAGAGGGTCAATGATACATCTGTTCTTCCAGAACTACCTCCATCGACAGCTCTGCCCTGGCCCATTGCTCTGGAGGCAACTCAAGAAAGTTCCTAGACTGAACTAGGGGCCTCCCCAACAGAACCTCAGAGGGGTGGACCAGGAGCACAGAGTGAAGGCTAGAATAGGAAGTGTGTGGCACACCTTGGTTATCAACAACCAAAAGTACTCTGAAGGACAGCTTGGCAATTCCCAGAAAAACTTTAAAGACACATTTCTGAGTTAGCATTTCCATTACTCAGAATTTATCCTAAGCTAAACGATCATGGAGGCACACCAAGATGTATAAGGATTTTTTTATGCTACAGTGTTTATAACAGTAAAACATTGGAAATAACACAACTGTCCAATATTAGGACATTGGTTTAAAAAATTAATTTGCATTATTACCATGAAACACTATGTAAACATAAAAATAAATATCATGGGAGAATATTTAACGCTGTGGTTGTTGTGTGCTGCTGAGTTGATTCCGACACATAGTGACCCTATAGAACAGAGTAGAATTTCTCCATAGGGTTTCCAAGGCTGTAATCTTTACTAAAGCAGATTACCACATCTTTCTCCAACAGTGCGGCTGGTGGGTTTCAACCACCGACCTTCCGGTTAGCAGTCAAGTGCTTAGCCACTGGGTCATCAGGGCTCCTTAAGAATAATATGGAAGAATATTTAATGCTAAGGGAAATATTTACACTGATATGTTAAGGGAGGCTTTTTGACAGACACCAGTACCAGTTGCCATCAAGTTAATTCTGACTCATGGAGAGCCCATGTGGGTCAGAGTAGAACTGGCCTCTATAGGGTTTTCAGTGGGTGATTTTTCAAAAGTAGATTGCCAGGCCTTTCTTCTGAGGCACCTCTGGGTTGACTCTCTCGAACTGTCAAGCTTTCTGTTAACAGTCAAGAATGTTACCTGTTTATGCACCCCAGTGATTCCTTTTGATAGACAGACAGATAGACAGATGATGGATGGATGGATGGATGGATGGATGGATGGATGGATGGATAGATAGATGGATAGATGGATAGACAGAATGAATCATGGAGAAAATACTAGAAAAATACATGTCAAAATGTTAATGATAAGTAACCCTGGGTAGTTCAATTGTGGGTGTCTTTTTTCTTCTTTGGGCTTATCTATAGTTTTCCTTTATCTCCCCTCTAAAAGTATATAAAGATTTCCCTCTCAGTATTCAACCATGAAGCTAATACGCATTTTAAAAACATGGTGCTAGCACTGACCTCTGCTCAACGGTGAGGTAGCTGGAAGGTTTGTTACAGCTCCCAGCACCTCCTAATCTCGTATTCCACCTCAGCTTCTCTGTATTTCTCCCCAGCCCATTCCCACACCAGCCAGACACCTTGTGGCCCCAGACTTTGTCTATGTTCCACAACCCCTGGTCCATCCCTCCCTGTGCCCTCTTCACATCTTTCGTCCCTCTTGCCCACGTCCCCCAGATCACCTCCTCCAGCGCACTTCCAAGCCATCAGACCACCTCAGAGGAGGCTCTACATTTTCTAGTGCTCTGCTTCCCCTTGATGTCTATGCGGATCCGGCTTGAAGCCAAACAATGACACTGCCTTGCTCTTGTCCATAATTTATACCCACCCCTACTTCCCAGGAAAAGTGAGGCAAGTCCTAACATTACGGTTAGGAAAGAAAAAGTGTTCAACCAGGCTAGATGAGGAGACTGTCATGACTGCAAGCTACGAGTGTCTGGAGCTCCCTGGGGGCCAAGGAGAGTTTGGTCATTAGCTCTTCATCCTCTGATGTTGTGCAGTGAGCAGGGTCAGCCCTGAATCCAGGCCTTGTAATAAAAGGTGCCCATGGATGAACTGCTGGTCTCCAAGGGGCCCATGAGCATCATGGCTGGGTGTGAGGCCTGGTGCCAGGGTCATTTACAAAAACAGAGACACTTTCACCTCCTGCAGACTCTCCAAAGATGGTCACTGAGCCCAGATTCCCTCCAAAATTGGCAATGTTCTCCTGGACCCAGTGCAGCGCAGCCACCCGGTCCAAGTGACCCCGGTTCCCCCGGCTGTGCTCGTCTCCAGTGCTGTGAGTGAGAGAAGAGGGTAGGGGTGGGGACAGAGATGTCACAGCAGGGCTCTCAGGACTGTAGATGGGGCAGGGCTCTAGCTGGGTCTTCCAGAATAAGACTGAGCTTCCACATCCTGACACAGGGGTCTTCACCCACCTTCCCCTCCTATAACATTGTTCTCTTTAGGACTCTACGTTTATTCATTTGGCAAATATTTATGTGTGAACCCTTAACTGCTATGCTGCATGTTAACTGTCATGATAGAGGAATGTGCAAAGTACTGAGATGAGTATTTCAGAGAAGGTAACATTTGGGCGGGGTCTTGTAGGATGAATAGGAGTTTGTTAGGTAGAGTAAGCATTCTAGGCAGAGGGAACAGCATATGCAAAAGGTCAGAAGCAAGTGGACCAGTGGGGCCAAGGAATGAAAAGGTGGGGGGCACTTATGAAGGGACTTGAATGCCTTACTAAGGAACTTAGCAAAGGTCTCCTTGGGGACTGACCATATCAGAGCTAGGTCCTAGCACTCTTACTTTGAGGGCCAATATACAGTGGGGAGAGTCTGATGTCTTACA
This sequence comes from Trichechus manatus latirostris, assembly GCF_000243295.1. NCBI lineage: Eukaryota > Metazoa > Chordata > Mammalia > Sirenia > Trichechidae > Trichechus > Trichechus manatus. Next base: position 12,388,327 of record NW_004443950.1, on the reverse strand, counting down.
TGAAGAATCCCCAGATCCCCAGGCGATACTGAATGGTTACCACCACTACATCTTCATGGGCAGACAGGGCCAGCCCATCGTAGGTTGATGCCCCACCCACCACCAGACCACCTCCATGGATCCACACCACCACCTGGACAAGAGGAAGCAACCATGTTCGTTACAGGCAGCAGAGCTGGGAGGGACCTCAAGAGGTTTTTGGTTTGGTTGCCTATCTCTTGGTCATAACCCAAGGAGGCCATTTTCCAAAGTCCACAGTCCCCGGCAAGGTTGGAGACTTATCTTTCCTTCTCCCAGCAGGGCCCAGGCCACCACCCACTCAGTGCACCCTGGCTGGCCCTACTTTTTTCCACAGCACACCTGCACTCCAAGTCTCCTCATGCTGCCAGTGGGAACAGCGCAGGCAAGAGCGTCATTTTCCCCAACAGTCTCATAGTCCTCATGCCTGGACAGCTCCCCCAGCTCAGCAAACACTGCACAGGGCGGACTTTGAGTTTCAGCTTCGCCTTATTTAGCTCTTGTGCAGGGAATTGAACTTCTCCCCGAGAGCAAATGATTATCTCAGGATGAGCACTTGCCCCCGACAGTATCTCTTCCTAACACGCTTTCCCTCTGCCTCCTCTGAATCCCCAGACCCCAGCGACTCTCCAAAGCCCAGCCTAAAATCAGCCTCTTCCAAGCTGAGACCCTCCCATGTGCCAGAGACTGTGCTAAGAATTGAGGATGAGAATGGACACAACCACTCACAGCTCATGGTTCTTGAGTTTAAAGAACTCACATAGCTGATAAACAGAGACCCATAATAGAAGAATGAAAGGTGAGCCTTTGCCCCCACCTCCTTGGGCCTTACAAACACATGTAGGGCCAACTTCTAGGCACTAGTTCACAGACACTGTCCCCCACACCTAAGCACCACACCCTGGGTGCTCCTGGGAGATTGGCTGGGTGCTAATGCCTCTCCCTCCTCCACCCCAGGGATCACCCAAAGATCCTTTCCCTAAGTAGCCATTGCAATCTGGGCCCCCAGCAGCGCCTGCCCCCACTCTCCAGCCTGTGTCTGGCACCCTGCCCCACCTCTGGGCCTCTGTTTATTCTAGACATTCTGACTCACTGCCTGTGCCAAAAAGAGTTAGCAAAGGAAACCAGCTACAAGAAAATCCCAGAAATCAGGCCAAGGGCAAAGGATAGTGCTTCTTGAACTCTCCCAGGCCCCACACCCCAAGCCTCCATCTCTGTGTGGGGCACTGAGAGTTGTCGCAGACAGGTGTTGATGGCCTGAGGAAGGGTCACACGCATGCTCGATGTCCTAGTCTAGGTCAAAGAACCCCCGCTTCCAAAAAAAAAAAACAACCCACCGTTGTCATGTCAATTCCATTCCTAGTCATGGTGACCCTACAGGGCAGAGTAGGACTACCTCATAGGGTTTCCAAAACAGTAAATCTTTATGGAAGCAGACTGCCACATCTTCCACCCACAGAGCGGCGAGTGGGTTTGAACCACTGACCTTTTGGTTAGCAGCCGAGTGCTTAACCACTATGCCACCAGCACTGTTTTGGGAATGAAGAAACCCATGTTCTTGCCTGCCAACTCACTGTGTGACCTCCCTTCCCATCCTCGGGCCTGTAAAGGAAGGGTTGGAATGTTTACTTATTTAACGTTATCTGAAATGGTATCTTAGCTGCTCTGGGTATCAGATTCTTAATCTAGCAACTAAAAGTAATCACTCTTGTCTGTCGATCAGCACAAGAGAACTTGGAAAAATGACAATATGCATGAGAGGTGTGCAGCAAACTCCCCTGACGCCATGTGTCACTGGGAGGAAACAGATTTTGGAAAACTTGTTGGGTTTCTCACGGTCTCTGTCTGACCCTGGTGGGTAAAGAAAGCCCAGTTGCTATGGAGCTGACTCCCAACTTGGGGTGACCCATGTGTGTCAGAGTAGAACTGTGTTCCATAGGGTTTTCAGGGGCCTTTCTTTCCAGGTGTTTCTGAGGGGACTCAAACCTCCAATCTTTCAGTTAGCAGCCAAGTGTGTTAACCGTTTGCACCATCCAGGGACTCCAAAGGAAGCCCTGGGACCCCTGAAATAACAACCTTCACCCCTGATGCCCCCACCACAAGCTGCCTTCACCCCCTCCTTGTCTATGGCAGAAAACCCTAGAGAGTTGGTGCTCAGAAGCCCTGAAGGATGGTTCCCACTGCTTACCGGCAGCCTGCTTTTCCTGGTCAAGTCAGCGGGGGTGTAAATATTTAGGTAAAGACAGTCTTCAGAAAACTTCAGGGGAATGCTCTCCTTTCTGTCGGTAATGATTTCCGAGATCATCTGTCCTGTCGCTGTATCTTGGGAGCACCTGGGGAGGGAGGGAAGAAAGAACCGCTGAGCTTCAACCAGGTCTAAGTAAGGCTGTGTCTCCAGGGCTCAGGCTGGGCTGTGGACTGCGAGGTTTAAGCCTCTGCATGGAGTTGTTATTGTCAGACTCCAAGACATTGGAATGGGTAACGGGCTACTTGGGGTGAAGGGGGGCTGAGAGGGCTGTGGATGGGGAGGCTGGGACTCACTAAGGTATCCCACTCAGAATGTCATTTCTTGGGACTTAACCCTAAAGAAATGTTGATGGCTCTGCACAAAGATTTAGCTACAGGATGTGCATCATAGTGTTATTTATGTTATCAAAAACACTTTAATACCCCCAAATAGGAGATTGGATAAATAAATTATGGTTCAAGCACTCAATTCAATGCAGCTATTAAATGTCGGACTATGATATTTAATGGCATAGGACAATGTTCAGGATATAGTTTTAAGTGAACAAAATAGGCAGCCAACCCATCTGTAGCGTATGATTCCATCTCAAAGGGAGAAAGTATAGTGATACAACAGGAAGGAAAAGGAAAAAAAAGACAAAAAAAGTGCTGAAAAAACAGTGGTTCTCTCCGGGTGATAGAATTGTATATGAGTTTCATTTTCTTGTACTTCTGTGTGTGTGTGTGTGTGTGTGTGTTTTAAACTTTTCTATAATGAAAAAGTATTACATGTGTAATCAGGAAATAAAAACTGTGAGTAGGTTTTTTTTTTTTTTTTTTTAAAAGAAAGCAGCCAAAAGCTGGGCCTTGGAAGCCCTCAGAAATGTCTTGCTGAGGAGAATAAGGTCTGAATGGGTGGAAGCAGGTGGCCCCAATCCCCAAAGGGAGGCATGAGGCCAGCCAGGAAAGCTTTGTCCTTTTGACCAGCTTGACCGGGGGACCGGGACCCATGGACCATTGCTTTGCTCATGAAGAGTCAGCTGGGGACACCTGGGAGTTGGTAACTCGCCTAGTCATCACACTGCCCCCATCTCCTCACAAGCCCACTCCCCCACCATGCCAGGGTTCAAGGCTGGAGAATAAATAACATCATTACAGTTGATTCCCCTCACCCGGTCAACTGTTTATTTCCTCCCAAATATTGATCATATTCTAAGATATTACATAACTCTACGGGGCAATTCTACTTTGTCATAGGTGCCTGGGTGGCACAAGAGGTTTGCAATCAGCTAGTAATCTAATGGTTGACCATTCAGACCCAGCCAGTGGCTCCATGGAAGAGAGGCCTGGTAAACTGCTTCCATAAAAGGTGCAACCAAGAAAGTCTATAGAAAAGTTCTACTCTGTAACACAGTGGGTCGCCATGAGTCAGAATCTACCCGACGGCAATGGGTTTGGCTTTGGTTTTCTAAATATATCACATAATTTATTTATTAATATGCATATTTTTAATCTCCTCCTGCTAGAATGCAAGCTCCGTGAACTGAGAAACTGTTGTTTTGTTCACTTAATGAATCCCAGAACAAACTAGAAGCCAGTCAGACTCTTCTTGACTTGACTCATTTCTGTGTCACTTTGAGGCAATCATCCCCATCAAAAGATGCCAAAGCCCCACCCCAGTGGCTTACATTGGAGGGTAAGAGGTGGTATTCTTCACGAAGTTCCAGGATTCCGCAGGCTGCGGCGGAGCGAATCTCAGGGATCCAAGGCCGGGGGTGGGGCTTGGCAAAAGGGATTCCGCGGAAAACAGCCACGGGCTTTGCAAATCCTTCTAAGCTGACATACTTCCCCAGGACTTTGCCATGCACGGTGTCCACCACAGGTGGCGAGGACGGGTGCCCTGCTGGACATGGGGAGGAGACGAGGACACATCAGAGATGGAAAAAACCAACTTAAAAAATGGTAGAAACGCTTTATGGTGCTTGGATTGGCTTTTGACCCACCCTGTCCCCAGCTTGGTGGCATCTTGAAGACCAGCAGCCCACGTTCCCAGTGTGGGATCCTGGTCCCTGATTCCAGAGGAGCAAAGCAGATCTTATTCAGAAATTATTGTACTTGACTCTTCCGACCTGTCTAGGGTCTGCCTGAGTATGATGTTCACCGTGAGTTGTTCATAAATACCCTTTATCATATTGAGCAATTTCCCTTCTATTCCTAATTTACTGAGAAATCCATAGAGACAGATTGCAGACTGGTGGTTGCCAGGGAGTGGGGGAAGAAGACAGTGGGGGAGAAACTTCTTAATGGGTAAAGGGTTTTAGTTTGGAGTGATGGAAACGTTCTGGAACTAGATAGAGGTGGTAGCTGCACAACATTGTGAATATACTAAAAGCCATGGAATTGTTCACTTTATAATGGTTAATGTTATGTTAGGTGAATTTCACCTCAATAAATTATTATTATTATTTTTTTTATTGTACTTCAGGTGAAGGCTTACAGAACAAATAGTTTCTCATGAAAGAGAAGTACACATGTTGTTTTATGACATTGGTTAACAACCCCAC
>NW_004443950.1:12345357-12383419 GCF_000243295.1 Trichechus manatus latirostris | reverse complement strand
TATGTAGATCCCTTTGGGTTTCTTGCAGTAATGTTTTGTAGTTTTCTTTGTATAGGTCTTTTACATCCCTGGTCAGATTTATTCCTAAGTATTTTATGTTTTTAGGGGCTTCAATAAATTATTTTAAAAAATAAAAACAAATGCAAAAAGGAGCTGCTAGGATTAAATATGACATTTGGTTTCCTCTCTTAGACGTCTCTGGAAACATTTCATCCAGTAGGATCCTGGTGTTGAGCTGCATGCTAGATGAGACGATGAGCAAGATGTGGCCCTGATTCTCAGCAGTTCGGAATCTTGCAGGGAAAGTGAGTCACAGATATACTTGACCCTAAGTGGGAAGAAGGTGGTCAGTGTCCTGGGAGAGGTACCAGTGAGGTGCTACAGGAGTTAGAAGAGGAGCAATGCCTTCTGATTGGTGGTATTGTGGAGGAGGTGGCACTGGAGCTGGGACTGGCAGGAGGGGAGGATTTGAACAAGAGGAGATAGAAGAGGGACTATAAAGCTTTAAAGCAGAGGGAATATGCTGAGGCCCTGAGACAGCAAAATGCAAGGCCTGCCCCAGGTAGGGTGAGTGGCCCACTTGGGCCAGGTGGAATCTACAAGAAGTCGATCACCCTGGAATGGGAGAGGTGCATGTCAAGGAGGGCTTCCAATGCCAGCCTAAGTGCTTGAGCTTTATTCAGTAGAATAATGAGCAGCACAGGACACTTCTGGAATAAGGGATGGTGGCCCAGTAAGCTGGAAGAAGATTCTTCTGGTGGCTCTGAGCGGGATCACCAAGAAGGGAGAGAGGCTGGGGATCAGATTCTTATTTGTTCCAGTTCCATTCTTGTAGAGCAGATGATTGCTACCACTTGAGCTAAAATTCACCTTCCTGCATCTTCCACCGTCAGTCCTTGTTCTACCTGCTCTGGGACCGCACTGAACTAATATATCTGCCTTTCACCTGGCAGGCGGACTTTTAGACACTTAACTGCACCCATCCCTCAAGTCTTCTCTTTTTCCAGCCCCAGTAGCCTTCATGTGTTTAAGCATTTCTTATAGGAAGTTATTTCTAGCTACCTGTCATCCCAGTTGCTTCCCTTTGGATACAGACATAATGTCAACATCTCCTCAAAGCATGGGCCCAGAACAGAAAAGAATGCAGATATGGCCTTATAGAAGAATATCCAATGGTATGGCACCCTCTTCATGCAAATGTAGGTTACAAAACAGTATCCATGTCTGATGCTAGTAACAGTGAATCTCATACTGTGGACATTTAGATTTTCTTTTGTTGTTGTTGCTAATTATTATAAATGACACTGCGATGAACTTCCTTGGATACACATATATCAAAATGTCAATGGCTGATGTCATTACAGGTGACCTTTTTTTGTGTGTGTGTGCTTTCCAAGTTTTCTGCATTGAAAATGGACTCTTTTTTATAATTATAAGGAAAAATATGAAGAAATATAGTAACGTATATAAGGAATTTGGAAGAAGTTTGAGAAGATTTGGCACTTGAGCAGACATGGGGGATATGGAAGGGAAAGGAAGAAGACCAAGTGGCTAGCTTGTGGTGCTGGGTTCTGTTTCAGACACATTTAGCTGAGAAGTCAGTGAGATAACCAGGTGAGAAAGTGCCACAGGAACTGAGCACTTCAAGACCTGAAGGGGGCAGGATGCGGCCACAGGTGCATGAGGCTTCACTGAGGAGGCAGTGTGAGAGGAAAGAGAGAGCTAAGGATAAAGAACAGGGGACCACTACAGCTGAGCCTGAGAGACTCCCTCAGACAGGTGGGAGGGGTCATGGCGGGGTAGTGGGGGGACAGCATCATGGCAGCCAAGGGGGAAGGAGGAAGAGGGGCAGGCCAAGAGGGCAGAGAGCTTCAGAGATGTTGAGGAGAAGAAACTGAGAAGAAACCACTGGACCTGGCCTTTGTTAGCTCAGTGATAACCTTCAAAACGACAAAGTGAGTAGAAGCCAGATTTCCCAGGTCAGAAAGTGGGTGGATGGAGCAAGGGACATAAACAATAATGGTAATAACAGCAGTTACCACATATGTTATATAATTCTAGCTTGTTTAAATTAAGCTTCACAACAGCCCTGCTAGGTAGGTGTTAATATGCCCATTTTACAGATGAGGAGACTGAGAACTTGAAAGCAGCCAGTGTGGACTTTGTAAAGATGGAGACTGGATGCAGTAACCAGCACAAGGAAATGTATCACACTCCAAATTTGGTTCCTTTCTTACCATGCCCTGGCACTCAGTCCCAGCCTCTCACAGTGTCACAACCATCAACTTTTTGCTCCAGAAAGAGAGACAATCCAGGTGGAGCTGGGCTGTCAGCCCACAGATGGCTGGAGCACTGGCCTGGATTCTGGAGTCAGTGATACATCCTAGGGCACGATTGTCCAGCTGACTCTGGGAAGTACCTTCCCTCTCTGCTCCTCAGGTTCTCCACCTCTAAAATGGCACAGATACATTCTGAGGTCCCTGGCTCCACTCCCTTATGTATCAACCCCTTTTTTTGTGCTTCTTCTATATCAGGTGGAGCCCTGGTGGCGCAGTGGTTAAGAGCTCAGCTGCTAACCAAAAGGTCGGCACTTCCAATCCACCAGCCTCTCCTTGGAAACCCTATGGGGCAGTTCTGCTCTGTCCTACAGGGTCGCTATGAGTTGGAATTGATTGGACGGCAAAGGGTTTGGTTTTTGGTTTTCTATATCAGGCACTACCTTAAGTGCTTTGCAAACAATAACCTATTTCATCCTCACAACAGTCCAGTGAGGTAGTTACTATTATAATTCCCATTTTAGAGACGGAGAAACAGAGGCACAGAAAAGTTAAGTAGAACACACAGCTAGTAAGTACTGAGCTGGGATTCAGACCCAGGCACTCTGGCTTCAGTGTTCTTGCTTTTAAAATTTCTGCTAAGCCATTCTGTGAGGTTTGGCCGTATCTGGACTAATAAAAGTCCTCATCTGTCAGGCATGAGGTGAGCTCTACACTGTCCTGGGCCTGGGACTGTGGTCTCAGGGCATTTATCAGTCCCTGCATCATCTCCAGGGTCCAGTGTGGGCTGGGCCGGCTGCTCCAATTGTGAAGGCACGCTCGGTTAACCGAACCGGACTTGTCGCCTTTTCCCTGTATATAACCTAACTCCGTCCACTTCTCCTAAAACAAGTATTTCCAATTGTGTCCTGCAATGTTTGTGTTTCAGAATGACTCACCCCAAACCGTGGCAGCTGCGAGGGAGGTCAGGACCAGAGCGAAGAACCTCATCCTGGAAGGGTTGCGCTCCTGCTGCCTGCGAGGTCTCTGCTCTCCGAGAGGCTGCGCTGGTCCTGCCCTAGGGCCCGAGTTCTGGCCCAGGGCCACCAGATCGCCAAATCGGAATATAACTTAAAAGCTCTCTCTCTTAAGGATCGCTAGGAAGGTGGCTGGGGCGCTTTAAGCCACGCCCACCCAGAATGTACCCTCTTATCTAAGCAGCCTGAACAAACTAATTACAAAAGTCACAAACTTGTCAAACAACTTGTCACATGAAGATTTCCGCTTTCGCTAGACATTAATCTTAGCGCGCTGCGAGTTGCTCAAAGGCGAGCACAAGCGGGCAGAAGCCTGGGCGCAAGGGGAAGCTTTGATCTCGGCAACTCAGAACAAGCTTTAAAATTGTTACAGCAACTCCAAGCCCCACGACTGCTGGATATTTTAGAACAAATCTCTTAGCTACCTTGGGCTTAAATTTCCTAGAGTTCTAGGCTCTCAAGTTTGGAAATTTCATCCGGTTCTCCCTTGTGATGTGTCAATTAACTTTCCAATATTCTTACCAGATGACCCAGCCTTCTACTACATACCCACAGAGTCAGGGAACGGAGTACCTCTAAAGGCAGGGGTCTTTGGACAGACTGTTCTTCCAGTGAAGCATAGCCATCTTCCCCGAGCCTCTGGCTGTAGTCATCCATCCATGCTCTATTCATTCATTGTTCAAACATTTTACTAGGCACCTGGCACTTTGCTAGGTGCTATGGATACAAAGATGAATTCAGGACATGTCCCATCTCTTCCAGGAGTTCACCGTGTCGTGTACAACACAGACGTGGGGGGAAGGGGAATTGGAACTTACACAAAAGCACCAAAATAGGTGGATACAGAGTGATAGTATCCCTGGGTACAACTGGGTAACATGCTGCGGACTCAAGGAAGATGCTCAAAGTCTCTTTCATAGAATCATCAAATGTCCCTGAATAGTTAGTTAAATGCACTCTGGTACAGCTGGCCAAAAAGTACTATGCATTCACTCAAACTAGTGATGTAGATCTCTATTTATGGACAAGGAAAGACAGTTGTGATCTATTGTGAAGGGGAAAAAAAGGTTATAAAACAGTTATGGCTCCTTTGGAAAAGAGTTTGATGGTTCCTCCAAAAGTAACACTTAGAGTTACCATCTCTAGCCCAGCAATTCCACTCCTAGATGTGTACCCAAGAAAACTGTAAACGTATGTTCACACAACTTGTTTATGGACATTCATAGCAGTATTATGCATATAGCCAAAAGGTGGAACAACCCAAATGTCTACAAACAGAAGAATGGATAAACAAAATGTAGTCTATGCAGACCACGGAATATTATTCAGCCATCAAAAGAAATGAAATTCTGATGCGTGCTATGACATGAATGAACCTTGAAAACATTATGCTGAGAGAAGCCAGCCACAACAGGCCACATGTTATATAATTCAATTTATATGAAATGTCCAAAATACGCAAATCCATAGAGGCAGAAATAGATTATAGGTTGCTAGGGAGTTTAAAGAGGGGAGTAAGGAATAATTGTTAATTGCTATGGGATTTCTTTTTAGGGTGATGTAAATGTTCTGGAATTAGACAGTGGTTGTACATTATGAATATACTAAAACTCACAAAATTGTACACTTTAAAAGGGTGAATTTTATGGTATGTGAATTGTATTTCAATTAAATAAATAAAGAAAATTTAAAAACAGTTATGTTTAATATGATCCCATTTTGGTAAAAAAATATATATCTTTGTTTGCAAAGGAAAAATTCTGGAATTTATAACCCAGGGACTCCTAGTCAGAAAAAACACTCTAATAAAGAGTGGTGCTCTTGGGTGGTATAAACAGTTAACGTGCTCAGCTGCTAACTGAAAGGATGGTGTTTGAGTCCAACCAACGACACCTTGGAAGAAAGCCTTGGCAAACTACTTCCAAAAAGTCAGCCACTGAAAACCCTATAGAGTACAGTTCTACTGTGACACACAGGAGGGCACCATGAATAAGAGTCAATTCAAGGGCAACACTTCTTTTTTTCCAGTAAAGAGCACTCCTACCTCTGTCCCCATGGGACAGTCTGAGTGGTCCTCCTAAACAGATAATAAGGCCGTGTTCAGTCACTTAGCACACCATTCACACACACACACACACACACACACACGCATGCACGCGCACACACCCTCACTGAGTTGTTAAGACATGACCTTTTGCCCTATCCAACTTACTTTTGCAACCTGGGAAACAGCCCTGGCTCTCAGCCTATAAAGATGGTAGAATGCTGGCCTAGCAAAATATACAAGGTAGGGCTGAATTACTCTCCCAACCCCACACTGTTCAAGCCCGAGCCTGCTTGTGACACCAGTCAATACTGCAAACACAGGCAGCTACTCCCAGCCCTTGCCTGCTGCCTGGTAGAGCCTCTGAAGTCCATTCCTGCTCAGGATGACGCTGCAGAAGCGACGGAGGAGGCTGGAGACTACCAAACCTCAAGTCAGACCTCAGTTTTGCTTGACGGGTGAAATTTCTCTGTGTTATTTTAGCTGGAAGCAAGACATCTCCTCTTGTTTAAATGGCAGTTGATTAGTATTATTGCTTTTCCCTTGGGAAAGTCCCTGAGGTGTTCCATGTGGATCTATGTGATCTAGAAGGTAAAATCCTAGGAATTACCTCAACTCCTAAGCAGGTGGCAGGACTTGAGAAAGACGGCCCTTCTAGGAGCTCAAAATTATCCCCCTCAAACCTTTCCATCTTCATCAGTTTACTCAACAGACACATGGAGAGCACATTCTAGAACAGCGTTGGGCAAGTAGGAGCCCATGTTGTTCACTCCACTTTGGCTTTTATTCTGCTGTAGCCTCTATAGTAGAGAACACTGCACTAGAAGAGCAGAGGTCTGGGAACCTACTGGGTGACATCTGGTTTGTCTTCCCGGAAAGAGAGGGGGTGAGAGAGAGGGGCTAGCTATAGGTGGGATGGTCTCTGGTGCACCATGCCCCCTGGCCCAATACTCTAGTGAATCGAGAATTCTATGACATTTTCCAATGTAGCCTAGACATGTACAGTGTTTCTGAGGGCTCAGTTATTCTTATTTCAATGTCACTTTTTTTTGCTATGTTAGCATACCATCTGTACTATTATCAGAAGTTTTCTTTAAATGGATTAACTGTTTTTATTTTATTATTATTTTTTGTTGGTTTTTTAATTATGCTTTAATTGTGTGAAAGTTTATAGCACAAGTTAATTTTTCATGCAAAAATTTATACACATAGTGTTTTGTGAAATTAGATGCAATCTCCACAATGTGACAGGATACTCCCTCTTTCCACCTCGGGTTCCCTGTGCCCATTCATCCAGTTCCTGTCCCTTCCTGCCTTCTCATCCTGCCTCTGGACAGGAGTCACCCATTTGGTTTCAAGTATCTGGTTGAACTGAGAAGCACACATCTCATGTGTATTATTTTTTTGTTTTATAGTCCTAGCTAATCTTTATCTGAAGACTGGGCTTCAGGAATGGTTTCGGTTCTGGGTTAACAGAGCATCAGGGTCCATGTTTTCAGGGATTCCTCCAGTCTCAGTCAAACCATTAAGTCTGGTCTTTTTACATGAATTTGTGTTCTGCTCCACACTTTTCTCTCACTCCATGCAGGACACTCTGTTGTGTTCCCCGTCAGGGCAATCACTAGTTGTAGCTAGGCACCATCTAGTTCTTCTGGTCTCAGGCTTGGGGAATCTTTGGTTTATGTGGTCCTTTAGTTTCTTGAACTAATATTTTCCTTGTGTCTTTGGTCTTTCCTTGTGTCTTCATTCTCCTTTGCTCCAAGCGGGATGGATCATTTGATGCATCTTAGATGGCCACTCGCTAGCTTTTAAGACCCCAGATGAAACTCACCAAAGGTGGGATGCAGAACATTTTCTTAATAAACTTTCTTATGCCAATTGACCTACATGTTCCCCAAAACCACGTTCCCCAGGCCCCAGCCCTAGCTACTCTGTCCCTCAAAGTGTTTGGATGTGTCCAGGAAACCTCTTAGCTTTTGCTTTGGTCCAGTTGTGCTGACTTGCTCTGTATTGTATGTTGTCCTTCCCTTCACCAAAGTTGATCCTTGTCTACTATCTAGTTAGTGAATTCCCCTCTCCCTCCCCCCCCACCCTCGTAACTATCAAAGAATGCTTTTCTCTGTGTTTAAACCTTTTCTTGAGTTCTTATAATAGTGGTCTAATACAATATTTATCCTTTTGTAACTGACTAATTTCACTCCTGCCATGCATTTGTCAGTTTGTTGTACTGTGGGGGCTTGCGTGTTGCTGTGATGCTGGAAGCTATGCCATCAGTATTCAAATACCAGCAGGCTCACCCATGGTGGACAGGTTTCAGAAGAGCTTCCAGACTAAGACAGACTAGGAAGAAGGACCCAGGGGTCTACTTCTGAAAAGAATTAGCCAGTGAAAGGCTTATACATAGCATTGGCACACTGTCTGATATAGTGCCAGAAGATAAGCCCCTCAGGTTGGAAGTCACTCAAAATACAACTGGGGAAGAGCTGCCTCCTCCAAGTAGAGCCGATCTTAATGATGTGGATGGAGTCAAGCTTTCAGAACCTTCATATGCTGATGTGGCACAACTAAAAATGAGAAGAAACAGCTGCAAACATCCATTAATAATCCGGAACATGGAACATACAAAGTAGGAATCTAGAAAAATTGGAAATTGTCAAAAATGAAATGGAATGCATAAACATCGATATCTTAGGCATTGGTGAGCTGAAATGGTCTGATATTGGCCATTTTGAATCAGATAATCATATGGTCTACTATCCCAGGAATGACAAATTGAAAAGGAATAGCATTGCATTCTTCTTCAAAAAGAACATTTCAAGATCTATCCTGAAGTACAACGCTGTCAGTCATAGGATAATATCCATACGCCTACAAGGAAGACCACTTAATACCGCTATTCTTCAAATTTACACACAACCACTAAGGCCAAGATGAAGAAATTGAAGATTTTTACCAACTTCTGCAGTCTGAAATTGATCAAAGATGCAATTAGGATGCTTTGGTAATTGGAATGTGAAAGTTGGAAACAAAGAAGAAGGATCTGTAGTTGGAAAATATGGCCTTGGTGATAGAAATGCTGCTGGATTTCACATGACAGAATTTTGCAAGACCAACAACTTCTTCATTGCAAATATCTTTTTTTCACCAACGGAAAGGGCGACTATATAAGTGGACCTCACCAGATGGAATACACAGGAATCAAATCAATTACATCTGTGGAAAGAGACTATGGAATAGCTCAATATCATCAGTTAGAAGAAGGCCGGGGCCTGAGTTGGAGTTGAAACTGAAGAAAATTAGATCAAGTCCACGAGAGCCAAAGTACGACCTTGAGTATATCCCACCTAAATTTAGATACCATCTCAAGAATAGATTTGACACTTTAAACACTAATGACTGAAGACCAGACGAGTAGTGGAAGGAAATCGTGCATGAAGAAAGCAAGATGTTATTAAAAAGAAAGAAAAGACCAAAATGGGATGTCAGAAGAGACTCTGAAACTTGCTTTTGAATGTTGAGTAGTTAAAGCAAAAGGAAGAAATGATGACGTAAAAGAGCTGAACAGAAGATTACAAATGGCAGCTCCAGAATCAAAATAAAGTACTATAATGACAAGTGCAAAGAGCAGGAGATAGAAAACCAAAACAGAAGAGCACTCTTGGCATTTTTCAAGCTGAAAGAACTGAAGAAAAAATTCAAGCCTTGAGTTGCAATACTGAAGGATTCTATGGGGAAAATATTAAACGATGCTGGAAGCATCAGAAGAAGATGGAAGGAATACACAGAGTCACTATACCAAAAAGAATTGGTCAACGTTCAACCATTTCAGGAGATAGTATATGATCAGGAACTGATGGTACTGAGGGAAGAAATCCAAGCTGTACTGAAGTCACTGGCAAAAAATAAGGTTCCAGGAATTGATGGAATACAAATTGAGATGTCTCAACAAACGAAGGCAGCACTGGAAGTGCTCACTCGTCTATGCCAAGAAATTTGGAAGACAGTTACCTGGCCAACCGACTGGAAGAGATTCATATTTATGCCTATTCCCAAGAAAGATGATCCAATGGAAAGTGGAAATTATCAAACAATATCATTAATATCACAGGCAATCAAAATTTTGCTGAAGATCATTCAAAAGCAGCAGTATATTGACAGGGAAGTGTCAGAAATTGAAGCTGGATTCACAAGAGGTGATGGAAACAGGGATATTATTGCTGATGTCAGATGGATCTTGGCTGAAAGCAGAGAATACCAGAAAGATGTTTACCTGTGTTTTATTTACTATACAAAGGCATTTGACTGTGTGGATCATTACAAATTACGGATAACATTGCAAAGAATGGGAATTCCAGAACACTTAATCATGCTCATAAGGAACCTGTACATAGATGAAGAGGCAGTCATTCGAATAGAACAAGGGGATACTGCGTGGTTTAAAGTCAGGAAAAGTGTGCATCAGGGTTGTATCTTTTCAGCATACGTATTCAAACTGTATGCTGAGCAAATAATCCAAGAAGCTGGACTATATGAAGAAGAACAGGGCATCGGGATTGGAGGAAGATGCATTAACAACCTGTGTTATGCAGATGACACAACCTCGCTTGCTGAAAGTGAAAAGGACTTGAAGCACTTATTGATGAAGATCAAAGACTACAGCCTTCAGTATGGATTACACCTCAACATAAAGAAAGCAAAAATCCTCACAACTGGACCAATAAGCAACATCATAATAAATGGAGAAAAGATTGAAGTTGTTGAGGATTTAATTTTACTTGGATCCACAATCAATGCCCACGACAGCAGCAGCCAAGAAATCAAATAATGCATTGTATTGGGAAAATCTGCTGCAAAAGACCTCTTTAAAGTGTTGAAAAGCAAAGATATCACCCTGAAACTAAGGTGCACTCCACGCGTGTGTTTGCAATTGCCTCATATACATACGAAGCTGGACGATGAATAAGGAGGACAGGAGAAGAATTGAAGCCTTTGAAATGTGGTGTTGGTGAAGAATATTGAATATACCATGGAGTGCCAAAAGAATGAATGAATCTGTCTTGGAAGAAGTACAACCAGAATGCTCCTTGGAAGCAAGGATGGTGAGACTACATCTCTTGTACTTCGGCCATGTTACCAGGAGGGATCAGTCCCTGGAGAAGGACATCATGCTTGGTAAAGTGAAAGGTCAGAGAAAAAGAGGAAGACCCTCAACAAGATGGATTGACACAGTGGCTGCAACAATGGGCTTAAGCATGACAACGATGGTGCATGACCGGGCAGTGTTTCATTTTGTTGTACATAGCCGCTATGAGTCGGAACCAACTCGACAGCACCTAACAACAACAATGACTAACGATTGTGAGCATTTTCTCATGTGTCTGTTAGCCGCCTGAAGGTCTTCTTTGGTGAAGTGTCTGTTCATACCCTTTGCCTATTTTTTAATTGGATTATTTGTCTTTTTGTCAATGAGGTGTTGCAGTGTCTTGCAGATTTTAGAAAGTAGACCCTTATGGGATATGTCACAGGCAAAAATTTTGTCCCAGTCTGTAGTTCTCTTTTTACTGTTTTGGTGAAGTCTTTTGATGAGCAAAAGTGTTTGATTTTTAGGCGCTCCCACTTATGTAGTTTCTCTTCTGGTGTTTGTGCATTGTTAGCTATGGTTTGTGTTCTTTTTATGACATGTATTAGGGCTCCTAGCGTTGTCCCTATTTTTTCTTTCATAATCTTTACCATTTTACATTTTCTATTTAGGTCTTTGATCCATTTTGAGTTAGTTTTCATATATGGTGTGAGCTATGGGTCTTGTCTCATTTTTTTGCAGATAGATATTCAGTTATGCCAGCACCATTTGTTAAAGAGATTGTCTTTACCAAAAGAGACTACATAAGTGGAAAAACATACCTTGCTCATGGATAGGAAGACTCAACCTTGTGAAAATGTCTATTCTACCCAAAGTGATCTACAGATACAATGCAATCCCGATCCAAATTCCAATGGCATTTTTCAATGAGATGGAGAAACAATTCACCAACTTCCTATGGAAAGGTAAGAGGCCCTAGATAAGTAAAGTATTACTGAAGAAGAAGAACAAACTGGGAGGCCTCACACTACCTGATTTTAGAAACTATTATGCTGCCACAGTAGTCAAAACAGCCTAGTACTGGTACAACAACACATACATAGACCAATGGAACAGAATTGAAAACCCATATATAAATTTATCTACCTATGGGCACCTGATATTTGACAAAGGCCCAAAGTCCGCTAACTGGGGAAAAGACAGTCTCTTTAACAAATGGTGCTGGCATAACTGGATAACCATCTACAAAAAACTGAAACAGGACCCACACCTCGCATCATGCACAAAAACTAACTCAAAATGGATCAAAGACCTAAACAGAAAATCTATAACGAAAAAGATCATGGAAGAAAAATAGAGACAATGCTAGAAGCCCTAATACACAGCATAAACAGAATACAAACCATAAGTAAAAATGCACAAACACCAGAAGAGAAACTAGATAACTGGGAGCTCCTAAAAATCAAACACTTATGCTCATCAAAAGAGTAAAAAGAGAACCTATCAACTGGGAAAAAATTTTTGGCTATGACAAATCTGATCAGCATCTAATCTCTAAAATCTACAAGATACTGCAAAACCTCAACAACAACAACAACAAAAAAGACAAATAATCCCATTAAAAAATGGGCAAAGGATTTTAACAGACACTTCACCAAAGAAGATATTCAGGTAGCTAACAGATACATGAGGAAATGCTCACGATCATTAGCCGTTAGAGAAACGCAGATCAAAACTACAATGAGATATCTTTTCACCCCAACAAGGCTAGCATTAATCCAAAAAACACAAAATAATAAATGTTGGAGATTGTGGACAGACTGGAACACTTATACACCTGTAGTGGGAATGTAAAATGGTACAACCACTTTGGAAATTGATTTGGCACTTCCTTAAAAAGCTAGAAATAGAAGTACCACACAATCCAAGCAATCTTACTCCTTGAAATATATTCAGAGAAATAAGAGCTGTCACACGAATAGATATATACACACCCATGTTCATTGCAGCACTGTTCACAACAGCAAAAAGATGGAAACAACCTAGGTGCCCATCAATGGATTAAATGGATAAAGAAATTATGATATATTCACACAATGGAATACTATGTAACAATAAAGAACAATGATGAATCCATGAAATATCTCATAACATGGATGAATCTGGAAGACATTATGCTGGGTGAAATTAGTCAATCGCAAAAGGACAAATATAGTATGACACCACTATTATAAAAACTCAAGAAAAGGTTTAAACACAGAAGAAAACATTCTTTGATGATTATGAGGGTTCGGGGGGAGGGAGAGGGGTGTTCACTAACTAGATAGTAGATAAGAATTATCTTAGGTGGAGGGAAGGACAGCACACGATACAGGGGAAATCAGCACAACTGGACTAAACCAAAAGCTGGGAAGTTTCCTGAATACAACCAAACACTTTGAGGGACAATTAGCAGGAGCGGGGGTCTTGGAACCATGGTTTCAGGGGACATCTAGGTCAATTGGCATAACAAGGGTTTTTAAGAAAATGTTCTACATCCCATTTTGGTGTGTGGTGTTTGGGGTCTTAAAAGCTAGCGAGCAGCCATCTAAGATGCATCAATTGGTCCCAATCCTCCTGGAGCAAAGGAGAATGAAGAACACCAAAGACACAAGGAAAATGTTAGCCCAAGAGACAGAAAGGGTCACATAAACCAGAGACTCTATCATCCTGAGACCAGAAGAACTAGATGGTGCCCAGCTACCACCAATGATCGTCCTGACAGGGATTACAACAAAGAGTTCCTGGTGGAGCAGGAGAAAAGTAGGGTGCAGAACTCAAATTCTAGTAAAAAGACCAGACTTACTGGTCTGACTGGAACTGGAGGGACCCCAGAAGACATGGACCCTGGACTCTCTGTTAGCTCAGAACTGAAATCATTCCTGAAGCCAACTCTTCAGACAAAGATTAGACTGGACTATAAGACTAAATGATACTCGTGAAGTGAGTGCTTCTTAGCTTAAGTAGATACATGAGTCTAAACGGGCAGCTCCTGTATGGAGGCAAGATGAGAAGGCAAAAAGGGACAGGAGCTGGTTGAATGGACACCAAAAATCCTGGGTGGAGTGGAGGAGTGTGCTGTCATATTATAAGGAGAGCAACTAGTGTCAAATAAAAATGTTGTGTATAAAGTTTTGTATGAGAAACTAACTTGAACTATAAACTTTCACTTAAAGCACAATAAAAATAAATAAATAAAAAGATTTTTTTTTTCCTCTCCATTTAACAGACTTTGGGACTTTGTCAAATATTAACTGCTCATAGGTGATCTGATACATCTGGGTTCTCAACTGTATTCCATTGGTCTGTGTATCTGTTGCTGTACCAGTACTAGGCTGTTTTGACTACCTGGTGGTATATAAGGTTCTAAAAACAGGTAGTGTGAGGCCTCCCACTTTGTTCTTCTTCAGCAATGCTTCATTTATGTGGGACCTCTTCCCTTTCCATAGGAAGTTGGTGATTTGTTTCTCCATCTCTTTAAAAAGTGCCATTAGAATTTGGATCAGGATTGCATTGGGTAGAATTGACATTTTCACAATGTTGAGTCTTCCTATCCATGAGCATGGTATGTTTTCCCACTTATGTAGGTCTCTTTTGGTTTCCTGCGGTAGCGTTTTGTTGTTTTCTTTGTATAGGTCTTTTATGTCTCTGGTTGGATTTGTTCCTAAGTACTTTATCTTCTTGGGGGTTATTGTAAATGGTATTTATTAGGTAATTTCCTTTTCAAAGTTCTCTTTGTTGGTGTAGAGGAATCCAATTGATTTTGTATATTTATCTTGTATCCTGATACTTTGCTGAAATCTTCTATTAGTTCCAGTAGTTTTTTTGTGGATTCTTTGGGGTTTTCTGTGTATAAGATTGTATCATCTGTGAATAGGGATTTTTTACTTCTTCATTAACTATTTGGATGCCTATTAATTATTTTTTTTTGCCTTATTGCTATGGCTATTACCTCCAGCACAATATTGAATAAGAGTGGTGATAAAGGGCATCCTTGTCTGGTTCCCATTCTCAAGGGGAATTCTTTCAGACTCTCCGTTTAGGATGATGTTGGCTGTTGGCTTTGTATAAATGCTCTTTTTTATGTTGAGGAATTTCCCTCCTATTCCTATTTTGCTGAGAGTTTGTATCAGGAATAGGTATTAGACTTTGTCAAAAGTATTTTCTGCATCATTTGATAAGATCATGTGGTTCTTATCTTCTGTTTTTGTGTGTGATGGATTACATCGATTGTTTTTCTAATTTTGAACCACCCCTGCATAGTTGGTATGAATCCCACTTGGTAATGATGGATTATTATTATTATTATTTTTTATATCTTGTTGAATTCAATTGGCTAGAATTTTGTTGAGGATTTTTGCATCTATGTTCGTGAAGGATATTTGTCTGTAATTTTCTTTTTTGTAGTGTCTTTACCTGGCTTTGGTATCAGGGTTATGCCAACTTCATAGGATGAGTTCAGAAGTATTCCTTCGTATTCAATGCTCTGAAATACCTTTACTAGTACTGATGTTAACTCTTCTCTGAAAGTTTGATAGAATTCTCCAGTGAGGCCATTTAGACCAGCGCTTTTTTTTTGGTTGGCAGTTTTTTTTTTTTTTTTTTTTTTTTAATTACCTGTTCAATCTCTTCTTTTGTTATGGGTTTATTTAGTTTTTCTACCTCAGTTTGTGTTAGCTTAGGGAGGTAGTGGGTTTCTAGAAATTTGTCCATTTCCTCTAGGTTTTCAAATTTGTTGGAGTAAAATTTTTCATAGTATTCTGTTACGATCCTTTTAATTTCAGTTGGATCTGTTGTGATAGCACCCATCCCATTTCTTATTCAGGTTATTTGCTTCCTCTCCTGTTTTTCTTTAGTCAGTTTAGCCAGTGGTCTATTGATTTTGTTGATCTTTTCAAAGAATCAACTTTTGGTCTTGTTGATTCTTTCAATTGTTTTCCTATTCTCTATTTCATTTATTTCTGCTCTGATCCTTATTATTTCCTTTCTTCTGGTGCCTGAGGGATACTTTTGCTGCTCTCTTTCTATTTGTTAGAGATGTAGGGTTAATGTTTTGATTTTGGACCTTTCTTATTTCAGATATGTGCATTTATTGCTATAAATTGACCACTAATCACTGTTTTTGCTGTGTCCCAGTGGTTCTGCTATGATGTGATTTCATTCTCATTTGATTCTATGAATTTCTTTATTCTATCCTTGATTTCTTCTATAACCCAGTAGTTTTTGAGCAAAGTGTTCAGTTTCCATGTATTTGATTTTTTTCCTTACTGTTTCTGTTACTGATATCTACTTTTATGGCATTATGGTCAGAAATGATGCTTTGTAGTATTTTGATGTTTTGCATTCTGTTTAAGCTTGTTTTGTGGCCTAAAATGTGGTCTCTTCTGGAGAATGTTCCATGTACTTGGGAAAAGAATGTATATTTGGCTGCTGTTGGGTGGAGTTTTCTGTATATGTCTGTGGGGTCAAGTTGATTGATTGGGGCACTTGAATCTTCCGTGTCTTTATTGAGTTTCTTTCAAGATGTTCTGTCCTTCACTGAAAGTGTTGTGTTGAAGTCTCCTACTATTATTGTGGAGCTGTCTATTTCTCTTTTCAATGCTATTAGAGTCTGTTTTACGTAGTTTGGAGCCCTGTCATTGGGTGCGTATATGTTTATTATGGTTATGTCCTCCTGGTGTATTGACCTTTTAATCATTATATAGTATCTTTCCTTATCCTTTGTGGTGGGTTTTGCTTTAAAGTCTTCTTTGTCAGAGATTAATATTGCCACTCCTTCTCTCTTTTGGTTGTTGTTTGATATATTTTTTTCCCTCCTTTGCTTCGAGTTTTAGTTTGTTTGTGTCTTTTAGTCTAAGGTGTGTCTCCTGTAGGCACATTCTGCCACTCTCAGTCTCTTTACTGGTGCATTTGGTCTGTTTACATTCAATGTAATTATTGATAAATATGAATTTACTGCTGTCATTTTGATTTGATTTTATTTTTGTGGTGTCGACAGTTTCTTTGTTCCACTTAATTTTATGTGCTGAGTCGTTTTTCTTTATGTATTTTCTTTTCGTCTTTTTCATTATTGTTGATTTTGTGTTTGTTGAGTCTTTATGTTTTTCTTATTTTTTATTTTGATGAGTAGGTTTGTTAGCTTCCTTTGTGGTTACCTTACGATTTACCTTATTTTTCTAAGTTTAAAGCAATCCTTTATTTCTTGATATCCCCTTAACTTCCTCTCCATACAGAAATTCTATGACTACACTGTTTTTTCCCTCTTTTTGGCTTTGAAATTGTCATTGTTTATGTTTTGATGTCTGTGGTTCCCTATATTCAGTCTTGTAGCTTTGTCTTGTTTGTACAACTTCCCTATCTGGGTTGATAACTGGTTGATCTGTCCTGTGTTCTAGTCTTCGATTGTTGTCTGATATTGGTTCTCCAACTGGAGGATTCCTTTTAATGTTTCTTGTAATTTTGCTTTGGTTTTACAAATTCCCTTAACTTCTGTTTATCTGGAAATGATCTAATTTCACCATTGTGTTTGAAAGACTGTTTTGCTGGATATATAATTCTTGGCTGGCAATTTTTCTTTTCCTTCAAGGCTTTGTATATTTCATCATATTGTCTTCTTGCCTGCATTATTTCTACTGAGTAGTCAGAGCTTAGTCTTATTGGCTCTATTTTGTAGGTGGCTTTTTGTTTATCCCTAGCTGCTCTCAAGATTCTATCCTTGTTTTGATTTTGGCAAGTATGATTATGATACATCTTGGTGACGTTCTTTTGGGATCTATCCTGTGAGGGGTTCATTGGTCTTCTTGAATAGATGTCTTGTTATCTTTCATGATATCAGGGACATTTTCTGCCAGCAAATCTTCAACCATCTCTCTGTGTTTTCTGTTACTCCCCCGGTTCTGTTACTCCGATCACTCATAGGTTTTTTCCTCTTGATACTCTGCCACATAATCCTTAGTCTTTCTTCATTTTTTTACGTTCTTTTCTTCTGATTTTTCTTCAAATAAATTGGTGTCAAGGGATTTATCTTCAATATCATTAATTCTGACTTCCATTCCCTCAATTCTGTTCCTATGAACTTCTACTGAGTTGTCTAATTCTGAAATTTTATTGTTAATCTTTTGCATTTCTGGTTGCTGTCTCTCTATAGTTTCTAGTAACCTGTTAAAATTGTCATTTTGTTTTTAAGTTCTTTTCCTGAATTTTTCTATTGCTTTGTGTGTGTGTTCCTTGCAATGGTCTGAGTTTTGCCTGATCTCTTTCCTGATCTCTTGGAGAGTTCTGTATATTAGACTTTCGAATTCTATCTCAGGTAATTCCATGACCTTCTCTTCCTCTGGATAGACTGGAGAAGAATCGATGCCTTTGAATTGTGGTGTTGGTGAACATTGAATATAACATGAACTGCCAAAAAGCAAACAAATCTGCCTTGGAAGAGGTACAACCAGAATGTACTTTAGAAGCAAGAATGGCTAGACTACATCTCACATACTTTGGACATGTTATGAGGAGGGATCAGTTCCTGGAGAAGGACATGATGCTTGGTAAAATAGAGGGTCAGTGAAAAAAAGGAAGACCCTCAACAAGATGGATTGACACAGTGTCTGCAACAGTGGGCTCAAGCATAACAACTATTGTGAGGATGGCACATGATCGGGCAGTGTTTTGTTCTGTTGTACATAGGGTTCTTATGAGTTGAAACTGACTCAATGGCACCTAACAACATCTTCTTCCAGAAGGTTTCCTGGTTCTTTGTTTTGATAGCTTTTTGGAGTCATCTTGATCTGCTTCTTTATGTGACTTGATATTGACTGTTGTCTCCGAATCTTCAATAAATTATTATATTTATTTATTGTATGTTTGTTTAATGTATTCTAACTTTTTCTTTTGTTTTGTTTTGATATGCCCAAGTAGGCTGGTTATGTGAGCTACTTTGGTATTGGTATCTTTGAAGTTCTCACAGCCTGTGTCCAGGTGGTTCGTGCAGTTACTAGGTGTATGAGCCCAGGAGTTTGTTCACTTTTCTTGTGTGGGGACAGCACAGGTGTCTAGGCCGTCAGTCACTGAGTGTGTAGTGCAGACTCTCACCTACAGTCCTAGACGGGCAGGGCTGTGTAACAGTGTTTGGAGCAGGCACAGACATCTGGTTGCCGTAGGGGGCTATGTACAGAGCAAGGCAGGGTGCTGACGGCTCTTTGGCTGCCTGGGTGGAGGGCGTGTCCCTTTCCCCTAGAGTGCATAGTAGGGGGTATTGCAGCCATTCCTTGGGTACCAGATGCCCTTGGCTGGAGGGACTGGAAGGCACCACTTATTCTTAGCCCAACTGTCATGGGTGGCTGGATGAAGTAGGTGGTACAGCCAGCCCTCAGACTCCTGGTGTGGGTGTGTGAGGTTCCTGAATAATGGGCAGGGCAGTGTCAAATGTCAGGAATCTGCAGCTCCCCCTTAGCTGCTGCAGTCGATAATGGGCTTCAGGTGTACGCCCTGTTGTTTTATGGTAATAAGGGCATGCCATATTGAATTGGTCCACACAGGTCTAGGCAGGGGTGAAGGGCGCTGCAAATCTGTGGACCTCTTATGCCAGTGGTTGGACAAAAGGGCAGGGCCTCCAGACTGCCCTGAGTTCCTGGCTTAGGGGGCATGGTGTTTTTTAAAGCCAGGAGAGTGTTGCGGGTGCGGATAGACCTGAGCTTCAGCTTAGGGGCACGGCAGTTGTTGAATAGTGCTGGACTACCGTCAGAGAAGAGTAGGGTAGGGGGTGGGTGAAGGGAAGGAAGCACTTCTCCTCTGTGAAACTCCTGGAGGGAGAGGGGTTAATTTGCCCCGGTGCCATAGGTTAAAAGCTTGCACTTTACTTTCCAGGTCCAGCTCCGCTTCCAACCAGCTCCGGAGGCTTGTGCAGACTCAGCGCCACCTGGTGGTGGAAGTTGGCTCCTGAGCCTGGGACTCAGGAAACTGGCTCCAGCCTGGGACCCCTAGTGGTAGGGAAGGGGGGTTACCCAGGAAGTCCAAGCAAGTTCCCTTGGAAGTGTTGGAACACCTCTGGGTTCACCTTTCTACCCACACTTAATGAAGAGGGGTATGTGCGTTATCCTAAGTAACGTTTGACTTCTTTTTTGTGGCCCTTTTAATAGCAGAGGTTACCCAGGACAAGGGTACTCTTGTGTACTGAATATGACATTTTTGATATGTTACCAGGTTTTAAAAGAATTATTATTTTCCATGAAATGTAAAAGATCCGTTTAAGACCATCACGTTAGCATCTATAAAAACCAAACCAAACCCATTGCCATCGACTCACAGCGACCCCATGTGTTTCAGAGTAGAACTGCCCTCCACAGGGTTTTCAGTGGTTGTGATCTTATGGATGTAGACCGCCAGGACTTTCTTTCCTGGCACTGCTAGTGGATTCAACTTGCCAGCCTTTTGGTTACTAGCCAAGCACAAACTCTTTGCACACTGGTTATTTAGCATCCCCTTGTTAGTCTTGATTCCAGATGCACGTGAGACAAAGGGGAAGGGGAGGCCATCTCTTGCCAGATATCCTGCTGAACAAAAGTCCCCAAAGCTGCTTCAATTCTTAGAGAGAGTTCTTGCCCAGGTGGAAGCCAGTCTCTGGTCATCAGATCATTTTTCCAGCCCTGGTAACGTGAGACTGGCAAATTCTTACTAAAGCAGTAATTTTGTAATAAAGCAAGCACAGGCCCACTGAGCTCATTTCACTTGTTTATTTTCTTGGAAAGCATGAGATGGAGAAGAACAGAGAGGGAATGTGGTGCGGTAGAAAGAGCACAGCACTTAGAGTTGCACAGACCTGGGGCTGAACCCTAGCTCTGCTGCTGACTAGCTGGGTGGAGGCGAGGGCAGGGGGCTTGCGGGGAGAGACGGAGAGACGTCACTTCACTGGGCTTCCAGGTTCTTTGTCTGTAAAATGAGGGGTTGGATCAGACTGGGCCAGAGGGGGCAAGGGCAGCTCCTCTGGGGATCATGGGGGCTCTGATAACCCAGACTGCCACCCTGTTCCCTAGGCTGACTAACCAGTAGGAGAAGCTGCAGAAACAGGTGAGCCTTGCTTTAAGCACCTGATGGTGTTTGGAACTTTCCCACACTTAATGACACCCCTTCCCTGTGTTTGGAGATGGTATAGCTTCATTTTTACTTCCTTCCAAAAGGCACTGACTTGTGTAGTCTCTCTCTAGGCCTCAATGTGTTCATCTGTGCAATGGAACAGGAGTTATTAAAACTAAGTGTCCAAGGATAGGCTTCAAATTTTTTTGGAAGCTTCTAAAATTAAATGCAAATTTTTGTTTGGATGAGTTCATGTCCACTTTTCTGGAAAGAGGATCCATAACATTCATCAGATTCTCAAATGTTTTAAGACCCACAGGCATAGGTTACTTTAGGGGTCCCTCTCTTCTGAGGGTACATGGCACCAGTTTCTGCCTTCCACCCTGAACATGATGAGAATGACACGGAGCGTTATGTCTGAACCCCCATCACCCCCATCACTTTCCTTTTCATTTTTATCCATCTACATTGAATACCTCATTTGTTTGCCTGACACCCTGGCAGGAGGTAGGTAGAAACAGCAACAATGCACCCACTGGACAGATGAGGAAGTTGAGGGCTGCAGTTGAGAAGTGACCAACTGGGCAGGAAACTAAAGCATCAGGAAATACCAGAATTCGTGACCTTTGCCAGGTAGCAGACAACCTCTTGCAGGACCCAGCTGTCCTGCAAAACCTTCACTGTCAGCCCCCAAGGACTGCTGGCAATGGAGATGCTCTGCGTGACCTTGGCTGTGACTCAGAGTTGACAGGGAGACAGCTGCGTGGTGGTCAGAAACTCCTCAAAGAGCTGCTAACGAACTGGACTCTGGTGTTCTGCTTGTCAGCTTGTTGCCTCCAGGCCTTGGAAGGGCTGAGGTGGATCAGACTAGCAAGCTGTGAGAGGAAGGGGTGGGCTGCAGGAAACCAGGAAGGTGCCCTGGCCCCAGAGAAGGCCCCAGCAAAGACTTGCCTGGACACACTCAGAAGCTACATATCCGTTGTCTCAGCAGAAGCGAATGCCTTTTGAACAGGACAACCTCAGTCTAGCTCCTCTGCAGCCCCAGAACCCCAAACAAGGATGGGCAGATTGGAGTCAGAAGCAGAGGCCTGAAGCAGCCCAAGCCTCTGGCCACAGTGGGCCTGTTGCACACTTGAAGGCCACAGTTAGCCCTACAACAGGCACCTGCCTGCTGCCCACCCCGAGCCATCCTCAGGTCCCTCTTAAATGCATGTCAGGGAGTCTGGGGAGGTAAGACATTTTTAACTAGATCCATTGCTGGCCTGTTAGGAAGAGGATGAGAAGGCTATTGGGTCTACACTGGCCATTGCCTCCTTCCTGTGGCTTCCTTGGAAACCCTGGTGGTGTGATAGTTAAGAGTTGTGGCTCCTAACCAAAAAGGTTGGCAGTTCAAATCCACCTGGCACTCCTTGGAAACCATATGGGGCAGTTCTGCTCTGTCCTACAGGGTCAGCATGAGTTGGAATCAATTTGAAGCCAACGGATTTGATTTTTTGGTTATTGCAGCTTCCTTGTCCTGGATTCCATCCTGTGGTCTAGAATAACATTTCTCTCAAGCCCAAGTTATGAGGACTCAAGCCTCACATCTTGCAGGGTAAAGGCAGACAGACTTGAGGTCAGCATTCTTAGAGGCATCTCTGAGCTGGCAGGCGAACACGTTTGCTGAGCATCGCGTTCTGCCCACTCCAGATTTGCGCTCCGGTTGCCTAAGAAAGCACCTTAGCAATGGAGAAAGCTGATTAGAATATAATATGGGCATTGTGGCCACCAGGTGACACCAACACATACTTCTGCTGCTAAGCAGGGGCTAAGAGAAGAGGCAAGGACTGAGGGCCTTTGTTCTCTGAACACTTCTTATAGCCTCAACACCTCCCCAAGTCAGAGGACTGAAAGGTCGTCCTTGTCTAGATGAAAAGATCCATTTGGTTTTTTATTATTGTATCTTGGAGGGATTCATTCATTCATAGAAGGAATTAGAGAATACAAAGAATGAATAACCTCTCTTCATGGAACTCAGTCTGATGGGGGGAGGTAGATGATGTGCTGATAAAGAAATATTTATTAAGCACCTACTGAATGCTTATTTGAAGCCCTTTTAGTGACTCCCCATTGCCTTCAGGGTAAATCCAAGCTCCTCAGCTTTTTCTCCTCATCTCACCCTATCTCTCTGCTCCAATCACTCTAGACTAGCTGCAGTTCCCCCAGCACACCCCCATGTCCTGGGCTTCACCCTTCAGCCTTTCCCCATTTCTATGAAACTAGCTACCTCCTCTATGTCTCTTAAGATGTCACCTTCTAAAAAGTCTTTCCTGACCTACCCCAATCATTACACTTACCATAATTTATTCAGATGATCTTTTAGGAGACAAGTAACTTTTGGGATAAGAGGCAGAAACCACAACTTACTTGTATGTGTGTCCCCAGTGACTAGGCAAGAGTCTAGCACATGGTACGGTTCTTAATGGATGGTTGGGGGTAGGATTTTCTGTGAATGAGTAGGCTTACAGAGACTAACGGATCAAAGCCCATCATCTCACAACCTGGCAGGGAAATCAGGCACTGAATCCTATCTATGGAGGTCAGAGAAGATTCCCCAAAACAGGTGAACTGGAGCTGAGTCTTGGATAAAATTCCAGAACATGAGAATAGCAAAAGCAACAGCACAGAAGCATGAAGCAGTACAGGGAGTACCAAAACCAAAACCAATTCCATTGCCATTGAATAGATTCTGACTTATGGTGACCCTATAGGACAGAGTAGAACTGCCCCATAGAGTTTCCAAGGAGCGGCTGGTGGATTTGAACTGCCAACGTTTTGGTTAGCAGCCAAGCTATTAACCACTATGTACAGAGCAAGGCAGGGTGCTGACAGCTCTTCGGGTGCCTGGGTGGAGGGCATGTCCCTTTCCCCTAGAGTGCATAGTAGGGGGTATTGCAGCCTTTGAGCTGGCACCCTAGCTGACAAGTCTGTGGGAATCCAGGGAAACCAGGGCTCCACAGGAAGTACAATGATCTCCAAAACTGTGCAAGGTGAAAGTGGAGGGCTGGAGAAGAGCAAAATCCAGAATATGAGGGGCTGCCTATGTTGGAATAGGAAGTGGAACTTCTTCCAGAGGGCAATAGGGAGCCATTGAAGAGTTTTAGATATGCGAAGTGGTGCAATTATATGTGGGTGTTAGATGGTGTACCAGTGAGCGATTGCTGTGTAACAAACTACCCCAAAACTTAAAACAACCACCAGCTATTTAGCTCATGAATCTGTGGGTCACTTGGGAAGTTCTGCTGATTGGGACCAGGCTCAGCTGAACTCCACTGGGCTCCGTCATGTGTCTGCAGTCAGCTGGTGGGTCAGCTGGGGCTGGCTAGTTCTGGATAGCCTCAGTGGGTGGCTCCCCTCCATGTGGTGTCTCACTAGCCGGCAGACCAGACTGGGATAGTTCACATGGCGTCACATGAGTTAAAGAGAGCGCATGTACACCCGCAAGACCTTTTGAGGCCTCGGCTGAGAAATGGAACACTGTCACTTCTGCCCTATTTTATTGTCAAATCAAGTCAGTAGAACAGCCCAGACTCTTAATGAGTGGAGCCACAAAATCTCATGGCAAAGGATATGGATATAGAGAGATGAAGACAATTGTGGCCATTCAGATGGATCCTTCTGGCCCAGTAAGGTGAGAATGGAGGCAAGAAAACTAGACGAGAGTCTATGAGACCAGCCCTAGTGACAGTCAAAGGATATATCCTTGCAGAGAAAGGCTAGGCAAGTGGAACTTCCTGAGGTGTAATCCATATTGAAGGCTGTAGTCTTTGATGTTCATTAGTGAGAGTTGTTCTATACGGACACCACCCACAAGAGGGCAGCAGAGAACCATCAGCTAGAATGGTTGCCCTTGGCCAGAATCAAGTGACGTGATTGCTTTGAAGTTAGAAATTAGGACAGACTCAGGTTAAGGATTTTAAAATGGTTTTCTAAGCAGGAAGACAGGATTGCTTTGCACTTAAGGACTCAGGCTCTGGAGTCAAACTGCCAAAATTCATGTCCCAGCTCTGTCACCAGGGCCAGCTTCATGGGCATGTGACTTGTGCAGTCACATGCACTCAGAAGAAAGGCCCCACGCTTGCTTTAATGCTCTGCTGTTGCTGTCTTTAAGGTCTTAGTAATTTTTAACAAGGGTCCCACATTTTAATTTTGCACTTGGCCCTGCAAATTATGTAGCTTGTCCTTTTAGTCACTTACCAGTTGAGTATGCTTCCATCTTGTGTTAACCTTCATGGGATTAATACCAAGTGTATGTCTCATAGGGTTGCTGTGAAGAGTATTTGAATTAACATGAAAACTGCATAGAACACACAATAAATATTCAATAACTGTTAGTTACTGCTATTATTATAGGATTCAAGCAAGTAATCAACATATAAATGAAGGCTCATGCCCTCTTCTTCC
Organism: Trichechus manatus latirostris; assembly: GCF_000243295.1. NCBI lineage: Eukaryota > Metazoa > Chordata > Mammalia > Sirenia > Trichechidae > Trichechus > Trichechus manatus. Next base: position 12,358,456 of record NW_004443950.1, on the reverse strand, counting down.
TTGTAAAGACCCTTCTGTCTATCAGTCCATCCATCTTTCTTTATGGCCAAACACTTGCATGCCAGTCACCAGTTCCTTTGAGTCGATTTCAACTCATGGCCACCCCATGTGTGTCAGAGTAAAACTGTGCTCCATAGGATCTTCAATGGTGGATTTTTCAGAAGTGGATCGCCAGGGCTTCCTTCCGGGTTGCCTCTGGGGGGGACTCTAACCTCCAGCCTTTCAATTAGCAGCCAAGCGCAGTAACCATTTGTACCACAGAGGGACTTGCTAACCAAAACCAAACCAAACTCTTTGCCCTCAAGTCGATTCCGACTCATAGTGACCCTGTAGTACAGAGCAGAACTGCCCCATAGGGTTTCCAAGGAGCAGCGGGTGGATTCCAACAGCTGATCTTCTTGTTAGCAGCTGAGCTTTTAACCATTGTGCCACTAGGGCTCCAGGGACTTGCTAGGGGACCACAAAAATGAATCTGACCTTAGTCCTGACCCCAAGAGCCATAGTCTAACAGGAAAGCCTCTGGTCATCAGCTAACTTGGCTTCGTTTTTATTCCTTGTGTCAAAGTACAGATGAACACAAATAAGCAATGGCCACAAAGACTGATGGCCGAGCAGTCATGAATTGCTATGCCAGCTGTGTGATCCTGAACAGGGCGTTCCACTCTTTAAGCCTCAGCCTAATAAAAGTAACCATCCCTCTTACTCCAGGGTTGTTGGAAAATTAAGAGGAAACATTGGCCGTGGACATGCTTTATCCATCACAATGGGGCTGTGTGTGTGATGGTTGGGACTAGGTGGGAGCTCTAGAAGGTCCGCTCCTCCCACCCCACCGCTCACATTCCTCTCAGTGATGGAAGGAGGCTGGTCTGTGGCGAGGGAAGGAGGTCTTTCCTGGCACCCCAGCTGACAAGTTTGTGGGAATCCAACGTGAGTTTCATCCAGGAGCGGTGCCCACACTGGGCAGAAGGACCTCAAGTTGACAGTGAAACAGAGGACCTCTTCTGCGGCCCTGAAGGACAAGGATCTCCTGGGGTGGGATGTAACCACACACACTCACCTGGTCTTTTGATAATCTAAAGATTTGGGGGCCTGTCCCTTGCTTTCAATCCAGACACATTGTGTACCATTTTGAAATATTAACCAGGACTCGTTGCTTCTTTTCTACCCTTCTCCTCCAACCCACATTTCATTGTGTCCCTTGGCATTGCCTGTTCATTCATCTAAGGCTTTCCTCAATAACCACCTTAGAAAAGAAATGTTAGGGCAGAACACAGAAAACCAAGAAAACTTGGCTTTTGAGTCTAATATGTGAATCCTGAAAGATGGTAGGGGGATATAACGGGTTTGGAAGAATGACAGATGATGTAGGAGTAAGAATTATCAAGCTATAGATTTCCTGGAAGGAGTCCTGGTGGCACAAACGGTTGAGAGCTCAACTGTTAACTGAAAGGTTGGTGGTTCAAACCCACCCAGTGGCTCCAAAGGAAAAAGACCTGTGATCTGCTTCCATAAAGATTACAGCCTAGAAGACCTTATGGGGCAGTTCTACTCTGCCACATGGAGTTGCTATGAGTGGAAATCAATGGGATGGCACCTAACAACAGCAGATTTCCTGGGCTGGAAAGAGGAAGAAAAGAACGAGATGGCTTAAGTGAGTATGTAGCATTGGTGGGGTCCCTGAGAACAGAAGCCTGTATTCCCATCCTCCTCCCAAACCAAGTCTAGAAGGGCATCACAAAAACCCAGAGAGATTTTACAGGCAGCTGAGAGGACAGGAGACCTGAGCCTCTAACATGGAGAAAACTTAGGGAGAACCCATAGTCCCAATCAGATGCACTTTTTTAATGTATCTGGGCAGACAGGTGTAAGTAAGCCTATACGGTCAGATAAAGTTGTACAGGTTGTGCACTGCACAAGTCTAAGGGGCCATTCACATTTCACCATGTAGGATTTTCACATCATACCTGTCGACCCTGTCTAAGACAGCCTCACAGCCTGCCCTGAACCTCAGTGAGGTAAAGAGAAAGCAGATTTTTCCTTTTGGTCCAGAATGAGAGGAGACACTGTAGAGCAGGGGACAGCACACTAGACGGCCCATGGGCCCAATTTAGCCCCATGCCTGTTTATGTAAATAAAGTTTTATTGGAACACAGTCACTCTCATTTGTTTACATGTTGTCTTTGGCCGCTTTCTTGCTACAATGGCAGAGTAGAGTAGCTGTGACAGAGACCATATGGCCTGCAGAGCTGAAAACATTTAATCCCTGGCCCTTTACACAAGAAGTTTACCAACCCCTGCCATAGTCTGGCAGCCGTCCCAGACTCACATCTGAGGGCCAGATGGGGACCTGGAGGGCTCAGGAGATACCAGTGTGGCCGGATGACAATACTAATAGCCCATTGCTCCTCCACCAGCCATACACCCCCAGTGAATCAGCACTCATAGGGCCCCTGTAGCTTTGATATAAGCCCAGGAATGTGGGTGAAAGATCCTGAAATGTTACCAGCACAAGAGGGCTCCAAATGCAAATCAAGTTCAATTGGTTCTCAAAAAATAAAGTCCCATTTCTTGCTTGTCTGTGTTGTGAACTGAGATGTCACATCGAATGCACAGGCCCAGGTGTGTAGATCTGTGCCAATTGTCCACGCCTCCTTTCTGCCACTCACTTCTGTACTTGCCAGGTGAGGTTCTGGACACACCTGCCGGCTAGGTAGTGCCTACTCAGAGGCCTGCATTCCCACAGTGCCCTTGTGAAGGGGGAGATGGCAGTTGCTATGCTCACAACCTGTGGGCCTGCCTTTCTGGTCACAGCCAGCAGTTCAGCGGGCATTAAGCACCAGGGGGCCTAGTAGGTGAGGGGTCACATCCTGGTCAGTGGTGATCTGTACTGAAGGGTGACTCAGGCAACCAATCAGACCTTCTCTCTCAGGAAGTTTGAACTGAAACTGTGCAGAGAAAGCCAGAGCACGGGAGAGGGGACAGAGGAGAACGTGAGATAACAGTGAGCAGAAACCTTAAGTAAACTGACCCACGGGGTCTTGGTGGGAGCCTGGAATACAGAGGCTGAGAGGACCTAAGTGCCCATAAAAGTAGATACCCACCTAGGGGGGTGGTGGATGTCACTGCAGGGATGTTGACAAAATGACCCGTTGTTGTCAGAAAACATTCAGGTCTTCACAAGGTCTGGCTGATTTCTGCTTTCCTTACACCTCCTCACATTCTTACCACAAGTCCCCCGTCACTGAAGAAATCCTGGGTCTGGGCTCCCCGTGGTTTTACACTCTCATACTAGCCTCACTTGGCCTTGTCATTACAAATTGCAGATTTCTTCTTCTCACTCACTGTATGGTGGTCCCGCCTTCCTCCTGGGTTTTGCCACAGGCAAGCTGGTGTTCACATCTCATCTCTCCTCAAATGCGCCTGTCATTTGTCTTTCAGGCTATTTGTCTTGCAACCTCAGCTTCTTGGTGGATTCAGGAAAAGTTATGATTTCGAGGAAAATCCTGCATTTTCCTGCTGTTAGGGTAAGAGTGACACTCCTTAGAGCTTTCTGAATTTGAGCAGAGGGCAGAAGTCAGCCCAGTGATTCTGAAAGTGGCGGTTTTAGAAAGACGTTTGAGGGACTTACTCTAAGGTGGTGACTGCCCAAGAAGTAGTCCAGGCTACAGAGTCTCCAGACCAGCTGCTAGAGGAGGTAGCTTCGGGGAGGGGCTGGGAAGCTGCTGTGCATATTGAAGGTGTCACAGACCCATGGAATGGTCAGTAAGGTCATGCAGCAGTGCCACAGGGTCACCATGGCACTTCTCCCTCCCACCCTACTCCAGGGACATTCTCAGCCTGTGTCACCTCCACCTCCATGGCTAGCTCCACACTGAGCAGAGGGATGCTCCACTCTGGCTGTCCCAAATCCAGCAGTTGGAAGTTGTTGAGGGCCCAGAGAGATGCTGCAGACCCAGGGTCCCATCAGCAGCTCCCAGAGCCCAGCCTACTGGCCTCTGCTTGCCTGGAGGTCCAGCCATCCTCAGCACAGCATCTTCCAGCTGATGGTGCAGTCTTCCTAAGGAAAAAAACAAAAGCAAACCCATTGCCTTTGAGTCCGACTCATGGTGGCCTCATGTGTTACAGAGGAGAACCAAGCTCCATAGGGTTTACTTGACTGTAATCTTTACGGAAGCAGATCACCAAGCCTTTCTTCTTTCTTCTGCAGCACTGCTGGGTGGATTTGAACTGCTAACCTTTCTGTTAGTAGTCAAGCACAAACCATTTGCACCATCCAGAGACCTCAGTCTCTCTAAGGAGCAGGGTTTAACTTCCAGATGAAGACACAGACGCTGGCTTGATCTCCAAAACAGTGTTTATTCCCAAAATTGAGGCCACAAGTACAAAATTCCCCCTCCCTCCAGACAATTCTTCAGCCTCCACAATAAGAAGCTTCTTTGGGCTGTAAACACCTTCTGTATAACACCCTTGTGTGGACTCATCCAGGCCCCAGAGACAGTTGGCCTTTCATTCATAGCTCAGTGTGCTCTGTCTGTGGTGACTTCTCTGCTGCCTTCTTGGCCAGGAGATCAGTCCAGAAAGTCACTTCCTTGTCTTTCAGCTTCTGAGCTGCCTTAGTGCTGATGCCAATCTGCAGTACCCTTCTTTCTGGTCGTATGCTGGCCAATGGGGTAGCCCCTCTCCATTGGGGTTCCTAGGAACAGAATAAAATAGAAATTCCCAAAGCTATGGTGTAGTCAAAGCAATCCTATGAGATGTGCAGGCATTACCCTGGCTTCATCTCTGCCTAGAGGCTCATCCACCGCCAAGATGGGTGTTCACCATCTCTGGGGGGAGCTTGTCCACTTTTAGGTAGCTCTCTTTGTTAGAGTTCTATGGTCATAGAGACAAGATCTTTACCACTTAAACTTCAGAAGCCACTCCTTCCCGAAAGATATGCCCTGCTCTCCCTGTCCCCATCCCTGCTCCTCTCTGCCACTAGTCTCACCCATTCCGAGCAAAGTTGGCCCACAATTTCATCCCCATCCTGCTGAGTTTGACCTCCTCTTCTGTGGCACCGTCTGTGGGGAAGAGAAAAAAAGAAAGCCTTTGGGACTCAAGGTTTGGTTCATGGACCACCAGCATCAGAATTAGTTGGGGGCTCATTAGAAATGCAGAATCTTGGCCCTTATCCCGGACCTACTGATTCAAAGTCTGCATTTTAAGAAGATCCTGAGTAATTTGTGCGCACTTTAGGTTTGAGAATTACTGATCTAGCATTCAGTGATTGGCCTGCGGTCAATCTGTGAGCTGGCTGTGTTTGTCTTTTTTGTGCCCACACAACCCTCCTTCCCCTTGAGAATCACAATGTCATCTCCACAGCTTCCTTCACAGCAGCTCCAACTTCAAGACTGCTCTCCCTTGGGTATTTTCTCAGTCTCCTTCATCAATCTACATTTTGATAGTCTGAAAAAAAATAGAGCTGAAACGGTCCTATGGAGTCATCCAATTGGGAGATGACCAGAGACACCAGTGTATCACTACAACCATGAGGTGGGTCACAAGACATCTGTAATACCTAGTAGTTAGGATTGGAGACATTGGTGAAGGATTTTCTTTAAAATATTATATTATTAAATAGATCAAATTTTAAAAGATATGAGTTTTAGATGTTAAAATACATGGTAGATATATACGTAGATAGATAGATGGTAGATAGATAGGTAAATAGATAGACAGAGAGATGATAAGATAGATGGTAGATAGTAGATAGAGGCTAGATAATAGATAAATAAACAGACAAGTAGGCAGACACATACGCACACAAGAAATGATTCAAAGTTAACACCAAGTCTAACCTTACTCCCACTCGCCTTCTGTTATGCTCTTATGAGTGGGAGATGAAGGGGTAACATTCTAGCCCTTGAGCAGGGCCCTGCATGTGACCTACTACCTGTCTTATTGATGCCACATGTCCGGATTCTGAGAGTGACCATGGCTGAGGGCATGTGGACACACATTCTCCATCATGCATGTTAGAGCAGGAGAAAGGTTGGAAACTGCCCAATGTAGTTCAACCGTATTATGGTGATTTCAGGAAACTAAGGCCAGGAATGAAGGAGGAAATCACTCAAGGCCACCAAACTGAGACTTGAGCCCAAGTCTTCTAAATCCAAGCTCATAGCCAGCAAACAGCCATCACCTTTGAAAAATGGGGCTCCGAAGACAGAGAATAGCTCATCCCCATGATCTCCTATCACCGTCTTGGGTTTCATCTCTGATGAGAAGCTTGGGCAATGCTGAAACTCGTACATGTAGGTGAGGGCTCCGGCATCTGAGAAAATATGTATTCATGCTCAGTTTATTTTAGCAGATGCATACATGGATGTTATCAAGGTCTCCAGGGGGCCCTGAGCACTCAGGGAATTGGTCGCACACCTGGGTACTAAGTATACAACACCAACAATATTAATAGCAGCTGCCCTTTGTGAGTGCCAACTGTGTGTTGGGCATTATGTGGCCCTGCAGGAACCCCCTGGTTATCAGCACAATTAAGAAATGGCGTTTCAGGAAAGCTCATTGACTCACTTAAGAATGCAGAGTTGGCTGAGGTGGGGCAGGGATTTGGGCCTAGTCTTTGTTGAATGAATGAATGAATGAATGTTGAAAGTCCTACATCAATCCATTCAAAATGACTATCATTATAGGGCACTAGGTCAATCCACATAAACATCTTTGCCTACTGATGCAGTCACACATACTGTTGTATTTCATTGATAACAGACTTGTTTTTGTTCCTTTGGAGAATATCTATAGCCCAATAGGTATCTTCTATTTTCCTCAGTTTTGAGAATTTCCACTGTTTTTCTCACCCATTCTGAGAAGAGTGAAGTAAATCCATGTTGCTGGTCTGAAAATAAGGATATTGAACTACAAGTATATACAGAATGGGAACAAACTATCTCTTGTGTCTCAGGAAACCACAAGCTCAACATTTCATATTTCTGTCCCTTCCCTTGTCTTGCTTCCTGCTTGGCCCAGTGAGTATCCAGGTGGTGGCAGGAAACAGAAGGGGCCATGGAAGGGTGAATTTGCCTCTCTCCTGTTCTCCTGATCTTCCTCTCTCACTACTAAAGCTTTCCTGTCCATGTTCCCAAAAAAGATGTCAGTTTTCCTGCTGACCTCTTCATCAGAGCTTCCAATCCCTGAGGGCTAACTCATGGGCCACCCATTTGGAGGAATGCATTGCTTCTCATGGGTCCAATGTGCACAGAGAAGAGATTCTAACAGGGGGAGAGTCAGGCCTTAAGTTAGGCTATCATTATGGAGCACTAGGTCAGTTCACATAAATTCCTTTGCCTACTGATGAATTCACACACACACAAATCTATATACATCCACAGTGTCATCACTAGGGGATGCAGGGAGTGCCACTCCGGGTGACACTGTCAGAGGCGGTTACACCAAAATGACTGCCTATAAAATTTTTGTGCAGTGTTTCAACAGAAATTTATTATTTTTTTATAATAACAGTAGTATATATAACAGTAGTTAGTTACAACAATAAAAATATGTTTCATAAAACCAGGTTACATGTATCAATATACCTACAAAGCTAAAATTCTATGCTAATTTATCTTTCCAACATGTTAATGCCCTCCAATCAGAGCTGTCATTATTGCCCAATTACAATGATGCTTCGATTCACGTGGTTTTGTTTGCAAGTGCTGCAAGCACACACTGTTGTCTTCATTGCTGCCAGTGTTTCTATAGTCACTGATTTTGTCAAATTTTCTGGTGTTTTAGCTACAATATTCTGGTGATTAGTATTTGTGAACCTATATCAATAACTTTTTTGAGAATAAAGTAGTAATTAAAAGAAAAGGAGAAAAATCAAAAAAGTCTTTTGCTCAGTTACTAATGTTGTAACTAATAATGTTGTAATTCAATGTAGAAAGATTTTACAAAACAATTTTGTTGTTAGTATTCATATAATCTAAGAAATATCCAAGTTAAGCAATTTACAAGTATATTTTTCACATACTATCCTACAATTAAAATTGGTAATAAATAATACTAAGGATTCTGTGTGGTCTGGTATGGGAGGAGGTTCATGGGGAGGGAATGACATGAGTTACTGCCCTGGGTGACACCAACCCTAGTGACACCACTGTACATCCAGTGTACACTATTGCGTTTCATTGAAAACAGACTAGTTTCCATTCCTTTGGAGAATATCTACACCCCGACTGATGTCTTCTATTTTTCCTAGCTTTGATCATTTCCACTGGTGGAGAAATTTTACAACTTTTTCTCCCTAAGCATAGTAGGAAATTTGCAAAATGCAGAAAAATGAACAAAAAGATCACTTCTAATCTCACCACTGGAGAAAGTCTCTGTTAATATTTTAGCACATAAGCCTTTAATAAATATAATTGGGATAATATTGTGTATGCTATTTTGTAAAATACTATAATCCTTTCTTCACATTGTTAAATATTCATCCACAAAATGATTTAACACTATATGTCATCCCAATATGAGAATTTGTCCCTGGGTGGTACAAACAGCTAATGCGCTCCGCTGCTAAATGAAAGGTAGGAGGTTCAAGTCCACCCAGAGGCACCTGAAAAGAATGGCCTGGTAATCTACTTCTGAAAAATCAGTCACTGAAAACACTATGGAGCACAGTTCTATTCTGACACACACGGGATCGCCGTGAGTCGGAGTTAACTTGACGGCAACTAAAACCAGAAAACGTGAGGATTCAGCATAATTTATTTAACTGTTCCCCTCACTTCCTCATCATTGCACTCTTGGATTAAAAAAAAGAAGAATAAGTGTTGTTTGGAACAGTCAGTCCTTCTGTGGCTGTGTAATACACTTGTTAAACAGGAGCTTCAAGGCTAAGCAGAACTTGCTGAAAGGAGGTGGCTTTAGCTTGCCTCTTCCACTCAAAAGTTTTAGAAAGGAAACAGAACCCAAATATAGAGGAAAGGCGTTTTGTGGATGAGAGAACTTATTTTAGGCAGTATCTTGCCCAAAATAAATTCTTTTTTTTTTTTTTTTAACTCACTGCCTGAAACCATTGAAATTTATAAAACTCCTACAAGCACAACACAGGTCTTCAAAGGAAAGCAGGATGCAGATTTGGGTAGTAGCAGTTAGGAACAAGAGACACAGAGACAAGGAGAGAGCTCATAACCAAATATTTGAAAATTAAAATACAGTGTGATGTTCTTTTTTTTGGCGGGATAACCCATTGCCGTTGAGTCGATTCCAACTCATAGCAACCCTACAGGACATAGGAGGACTCCTCCATAGGGTTTCCAAGGAGCTGCTAGTGGATTCGAACTGCTGATCTTTTGATTAGAAACCAAACACTTAACCACTGCACCACCAGGATTCCATTCTGGTGAGCCAGGGCTAACAAAATTGGCAGCTTTTTAAAATTTTTTAATCTTAGTATTCCAACTGGGAAAGAGAGTTAAGAAATCCACACTCTTAAACACTGGATAGCAATGTTTCAATATGTATCAAGAGATTAAAGTACTCTTACAGGTCAGCCTAGTAATTTCACTTCTAAAAACCAACCCTAAGAAAATTATTACAGACGTGGCCAAAGATTTATGCACATAAGGCTGACTAAAACGTTATTTGTAGCATCAAAATATGAGCAGTCAACCTAAGTATCCAATAATACAGGAATATTAAAGTGAATTATAATGCATTCATTCCACGGAATTATAGCAGTCAATGAAATGTATGTTTTTGATGAATTTTCAGTGACATTGGGGAAATGTTCATAATATAGTATTACATAAAAAAATCCATAGTGTTGATCTTTTAATTATATGTAATCAAAAAACAAACCCCTTGCAGTCGAGTTGATTCCAGCTCATAGTGAACCTACAGGACAGAGTAAAACTGTCCCATAGGGTATCCAAGGAGCAGCTGGTGAATTCGAACTGTCTACCTTCTGGCTAGCAGTTGAGTTTTTAACCACTGTGCCACCAGGGCTCCAATTATATGTAAGATATGAAAAAATTATTGGGAAAAAATACAAAATAATTTACAGCAAATACTCTAGTGGGAGGAACTATGACTGATGTCTAGTTTCTTCCACCTGTGTTCCTGTATTTTCAAAACTTTTTGCAATTGTAGCAAATTAATTTTACATTCAGAAAAGTTCTTTTTACTAAAAGAACTTTAATTAAAAGGAGAATGAGATAAGCATAAGATTGAAAGAATAAAAAATCCCTAAACTCAATGTCATGTAATATCCTGGGATGGATGGGACCAGCAGAAGATGCTGAATGGGATACCACAGGTCAGACATATAGCAGGAGGCAAAACAAAATTTATGAAAAAAAATAGATTTGACCCCTGGTTTTCATCAGGACGCTAGTGAGGAAGAAGGGATAGGTAATTAGCACCTGTATATTATGGCTGTGAGGTGTGCTTGGGCACACTGTAGTTCAGCTTTAGGTAGTCTATTTCATGCTGTAGGTAGTTTTAATTATGCTTATAAAGTCCTGAATTTTAAAACCCTTCCAGCAGGGTTAGAGAGAGAGAGGTAGGGACTAGGGAACCATTTATTGGCTTGCAAATGAGGTCAATGAGTTAACTGGGCTTGTAGAAAGTGGAAAGTCCAGTAAGGACCTCAAAATGGCATCCAGAAGGAGACATCTACTATCTAGGTGAGCTCCTCCATCCTTAACCTCACATCCCACCTACTCAGCCTTGGGGAAGGTGAGGTTGGAAGCTCCCATGGAAGACCTTACGATGGTCCTCAGCTTGTCAGAGGCACACAGTGGGATGGACAAAAGCCTGCTACTGATATTAACATCCTCCAGACTACCTCCTCCCACTCCTCCCACTGCTCATTCCTTTTGGTTTTCTTGGTCCCTGACAACCTTCCTGACCCTATGCTTGGCTCTCACTCTTCCTCCAGCTCCATCAATTAACAAAACAGTTTGCACCTAGCTCTGACTAAGACACACCTTCCAGTATTTGCCCTCCAGCTCCCATACCACCATGACTTCTGGTAAGGAACACTCATATTCCCTATTTCTGGACATGTCAGCCTGACTTCTACCTCCAGAATCCATAGTGATTTGCCTGAGGGCTCTGTCTGGTCACTGGAGACTACTCTGTCTATGCGTGCAGCAGGTCAAAGTGCCAGGAAATTCACAACCCATTGGGAACAGCCTTCAACCAATGACTAGTGGGAGTTGTTGGTAAGTACCCAAGATCCTTTGCTGATTAGATGGGATGACCCTGAGACTTGTCGTCTCCCTGTTTCCAGAGTTCCCAGCTCCAGTTGTCCACGGTAGACACCTGCTGAACACCGCATCATTGATTGGCTTCCTTCCTTCTCCTGTGTCACCTCCTCACATTCCTACCAGTGTTTTCTGGGATCACCTCCCAAATAAACTACTTGCACTCAGATCATTTTCTCAGAGTTGGCTTCTGGCAGAATCCAAATCAGGAGAACGCCCCACTCCAGGTCAAGTGGAATCAGCCCTTGAAGCTGGACTCTCAGAAGTTTCAACATATCTGTCTATGCTTGGGTTTGGGGACTGGGAAGGACACACAAAGAATCTGGAGGTGATCGGCAACCCCTCTCCTGTCCAGCCTTTGGGACTCACCCCTGTGACGACGTGCCACAGTCACAGATGTGATACAAAATAGTACATCTCCAAGGATGTCCAGGAACAGGTCTTTCTTTTTGGCAGGGTCATCTGTCCCACCTATGTACTTCTCAGTGATCACTGGAGTCAGTTCCTCAGGGATGGCCTGAATGGATCAATAGTGAAAAGTGACCACCAGCTGCCTGCCCCCAGGTGAGCCGATGTGGCTTCTCCAACCAGTGAGGAAAGCTTGCATTAAAAGTCACGAATGAAGCCCTTTGCAGCTCTCCCCCAGGGTGGCCAGCTAGGAAAGGCAGGCAAATGTGGTAGAACCCTCAGGTCCTAGTCTTTGTTCTGCCATTTAATTGGTCTGTGGTTTTGGGCAACTCCCTTCCCCATTTTGGGTCCCCGCCAATTCCCATGATTCTCTGGACTCTTAGAACAAGGGGGTAGGATTTCCACAAGAGTGATGCAGCCGTCTTATGGTCCAGATCACCTTCTGAGAGTGGGTAGCCCATCATCTGTTTAAAAAAATGATGACGCACCTGTGAATAACCGAGAATTAACAGGAAGAACCAACCAACGTAACCCATGCAGACTGAAGAGCCTCTTACTTTGCCGTGCTTTGGTGTGCGTGGGCTTTGATGAATTGGACAAAATCTATGAATCAAATGGACTTATATTCAGAAACTCAAGAAGTGCAAAGAGGATAAAAAATACTTAGCAGAAGCTGCCCCAATCCTTTGCAGCCCACTGTGACATTTATCAGGCTAAAATCCCCACAATGGTCAGTGAGTCAGAGAGGGAAGGCTGAAACCAAGTTGTGTTAAAGTAGAGGGCTGTGGGGCAGAAGATACAGACCTGCCTCTGATGGCTAAGGAAATCCAGATCCCAGCCTTTAGGGCTTTGGTCCTTTGAGATAACCTCTGAAATCCCTCTGCAGGAAAAATCCTTTTTCACTTTTGGAATTCAATTTTAACTCACAAGAAAGCTTGTTTATCTGAGTCTTTCCAATTAGATTACTAAGAGGATGTGCAGAGACTTATGGAGAAAATATGAAAGCCCCAAGCCTGAAGTGGGAGACTCTGGGCTCCAGGCTTAGCTCTTCTTAACTTCCAAGTTCCTTCCACATTCTAGGCCTTGGTTTTCCCACCTGCACCATTATTATACTACAGGGCCTCCCAGCACCAACATTTCAGGGTTTTTTGATTTGAAGGACACAGTGTTTGGGGAGATGGGTTCCCATGGACAGCACCACCCATTTAGCCATCTCAGAGAAGGTATTCATGGAAATGTCAACTCATGCAGAAAGGGCCTACTGCCCTCCTCAAAGAGGGGCTTGGAGAATGAAGAACTCCTCCCACTAGAGATGGGAGGAGTGGTGAGAGGATAGTCTAAGAGGCTTCCACATTCTCACTGTTGGAAGAAGCCAGCCAAACTCTTGCTTGTTGATTCCAACAATGTAGGGGACGTTGTTGAATTTCTTT
>NW_004443950.1:12324994-12344946 GCF_000243295.1 Trichechus manatus latirostris | reverse complement strand
TACCACATTTGCCTGCCTTTCCTAGCTGGCCACCCTGGGGGAGAGCTGCAAAGGGCTTCATTCGTGACTTTTAATGCAAGCTTTCCTCACTGGTTGGAGAAGCCACATCGGCTCACCTGGGGGCAGGCAGCTGGTGGTCACTTTTCACTATTGATCCATTCAGGCCATCCCTGAGGAACTGACTCCAAGTCCCCACCTCCCATTACCTTTTTAGCCTCAAGCCTATTCTCTCCCCTGACTTGATCCACTCCAGTTACTTTGGCCTCCTGCCTCAGGACCTTTGCAGAAGCCATTCCCTGTGCCTGAAACACTCTTCTTCCAGTTTTCCTGAGAGCTGGCTTCCTCACCTCCTCCAGAATTTGGCCCAAATATCACCTTCTCATTGAGCCTTTCCCTGACATTTCTACTTAAAATTCAAACCACCAACACATCCACTGGCAAGCTCTACACCTATTTCCTGTTTTATTTTTCTCCATAACAGTAACTACCATCAAACACACTACACATTTTGTTTGTTTACTGTAATCCCCTCAACTAGCATGTTAGGTTCTAACAGAGCAGGAAATTTTGTCTTTTTGGTCTGTTTTGCTACTATAGCCCCAGTTTCTAAATCAGGTCCTAGCACATAGCAGTGCTTATTAAATAATCACTGAGGGACTGAATGAATCCTGTTTAATCCTCAAAAATCACTCCCCAGGGAGGGAGCAGAGAGGAAAGTATTGTCAGATGTTACAGAGGCAATGTCACTGGAAGCTGGTAACCTGCTGGAAGGTGGGGGTCGAAGGAGAAGGAGATGGGAGGATGCTGCTGAAGTTTCTAGCCGGTGTGGCCGGGAGGAGGGTGAGCCCGGGACTGAGATTCTGGGTTCTCTCCCTGAGGCCCTGTAAAGAGTGCAGCTTGCACAGTCAACCAAACCTGGTCTCCCAGGAGAAGATTTGGGCTTTTCAATGAAGCCTCTTGAAGAAACCCATTATCCTGGTAACATCTCTGCCTCCCCATAGAGGAAGATTCTAGCCCAGCCACCACCCACAGGGGCATTTAGGGGAGCAGAAAATGTAAACAAGAGAGGGTTAGACTGGGCCCGTGAGGCACAGAACTGATGACAGGGAGCACTGGATTGGAGTGTGGCAAATGGACTCCAGTCCTGCCTCTGGCCTTCCTGACTGTGTTACCCAGGCCAGTGGCTTCCCCTCTCTAGGCCTTGGTAATATAAACACAAAGAGTTACTATGATTCCACAAAAAGGAGGATTCTTTCATCCAGCATTTAACTGGAGTTTAAAGTCCCAAGGCTTGAAACGTTTAATCAAGAAACCGAAGGCCCTTACCTCTCTGGGGTCTCCAAGTAAATCAAAAGTGAAGAATTTCTGTGAAGACAAAGGCAGAGGCTGTGGATGAGAAGGCTTCCTGGGAGAGAAGTTGATCTTTGTTAGCTGCGCACTGGAGGTAACAGGCTGTCCCTTCAAGTGCCACCCTGGTTTGGCTGAGAGGAAGTGAGCAGAACTCTGCCTCCCCTGGTTTAGGACAGGGGGAGGGGAAGGCAGGAACAAGGCAAAGACAAGGCCTGGGGACCCCGATCCAGAGTTGTTGGAGCTCTGGAGAGGACATCTCTTGTTCGTACCTGCCCTACCCTCCATCTGTCTCCCCTTCTCCTGGAGACTGCACCTCAATTTTTCTTTGAGGGGCTTTCGTCTTTCCCACTCTCGCCCTGTTGCTCCAGAAATATATATGTGATCTGGGGTGCTCTGTCTCCCTGACCTCATAATTAGTTCAGGAATGGTACTTGCTCATGTCAGCTCTACAGTTTACTCTAAAACGTCTGTTGGAATTATTAGGAAAGGGACATCTCTTTCTACTATAGTTTCTAAGCAGGTAAAAAAATTTAAGTCTAGAATGCCATTGTTGTCTTTAATCCCCCAAGGGACAAACCTGCCTGAGAGTGAAGCTAACACTGAGCATAGGAAGCTGAGAGATACAGATAGATAAAAAACCAAACCAAACGCATTGCCATCAAGTTGATTCTGACTTATAGTGACCCTATAGGACAGAGTAGAATTGCCCCATAAAGTTCCCAAGGAGCGGCAGGTGGATTCAAACTGCCAACCTTTTTTGTTGGCAGCTGAACTCTTAACAACTGGGCCACCAGAGACAGGTAGATTCTCCGTAATATCATATGAACACCTGGATCCAGCTGTGCCTGAAGTTACCTACTCTTGGACTTTTCATTTTCCTAAAGATTCTATTACAACATATCCCTTTTTTTTGCTCGAGACAATTTGAGATGAGTTTTCTCATCTTGCTCTGGAAAGTCCTGACTCATACAAGCTCACTGAAACTCACCCTACCCTGTGGCTCTCTTTGGTGTGTTCGCCAGAATTTCACTGATTGTTACATTACACTGCAGCCAATATGCCTGACCAGTATGCAAGAAGTGGACAGAAAGGTTCTCTACATTCTGAGTTGTATCCCCAGCAGCCAGGTGTGTGTGTGTGTGTGTATGTGTGTGTGTGTGTGTGTATTGGGGATAGTGAATAATCATGGAAAGCACTTCCAAATGATCTCAGAAAATTCCAGATGAGATTTTAGATTCTTAGATTCTCTTGGTTTTCCCAAAGTCATCAACTCTCCCCTTATAAGCTGAATCCCCTTGTGCCTCATGAAGAATTGGTAAAATATTTGCCTCTTTCTAGGCATCAGAAAATACTTGCATGTTAATTCTTTGAACACTTTGGTCACCCTATTTGGGGTTGAAACACCATGATCCAAGCCCAAAGATCACACTGGGTTCAACCCACGGGGATACAAGCAGAGTCCAGTGCTCTATGCCTGTCCATGGGAAACCGTGGGAGTATCCTTGGGAGGTCAGGGTCCAGACACAAAGTCCAAGGGCTCAGGCTACTTTGGGGCTCACATTCACACCCTTCCCCAGCAAGGGAATAGCTTGGCTCTAGGTCCTGTACTCTCTGAGGTGCCTGCCCTGCTGTAGCTTCTCTGTGATGACAGACACCATAGCCATCCATCAATCCTCAAATGTCACCTTCTGTGTGAAGCATCCCTGCTGGTTAAAATGAATGTTTCCATCCTCTGTACTCCCACCACACTTAGCGATGGGTGTGTTTTTCCTTGAATAGTTCCTTGTGAGCAAGGAAACATACTCATAGTCATGTCTGCATCATCTCATCTGACATCCCCCATATGGTTAACGTGGATGGATAGATGGAAGTATGGATGCACGAATGGATGGAAGGAGTTGGTCAATACATGGAGTATGGATGTATTGAATAAATAACTGGATAGATGGATGGTAACTGGCAGACAGATGACAGATGAATCATTGGTTTTTGAAGTGAAAATATATGGTGGCTGGATGAAGAATGGGTGCTGGATGGGTGATAATAGATGGAAGTAAGGTTATTGATGGATTAGTGGATTGACTGATATTAGATAGGTGAAAGAATATTGAATACATGGTTGAATAGATGGATAATAAGATGATGAATGGATAGATGGATGAGTGGATGGATGACTACCCTAGAATCACAGTTGAGGCAGGGTCTCAGGAAATCTAGAAAATAGGGCTACTATTGAGTTATAATTTAGGTAGTTTCTAAATTAGCCAAGATAAATTGTGACCATCTTTGTTCTTAATACTCTCATCCTCAAAATTCAGGATGGTGGTTACCTCTGGGAAGGAACTGGGAGAATGGAACCAGAATAGGATACCCAGGGATTTTCAGTTAAATCTTTAATGTTTAATTTCTTTAAAATATATCTGAAATCAAGAGTAGCAAAATAATAAGCTTTGATAGAATTGGGGGGTTATCACAGAATTGTTCATTATGTTATTATTATTTTTACTTTTCTGACATTTGAAATATTTCACAATAAAAAAAGGAAAGAAGAAATTGCTTACTGAGATCCAGAGGTTAACACTGCTCCTGAGAGAAAAGAAACTGTCCAGGTAGATTTTTCAGGTAAAGGGAGCAGGTGAAATGATGAAGCCTGGGACCAGGTTTACAGGGTGGGACTTATGTGGCCACGAGAATGAAAGCACCTACCATCTTGAGCGACGTCTCCAAGAGTTCCTCTTCTGTCTTCTGGCGCAGGCAGTGAACCATGACAGCAGAGGTGGTGGTTTTACACCCAGCCAAGATAGCAATTTTCTATAGAGATCACAGGTTACAGCAGAATTCAAGAGTGATGTCCCTTCCCTCAATCAATATAACAGAGTGTTCTACCCTCACCCTATTTCTGAAGGCAGCATAGAATAGTAGAAAATAGACCAGAAGGCGTGGGTCCTGGGTCCTAGTCTTGCCTCTATTATTAATATAAATTCTGCTTTCATCCAATTACACATTCTATCTGTCTCTGTTACCTTAACCAGAACCATTTGTCATCAAGTCAATTACGACTCATAGTAATTCCATGTGTTTCAGAGGAGAACCGTGCTCCATAGGGTTTTCAATGACTGTGATCTTTCAGAAGTAGATCCCCAGGCCTTTCTTCTGAGTACTTAACTGTTTTTGCCTGTTAACTTATCTGTGTTAAAAAGAGCATAATGATGTGAAAGCTGAATGTCTGAAGAGTGGCAATGTGGAGTGGTGGTTAAGAGTATTGACTCTCAGTAACATTGCCTGAATTCAAATTTCAGCTCCTTCACTTACTAGCCATTTGACCTTGGGCAAGTCACTCAACTTCTCTGTTTCTCAGTTTCTCCACCCATGGTGGTGTTGTTGTGTGCTATCGAGCTGATTCTGACTCACAGCGATCTTACATGACAGAGTAGAGCTGCCCCATAGGATTTCCTAGGCTGTAATCTTCATAGGAGCATATTGTCAGGTCTTTCTCGACAGAGTGGCTGGTAGGTTCAAAGCACCGACCTTTTGGTTAGCAGCCAAGCACTTAACCATTGTGGCACCAAGGCTCCTCAGCTTCTACACCTATAGATGGGGATAATGACTGGCCTTTTTTATAAGACGAGTTAATACATGAAAGGGTTTAGAAGGCCACCGACACACACTAAAACATGTGCAAAATTGCGGGAGGTCCAGATAAGATGACTCACACAAAGGCACTTCAGAAAGTACAGAATGTCGTTTAACTATGAGAGCTAAAGGAAAATAATCTGGCATCTACCCCAATGAATAGCAGATGTTGCTTCAGTGTTAAACAAGATAATATGCAAATGAATGGCTGTGGTTATGTTCCAATAAAACTTTACTTATGGACACTGAAATTTGAATTTAATATAATTTTCACAGGTTGTGAAATATTGTTCTTCTTTTGATTTTTTAAATTACATAAATATATAAAAATCATTCTTAGCACATCGATCATAAAAAAATAAACAATGGGCGAGATTCTAAGACAAGCCACTGAGGGGCCCAAATTAATGCTTGGAGAGTTATTGACACAAGCCCAGAACCTCTTTCCCTCTTTTAAAATAAAAAAAGTAAAAAGAACACACTGCTGAAGGAGAGGCTCGTATCAGCCTGTCTTGGATTTGGGCTGATCTGTCCAGCACACCTTTGTTCCCAACTTTTCTGAGAATGGTTCCTTCTTCTGGGCCACAGGGTCCCTGTAGTGGCTCCTGAAAGCCACGGTCATATAAGTTGCCCATCCTCCTAACTACATTGATTGGGGCCTAGGGTAGGCATCCAAGCAAAGCTGGGACAGAGAACCTCTTTCCTAAGTGATCTGGAATTGGGGCTGGGCACTTCTAACATGACATTGCTAAAAGTTCTATAACAGGAGAAAGTCTTTCTACTTTCTGGAATCAAAAGGGAGTTCTTAAACTCAGGAGCAGGTAGGGTGGCCATGTGAACTGGAAGCAAAATGTAACCAGAGGAGAAGAAGCAGATTGATAGCAGGCAGACTCCATGATGGTGGGGTCATGTTGAGTGTGCACTGGCTCCCCAGAGCCTAGTACTGTGCCTGGTACATAGTCAGTGCTCAGTATGGATTTGTTCAATAAGTTAAAAGGCACAGGGATAAATAGTGGACAGAGAGAGCGCGACAAACAGAGACAGATGCATCTTGAAGCCCAGGAATGCCGTGAATTGCCAAAAACTACCGAAGCAAAAAGAGACAAAGATCTTCCCTTAGAGTTGACAGAGAAAACTTATCTCTGCCAGAGCCCTGATTTTGGACTCCTGGCCTCCAAAACTGTGAGACAATAAATCCCTGTTCTTTAAAGCCACTCACTTGTGGCATTTTTTTGTTATAGCAGCACTAGCAAACTAAGACCTTGAGCAAGGTGTCTCATTGTGCTGTGTAAGCACTCTCACTTCCACAATTCTTTGAGGATGTCAGTTGGATCCTTGGCAAGAAAGACCCCTGAGATTCCAGGAGAGCAGAGCAAGGGTGCAAGCAGATTTCCAAAGTGAGACCTACCTCAGCTGCAGACCTGCTTTCATTCCTGACCAGAACAGAATTGAAGGCCACGCCACTCTCAGAAATGGCCTGGTGGAAGAGGTTCTTGGCCAGAGGAGACAAAACCTGTGAGGGGAGTGGAAAGGAGGTGAGTTTATGCTCACAAGGAAAGGGTCAATGGCACATATGTTCTTCCAGAGCTACCTCCATCCTGAGCTCTGCCCTGGCCCATTGCTGTGGAGGCAACTCAAAGAGGTTCAGGAGCATGTAAGAGGACATAATAGCTCCTCGTCTGCCATGGGCTGTTCTCCAGACTGACTCAGGGGCCTGGATTCCCCCAGAAGAACATCAGAAGGGTGGAACAGGAGCACAGGATGAGGGTTGGAATAGGAAGTGTGTGGCACACCTTGGTTATCGACAACCAAAACTACTCTGAAGGACAGCTTGGCAATTCCCATGAAACCTTTAAAGACACATTTCTGAGTTAGCATTTCCATTACTCAGAAGTTATTTTAAGCTAAATGATCATGGAAGCGCACTAAGGTGTATAAGGATGTTTATGCTGCAGTGTTTGTAACAGTAAAACATTGGAAATAACCCAAGTGTCGAATACTATGACGTTGGTTAAAAAATTTACATTATTTCCATGAAAGACTATGTAAATATAAAAATCATATTATGGAAGAATACTTAATGCTGTTGTTGTTGTTGTGTGTCATCGAGTTGATTCCAACTCATAGCGACCCTCTAGAACAGAGTAGAATTGCCCCATAGGGTTTTCAAGACTGTAACTTTTACCATTTTAGGCTGGATTCTCTAGAGAAGCAAAACCAGTAAAGCATATAAATATATATTTAGAGAGAGATTTATATCAAGGAACTGGCTCACATGGTTGTAGAGGCTGGAATGTCCCAAGTCAACGGATCAGGATAGAGGCTTCTAGAGCTGGCGAACCCAAGATTGTCAGGTCAGAGAGCAGGGCTCTTGCTTACAGGCTGTGAAAATCAATGAATTCTAAGATAGGCAGGCAAAACTGCAGGTAAGCTTGTAGCTCAAGTCCCAAGAACAGGAGGTCAGACTAACATGAGTCAGCTGCAGGACCCAGAGCAGGCAAAAGCAAGAATGTCCGCTTACATTCAGATGATTGGCTACTCACAGTAGATCACATTATGGGGGTAATCACATATCGAATCTCAACAGGGAAGAGATCACAACATTATACAGCTGCCAAAACACTGAGAATCATGGCACAGCCAAGTTGACACACAATCTTAACTATCACAGTCCACCACTTGTCAGATGAACAAGAGCCAGCTGCAGGATCCAGAGGAGGCGAAAGCCAGAATTTCCACTTATTTTTGGATGCAGGCCACATGCCCAAGGCAACTCCCTTTCAACTGATTGGCTACTCACAGCAGATCCCATCATGGGGGTGATCACATATCGAATCTCAACAGAGAAGTGATCACAACATTATATGACTACCAAAACACTGAGACACTGAGAATCATGGCCCAGCCAACTTGACACATAGTCTTAATCATCACAGTCCATCACTTGTCAACTTGGCACCTGTACACATCTCCTCAAACCATACAAAATCTCTGAATAAAGATAATTATAAAGTCATACTTTAGCCTAACATGATACAACAAACACACATACAACCCAAAATGCAGTAGCCCTGTTTACATCTTGTATTTTATAAGTGAAGGAAACAAAAATATTTAATGCACACATACAAAGCAGAAATACTCATAACAATTACAGTCCTTGTTTCTGCAACTGGTATTTAGAACTACCTTATTTCACCACCCCTTCCATATTCCCTTTGATCTCAGCAAGCACCTCAGCTGGTCTTGGTTATTTGCCTGGTGTGGTGATCCAAATCTTCATTCCTGATGGGTCTGGGCCATTAGTTTTCATGCTGGAATTGGGTTGCTATAGTTTTCCATTGACTTTAATCACGGGGCATGGTAGTACTAGGAGATTCCCTAAGGAATCTCCTGCATTCCAGACATACTCTTCTTTACCTCCATTATGTAATATCAATTCAATTTCCTTTTGGTAATCAAGATCAATCACACTAGCCAGTATGGTAATTCCCTTCTTTGCCTGTTGATCCAGAGGCTTAAGGAGTCCAAAGTAACCAGATGGCTTTCTTAGCTTCCAGTTCAATGGAATCAATGATGTGTCTCTAGGTGAAAGCATTCCTCCCTTTGGAACTAAGACCTCTAGTCTTGCAGAGCATAGGGTTGCAGGAACAGGAAGTAAAAATCTGGTGAGTGAATCACTAGGGGTAATAGTGAGTGGTGCCACTCGCATTTCCACCCCTTGATCCCTGGACCCATGAATCCTGAATATAGGAGAAACAGCACCATATATTGGATGCTGGTTTAGAGCATTCCTCCTGGAGGACATTGCCCCAACCCTGCAAAGTATTGCCACCTAGCAGGTGCTGTAATTGTGTCTTTAGTAGGCTGTTCCACTGTTTTATCAAGACGGCTGCTTCAGAATGATGGGCAACATGGTAGGAGCAGTGAATTCCATGAGCATGGGCCCACTGCTGCACTTCATTTGCTGTGAAGTGAGTCCCTTGTTCTGAGGCAATGCAGTGTGGGATAACACAATGGTGGATAAGGCATTCTTAAATCCATGGATGGTAGTTTTGGCAGAAGCATTGTGTGCAGGGAAGGAAAATCCATATCCAGAGTGTCTATTCCAGTAAGGACATAAAGATGCCCTTTCCATGATGTAAGTAGTCCATTGTAATCAACTTGCCACCAGGTTGCTGGCTGATCACCTCAAGGGATGGTGCCAGATCTGGGACTCAGTGTTGGTCTCTGTTGCTAGCACATTGGACACTCAGCAGTAGCTGTAGCCAAATCAGCCTTGGTGAGTGGAAGTCCATGTTGCTGGGCCCATGCATAACCTCCATTTCTGCCACAATGGCCACTTTATTCATGAGCTCATTGAGCAATGACGGGAGTAGCTGGGAAAAGAGAATGACTGGTTTCCACAGAACACGTCATTCTATCCACTTGATTGTTTAAATTCTCTTCTGCTGAGGTCACCTTTTGGTGAGTTCTTAGTCATCTAGTGCTGCTATAACAGAAATGCCACAAGTGGATGGCTTTAACAAAGAGGATTTTATTCTCTCACAGTCCAGTAGGCTAGAAGTCCGAATTCAGGGCACCAGCTTCAGGGGAAGGCTTTCTCTCTCTGATAGCTCTAGAGGAAGGTCCTTTTGATGCATCAGTTTCCCTTGGTCTGAGAGCGTCTCACTGCAGGAACCTCAGGTTCAAAGGATGTGCTCTGCTCCCAGGACTGCTTACTTGGTGATGTGAGGTCTCCCTGTCTCTCTGCTCGCTTCTCTCTTTTATATCTCAAAAGAGACTGGCTTAAGACACTATCTAATATTGTAGATCTCATCAACACAAATGCAGCTAATCTATCTTATTACATCATAGTAATAGAATTTACAACACATAGGGAAATCACATCAGATGATAAAATGGTAGATAATCATACAATACTGGGAATCATGACCTAGCCAAGTTGACAGATTTTTTGGGGGGACAATGCAATTCATGACAGTGAGCATTCACATGAGACACAAATATCTTCACTTCTTTGACCCATTCAGAGTCGTCTATCGACATACTTCTTCCCCATATATCCTTGTCTCCAATTTTCCAATCCCTGATCTTTCCAAGTCCCTGATCATCCAGACAAACCATTGACCACAGCCCATGAATCAGTATACAATCGTACATCTGGCCATTTCTCCTTCCAAGCAAAGTGCACACCCAGGTGCACTGCTCGAAGTTCTGCCCATTGGGAGGATTTCCCTTCACCACTATTCTTCAGGGAGGTCCCAGAAAAGGGCCGTAGTGCTGCTGCTGTCCACTTTCGAATGGTGCCTTCATATTGCACAGAACCATCTGTAAACCAGGCACGAGTTTTCTCTTCTTCAGTCAACTGATCATAAGGAACTCCCCATGAGGCCATAGGTGAATACTAGGAGATGGAAGGTAATGTGACAGGAGTGGAGACCATGGGCATTTGGGCTACTTCCTCATGCAACTTACTTGTGCCTTCAGGTTCTGTTTGGGCCTGATCTCGTATATACCACTTCCATTTAATGATGGAGTGCTGCTGCGCATGCCCAACTTTATGACTCTGTGGGACAGACAACACCCAGTTCATAATGGACAGCTTAGGCTTCATAGTGACTTGGTGGCCTATAGGTAAGTGTTCAGTCTCTACTAAGGCCTAGTAACAAGCCAAAAGCTGTTTCTCAAATGGAAAGTAGTTATCTGCAAAGGATGGCAGGGCTTGGCTCCAAAATCCTAAGGGTTTGGGCTGTTATTCACCAATAGGGGCCTACCAAAGACTCCAATCTGCTACTGACACTTCAGGCACCATTGGATCAGCCAGATCTTATGGCCCAAGTGGCAGAGCAGCTTGCATGGCAGCCTAAACCCGTTGCAGAGCCTTCTCTTGTTCGAGGCCCCACTCAAAACCAGCAGCTTTTAGAATCACTTGACAAATAGGCCAGAATAGCACACCCAAATGAGAAATCTGCTGCCTCCAAAATCCAAAGAGGCCCACAAGGCATTGTGCCTCCTTTTTAGCTGTGGGAGGAGCCAGATGTAATAATTTATCCTTCACTTTAGATGCTTTACACCAATGGACCCCTAGAAATTTCACTGAGGTAGAAGGTGTCTGAATTTTTGTGGGATTAATTTCCCACCCTCCAGCATGCAAATGTTTTACCAGTAAGTCCAGAGTCATTGACACTTCTTCCTTAATAGGCTCAATCAGCATAATGTCATCAATGTAATGGACCAGTGTGACGTCTTGTGGAAGGGAAAGGTGATCAAGGTCCCTGCGGATGAAATGATGACATAGGGCTGAAGAGTTGAAGTAGCCCTGAGGTAGGCAAGTGAGGGTGTATTGCTGGCCTTGCCAGCTGAAGATAAACTGCTTCTGATGGTCTTCAAAACAGATATGGAGTAAAGTCATTAGCCAGATCAATAGCTGCATACCAGCTACTAGGAGATGTATTAATTTGCTCAAGCAATGAAACTACATCTGGAACAGCAGCTGCAATTGGAGTCACCACCTGGTTAAGTTTTCGATAATCTACTGTCATTCTCCAAGATCCATCTGTTTTTTGCAGAGGTCAAATAGATGAGTTGAATGGGGATGTGGTGGGAACTACCACCCCTGAATCCTTCAAGTCTTTGATAGTGGCAGTAATCTCTGCAATCCCTCCAGGAATGTCGTATTGCTATTTTCTTAGGCAGGAGCAGTTCTAATGGGTTCCACTTGACTTTTCCTACCATAATAGCCCTTACTCTATTTGTCAGGGATCCAATTTGGGGGTTCTGCCTGTTGCTGAGTATATCTATTCCAATTATGCATTCTGGAACTAAGGAAATCACTACAGGATGGGTTTGGGGATATGAGATGGACATAAGCCAAAACTCCATTAATAACCTGACTTCTATATGTCCCCACACTCACTAGTGGGCCACATTCACACCCTTCCCTCACAAAGGGAATAGCTTGGCTCTAGGTCCTGTAGTCTCTGAGGTGTCTGCCCTGCTGTAGCTTCTCTGTGATGACAGACAGCATAGCCATCCATCAATCCTTCTATGTCACCTTCTATGTGAAGCATCCCTGCTGGTTAAAATGAATGCTTCCCACTCCATACTCCCACCACACTTAGCAATAGGCATGTTTTTCCTTGGATAGTTCCTTGTGAGCAAGGAAACACACCCATATTCATGTCTGCAGCATCTCCTCTGACACTCCACATATTCTTAGCATGGATGGATAGATCGATGGACGATGCATGAATGGATGGAAGGGGTTGGTCAATACATGGAGTATGGATGAATTGAATAAATAACTGGATAGATGGATGGTAACTGGCAGACAGATGACAGATGAATCATTGGTTTTTGAAGTGAAGATATATGGTGGCTAGATGATGAAGGGGTGCTAGATAGGTTGATGAGAGATGGAGGTAAGGTTATTGATGGATTAGTGGATTGACTGACATTAGATTGATGAAAGGATATTGATGGATTTGATGGACTGGTGGTTGAATAGATGGATAATAAGATGATGAATGGATAGATGGATGGGTGGATGGATGACTATTCTAGAATCACAGTTGAGGCAGGGTCTCAGGAAATCTAGAAATGGGCTACTACTGAGTTATAATTTAGGTAGTTTCTAAATTAGCCAAGATAAATTGTGACTATCTTTGTTCTTAATATCCTCATCCCCAAAATTCAGGATAGTGGTTACCTCTGGGAAGAAACTGGGAGAATGGAACCAGAACGGGATACCCAGGGATTTTCAGTTAAATCTGTAATGGTTAATTTCTTAAAAATATATCTGAAACCAAGAGAAGCAAAATATCAAGCTTTGATAGAACTGGGGGGTTATCATAGAATTGTTCATTATGTTATTATTATTTTTACTTTTCTGACATATAAAATATTTCACAATAAAAAAAGGAAAGAAGAAATTACTTGTATGTTGAGATCCAGAGGTTAACACTGCTCCTGCGAGAAAAGAAATTGTCCAGGCAGATTTTTCAGGTAAAGGGGGCAGCTGAAATGATGAAGCCTGGGCCAGGTTTACAGGGTGGGACTTATGTGGCCACAAGAATGAATGCACTTATCATCTTCAGTGACACCTCCTAGAGTTCCTCTTCTGTCTTCTGGTGCAGGCAGTGAACCATGACAGCAGAGGTAGTGGTTTTACACCCAGCCAAGATAGCAACTTTCTGCAGAGATCACAGGTTACAGCAGAATTCAAGAGTGATGTCCCCTCCCTCAAACTATATAGACACAGTGTT
The DNA here is from genome assembly GCF_000243295.1 of Trichechus manatus latirostris. Classification (NCBI taxonomy): domain Eukaryota; kingdom Metazoa; phylum Chordata; class Mammalia; order Sirenia; family Trichechidae; genus Trichechus; species Trichechus manatus. The sequence continues at coordinate 12,331,696 of NW_004443950.1, read as the reverse complement.
CTACCCCCACCTTATTTCTGAAGACAGCACAGGATAGTAGAAAGTAGACCAGCAGGCGTGGGTCCTGGGTCCTAGTCTTGCCTCCATTATTAATTAGAATTGTGATTTGAGCCAATTACACATCCTCTCTGTCTCTGTTACTTTAACCAGAACCAGTTGTCATCAAGTCAATTACAACTCATGGCAACTCCATGTGTTTCAGAGTAGGACTGTGCTCCATACGGTTTTCAATGGCTGTGATTTTTCAGAAGTAGATCACTAGGCCTTTCTTCTGAGTGCTTTAAGTGTTTCAGTATCCAAGGGCTCCTCTGTTACCTTGTCTCTGTTAAAAAGCGTATAATGTTCTCAAAGCTGAATGTCTAAAGAGAGGCAGTTTGGAGTGGTGGTTAAGAGCATTGACTCTCAATATCATTGCCTGAATTCAAATCTCAGCTCCGCCACTTGCTAGCCATTAACCTTGGGCAAGTCATTCAGCTTCTCTGTTTGTCAGTTTTGCCAGCCGTGGTTTTGCTGTTGTTGTGTGCCATCAAGCTGATTCTGACTCATAGCGGCCTTATGTGACCGAGTGCAACTGCCCCATAGGGTTTCCTAGGCTGTAATCTTTATGGGAGCATATTGCCAGGTCTCTCTGGACAGAGCAGCTGGTGGGCTCAAAGTGCCGATCTTTCAGTTAGCAACTAAGCACTTAATTATTGTGCCACCAAGGCTCCTCAGCTTCTCTGCCCATAGATGGAGATAATGACTGTCCTATCTTATAAGACGAGTTAATCCATGAAAGGGCTTAGAAGGGCACCAACACACAGTAAAATGTGTGCAGAATTGCTGGAGGTCCAGATAAGATGACTCACACAAAAGCACTTTAGAAAGTACAGAATATCATTTTACTATGAGGCCTAAAGGAAAATAGCCTGACATCCAGCCCAATGCATATTGGATGTTGCTTCAAAGTTAAACAAGATAATATGCAAATGAATGGCTGTGGCTGTGTTCCAATAAAACTTTACTTATGGACACTGAAATTTGAATTTCATGTAATTTTCACAGGTTGTGAAATATTGTTCTTCTTTTGATTTTTTAAACTACTTAGAAATATAAAAATCATTCTTAGATCATGAGTCATAAAAAAAATAAACAATGGGCAAGATTCTAAGACAAGCCCCTGAGAAGCCCAGATTAATGCTTGGAGAGTTATTGACACAAGCCCAGAATCTTTTTCCCTCTTTAAAAATAAAAAAAGTAAAAAAGGAGACCTTGCTGAAGAAGAAGCTCATCTCAGCCTCTCTTGGAGTTGGACTAGTCTGTCCAGCATAACTTTGCCCCAACTTTTCTGAGCCACGGGGTTCCCATAGTGGCTCCTGAAAGCCACATTCATATAAGTTGCCCATCCTCCTAATTACATTGAGTGGGACCAAGGATAGGCATCCAAGCAAAGCTGGGACAGAGAACTTCTTTCCTAAATGATCTGGAATTGGGGCTAAGCACTTCTAACATGAAAATGCTAAAACCTCTAAAGCAACAGAGAGGGTCTTACTACTTTCTGGAATCAAAAGGGAGTTCTGAAACTCAGGAGCAGGTGGGATGGTCATGTGAACTGGAAGCAAAATGTAACCAGAGGAGAAGTAGATGGATAGAAGGCAGACTCCATGATGGTGGGGCCACGGTTAGTGTGCACTGGCTCCCCAGAGCCTAGTATGGTGCCTGGTACATAGTCACCTCTCAGCATGGATTTGCTGAATAAGTTAAAAGGCACAGGGAGAAGTAGAGGTCAGAGAGAGAGCAACAGCAGAGACAGATGCATCTCCAAGCCCAGGAACGCCATGAACGGCCAACAACTACCGAAGCAGAAAGCGACAAGGATCTTCCCTTAGAGCAGACAGAGAGCACCTAGCCCTGTTGACACCCTGAATTCAGGCTCCTGGTCTCCAAAACTGTGAGACAAAATATCCGTGTTCTTTAAAGTCACCCACTTGTGGCATTTTTCTTTAAGGCAGCAGTAGCTAGCGAAGACCTTGAACAAGGTGTCTCATTGTCCTGCTTAGCCATTCTCACTTCCATAATTATTTGACGATGTCAGTTGGAACCTTGGCAAGAAAGACCCCTGAGATTCCAGGAGAGCAGAGCAAAGGGTTTAGGCAGCTATCCAAAGTGAGACCTACCTCGGCTGCGGACCTGCTTTCATTCTTGATGAGGACAGCAGTGAGGGCCACGCCACTCTCAGAAATGGCCCAGTGGAAGAGGTTCTTGGCCAGAGGAGATAAAACCTGTCAGGGGAGTGGAGAGGAGGAGAATTTATGGTCATGGGGAGGGGGTCAATGGTACATTTGTTCTTCCAGAGCTATCTCCATCCAAAGCTCTGCCCTGGCCCATTGCTCTGGAGGCAACTCAAGGAGGTTTAGGAGTATGTAAGAGGACTCAGTGGACGTAATACCTCCTCATCTGCCCTGGGCTCTTCCCCTAGACTGACCCAGGTGCCTGGCTTCCCTTAGAGAACCTTAGCAGGGTGGACCAGGAGCACAAGTTGAGGCCAGAGTAGGAAGTGTATAGCAAGCCTGTATTAACAACCAAAAGTACTCTGAAGGACAGCTTGGCAATTCCCATCAACACTTTAAAGACACATTTCTGAGTTAGCGTTTCCATTACTCAGAATTTATCTTAAAGCTAAAATGATCAAGGAGGCACACAAAGGTGTATAAGGATGTTTATGCTGCAGTGTTTGTAAAGTAAAACACTGGAAATAACCCAAGTGTCAAATATTATGACGTTGGTTAAATAAATTAATTTGCATTATTACCAGGAAAGACTACGTAAACATAAAAATAATATTACGGAAGAATATTTATTGCTATTCTTGTTGTTGTTGTTGTGTGCTGTTGAGTTGATTCCGACTCATAGTGACCCTATAGAACAGAGTAGAATTGTCCCATAGGATTTCCAAGGCTATGATCTTTACCAAAGCAGATTACCACATCTTTCTCCCACAGAGCAGCTGGTGGGTTGGAACCACGGACCTTTCAGTTAGCAGCCAAGTATTTAGCCACTCCATCACCAGGGCTCCTTAAGAATAATATTATGGAAGAATATTTAATGCTAAGGGAAATACTTATGTTATATTGATACGTTCAGGAAGGCTTTTTGACAGATACCAGTACCAGCTGCCATCAAGTCAATTCTGACTCATGGAGATCCCATATGTGTCAGAGTAGAACTGTACTCTACAGGGTTTTCAGTAGTTGACTTTTCAGACGTAGGTCACCAGGCCTTTCTTCTGAGGTACCTCTGGTGGACTCACTCTAACTGCCAACCTTTCAGTTAGCGGTCAGGCACGTTACCTGTTTTGCACTCTAGGAACACCTTTAGATAGATAGATAGATGATAGATAGACAGATTGATTGATTGATTGAATGAATCATGGAGAAAATACTAGAAAAATACATATTGAAATGATAATGGTGAGTATCCCTGGGTAGTTCAGTTGTGGATCTTTTTTCTTCTTTGGGCTTATCTATACTTTTCCTTTTTCTCCACTTTAAAAAATATGTAAGATTTCCCTCTCAGTATTCAACTATGAAGCCAATATATGTTTTAAAAACATGGTGATAGCACTGACCCTCTGCTCAACTGTGAGGTCCTAGAGGGTTTCTCACAGCTCCTAGCACCTTCTGATCTCGTTTTCCACCTTAGCTTCCCTGAGTGTCTCCCCAGCCCCATTCCCACACCAGCCAGACACCTTGTGTCTTAGGCTGGGTTCTCTAGAGAAGTAAAACCAATGAAGTATATAAATACATATATACAGAGAGATTTTTATCAAGAAAATGGCTCACGAGGCTGTAGAGGCTGGAATGTCCCAAGTCCATTCGTCAGGATAGAGACTTTTCCTGATTCACGTAGCCGCAGGGGCTGGAAAACCCAAGATCAGCAGATCAGCGAGCAGGGCACTTGCTCACAGGCTGCGAAGATGGATGAATACCAAGATTGGCAGGCAAGGACACAGGTAAGCTGCTAGCTGTAGTCCCAAGAACCAGAGGTCAGAGGAACAGGAGCCAGCTGCAGGATCCAGCAAAAGCAAAAAGCCCCCAAGGTTTGCCAGAATTTCAGCTTGTATTTGATGCAGGCCACAAGCTCAAGGAAACTCCCTTTCAACTGATTGACTACTCACAGCAGATCCCATTATGGGGTGATCACGTATCATATCTCAACAGGAAAGTGATCACAACATTATACCACTGCCAAAACATTGAGAATCGTGGCCCAGCCAAGTTGACACACAATCTTTTCTTTTCTTTTTATTGTTGTGCTTTAAGTGAAAGTTTACAATTCAAGTTAGTCTCTCATACAAAAATGTATACATACATTGTTTTGTGACCCTACTTTCTCTCCCTATACTGTGGCAGCACACTCTTCCCTTCCACCCCGGATTTCCCAGGTCCATTCAACCAGACCCTCTCTGCCTTCTCATCTTGCCTCCAGATGAGAGCTGCTCATTTAATCTCATGTATCTACTTGAGCAAAGAAGCACACTCTTCACCAGAAACATTTTCTCTCCCATAGTCCAGTCTAATCTTTGTCTGGAGAGTTGCCTTCGGGAATGGTTTTAGTTTTGGGCTAACAGAGAGCAGGGGGCGACGTTTTCTGTGTTCTTGCCAGTCTCAGTCATACCATGAAGTCTGGTCTGTTTTTACTAGAATTTGAGTTCTGCACCCCATTTTTCTCCTGCTCTGTCAGGGATTTTCTGCTGTGTTCCCTGTCAGGGCGGTCATTGTGGTAGCTGGGCACCATCTAGTTCTTCTGGTCTCAGGCTGATGAAGTCTCTGGTTTATGTGGCCCTTTCTTGTCTCTTGGGCTAATACTTTCCTTGTGTCCATGGTATTCTTCATTCTCCTTTACTCCAGGTGGGTTGGGACAAATTGATGCATCTTAGATGGCCGCTTGCTAGGTTTTAAGACCCCAGATGCCACTCACCGAAGTGGGATGCAGAACATTTTCTTAAAAACCTTTGTTATGACAATTGACCTAGATGTCCCCTGAAAGCATGGTCCCCAGACCTCTGCCCCTGCTACTTTGTCCCTTGACGTGTTTGGTTGTATTCAGAAAATTTCTTAGCTTTGGTTTAGTCAAGTTGTGCCGACTTCCCCTGTAATGTGTGCTGTCCTTCCAGTCACCTAAGACAATTCTTGTCTACTTTCTAGTTAGTGAATACCCGTCTCCCTCCTTCCACACCCTCATAACCGTCGAAGAATGTTGTCTTCTGTGTTTAAACCTTTTCTTGGGTTTTTCTAACAGTGGTCTTATACAATATTTGTCCTTTTGTGACTAAGTTCACTCAGCATAATACCTTCCAGATTCCTCCATGTTATAAGATGTTTCACAGATTCATCATTGTTCTTTATCATTGGTTAGTATTCCATTGTGTGAATATACCATAATTTGTTTATCCATTCATCTGTTGATGGGCACCTAGGTTGTTTCTATCTTTTTGCTATTGTGAACATGGGTGTGCATATATCTATTTGTGTGACAGCTCTTACTTCTCTAGGATATATTCCAAGGAGTGGGATTGCTGGATCCTGTGGTACTTCTATTTCTAGCTTTTCAAGGAAGCACCAAATTGATTTCCAAAGTGATTGTACAGTTTAACATTCCCACCAACAGTGCATAAGTGTTCCAGTCTCTCCACAAACTCTCCAACATTTATTCTTTTGTGTTTTTTGGATTAATGCTAGCCTTTTTGGGGTGAGATGGTATCTCATTGTAGTTTTGATTTGCGTGTCTCTAATGGCTAATGATTGTGAGCATTTCTTCATGAGTCTGTCAGCCACCTGAATGTCCTCTTTGGCGAAGTGCCTATTCACAGTCTTTGCCCATTTTTTAATTGGGTTTTTTGTCCTTTTGTTGTTGAGGTTTTGCAGTATCTTGTAGATTTTATAGAGTAGACACTGATCAGATTTGTCGTAGCCAAAATTTTTTTCCCAGTCTGTAGGTTGTCTTTTTACTCTTTTGGTGAAGTCTTTTGATGAGCATAAGTATCTGATTTTTAGGAGCTCCTAGTTATCTAGTTTCTTTTCTGGTGTTTGTGCATTATTACTTATGGTTCATATTCTGTTAATGCCATGTAGGGCTCCTACCATTGTCCCTATTTTTTCTTCCATGATCTTTATCGTTTTTTATTTTATATTTAGGTCTTTGATCCATTTTGAGTTCGTTTTTGTGCATGGTGTGAGGGATGGGTCTTGTTTCAGTTTTTTGCAGATGCATATCCAGTTCTGCCAACACCATTCGTTAAAGAGACTGTCTTTTCCTCAGTTAACGGACTTTGGGCCTTTGTCAAATATCAGCTGCTCATAGGTGGATGAATTTACGTCTGGCTTCTCAATTCTGTTGCATTGGTCTATGTATCTGCTGTTGTACAAGTACCAGGCTGTTTTGACCACCTTGGCGGTATAATAGGTTCCAAAACTAGGTAGCGTGAGGACTATCACTTTGTTCTTCTTTTTCTTCAGTAATGCTTTACTTATCCAGGGACAATTCCCTTTCCATATGAAGTTGGTGACTTGTTTCTCCTTCTCATTAAAAAATGCCGCTGGAATTTGGATTGGGATTGCATTGTATCTGTAGATTGCTTTGGGTGGAATTGACATTTTCACGATGTTGAGTCTTCCTATCCATGAGCAAGGTATGTTTTTCCACTTATTCAGGTCTCTTTTG
>NW_004443950.1:12292101-12324184 GCF_000243295.1 Trichechus manatus latirostris | reverse complement strand
TCACAGAATGAGTTTGGGAGTATTCCATCTTTTTCTATGCTCTGAAATACCTTTAGTAGTAGTGCTGTTAACTCTTCTCTGAAAGTTTGGTAGAATTCTCCAGTGAAGCCGTCCTGGCCCGGGCTTTTTTTTGTTGGGAGTTTTTAAATTACCATTTCAATCTCTTTATTTTGTTATAGGTTTATTTAGTTGCTCTACCTCTGATTGTGTTAGTTTAGGTAGATAGTGAGCTTCTAGAAATTTGTCCATTTCCTCTAGGTTTTCAAATTTGTTACAGTACAATTTTTCATAGTACTCTGTTATGATTCTTTTAATTTCAGTTGGATTTGTTGTGATATCACCCATCTCATTTCTTATATGGGTTATTTGCTTCCTCTTCTGTTTTTCTTTTCTCAGCTTGGCCAAAGGTTTATCGATTTCGTTGATCTTTTCAAAGAACCAGCCTTTGGTCTTGTTAACTCTTTCAATTGTTTTTCTATTCTCTATTTCATTGACTTCTGCTCTAATTCTTATTATTTCCTTTCTTTTGGCACCTGAGGCTTCTTTTGCTACTCTCTTTCAACTTATGCAAGTTGTTGGCTTAATGTTGTGATTTTGACCCCTTCTTCTTTTTGGATGTGTGCTTTTATTGTTATAAACTGACCTTTGAGCACTGCTTTTGCTGTCTCCCAGAAGTTCTGTAAAATGTGTTTTCATTCTCATTTGATTCTCTGAATTTCTTCATTCTGTCCTTAATTTCTTCTATAATCCAGTAGTTTTTGAGCAAGGTGCTGTTCAGTTTCCATGTGTTTGATTTTTTTTTCCTTGATTTTTCTGTTATTGATTTCTACTTGATGGCTTTATGGTCAGAAAAGATGCTTTGTAATATTTCGATGCTTTGGATTCTGTTAAGTCTTGCTTTATGGCCTAGTATGTGGTCTCTTCTGGAGAACGTTCCATGTGCATTGGAAAAGAAAGTATACTTAGCTGCTGTTGGGTGGAATTTTCAGTATAGTCCATGAGATCAAGTTGGTTGATTGTAGCATTTAGTTCTTCTGTGTCTTTATTGAGCTTCTTTCTGTATGTTCTGCCCTTCACTGAAAGTGGAGTGTTGAAGTCTCCTACTATTATTGTGGAGCTGTCTATCTCTCTTTCCAATGCTGTTAGAGTTTTTTTTTATGTATTTCAGAGACCTGTCATTGGGTGCATAAATATTTATTATAGTTATGTCCTCCTGGTGTACTGATCCTTTAATCATTATATAGTGTCCTTCCTTACCCTTTGTGGTGGATTTTACTTTAAAGTCTATTTTGTCTGAAATTAGTATTGTCACTCCTGCTCTTTTTTGAGTGTTGTTTGCTTGATATATGTTTTCCATCCTTTGAGTTTTAGTTTGTTTGTGTCTTTAAGTCTAAGGTATGTCTCTCGTAGGCAGCATATAGACGGATCATTTTTTTTTTTTTATCCAATCTGCCACTCTCTATCTCTTTATTGGTGCATTTAGTCCATTTACATTCAGCAAAATTATTGATAGGTATGAGTTTAATGCTGTCATTTTGATGTCTTTTTTTGTGTGTTGCTGACAGTTTCTTTGTTTCATTTAATTTTCTGTGCTAAGTCTTTTTTCTTTATGTATTGTCTTTACATCTTTTTTATTGTTGTTGATTTTGTATTTCATGAGCCCTTATATTTTTCTTATTTTTTATTTTGATGTGTAGAATTGTTAGTTTCCTTTGTGGTTATCTTAATATTTACTCTTATTTTTCTAAGTTTAAACAAGACTTTTATTTGTTTATATTGCCTCGACTTCCTCTCTATATGAAAAAATCCATGTCTACATTTTTAGTCCCTCTTTTTCATTTTAATGTTGTCATCTTTTACATATTGATATCTTTGTTCCCCTATTTTCAGTGTTTTAGCTTTGATTTATTTTTGTGACTTCCTTATCTGAGTTGATAGATATCTGGTTGCTCTGTCCATGTTCTAGTCTTGGGTTGCTACCTAATGTTGTTGACTTTCTAACCAGAGGACTCCCTTTTGTATTTCTTGTGCTTTTGGTCTCTCCCTTCCCCCACCACTGAGTTCGATCCCTCAACTTTGTCTTTGATGTTCAGGGCTCCTAGGTAGTCATATACAATCAATTCACTTGTTTTTTCAGGCCTTTGCTGTAAGAAGGACCATAGGAAGCATCTGACTTCGCCATCTTGGAATGGGCCCACACAAGTCTATGCAGGGGTGAAAGGCATTCAAAGTCTGTGGACCCCTTTTGCCTGTGCCTAGGCAAAGGAGCTGTTCCAACCCTGAGGTTCTTGCTGAGGGGAGCTGGCATATTATTTTTTCCTGGTTGTTAATTTGTTCCCTCTCCAAGGCCAGAGAATGGCTCAGGGTGTGTTAAGGGTCCTTCTTCTGGCCCAGGGGACTCAGTAATCACTGAAGCCAGCCAGGGACCCAGTGCCAAGTGGGGAGGTGGAGGGTAAATGGGAGAGAGGTTTTTCTCAAATGTTTTTTTTTTTTTAATCCCCGCAGTAGGCCACACGCAAGTACTTATCTTTAGCCACTTGAGTGCTGCTTTTCACTGGTTCTGGATAGCCTAGTAGACTCTCTGTTGCTGGGCCTCTATCGACATGGAAAATGCCTCCCGAGCACCACTGCTAGCCTCACCGCGCACAGGAGCTGATCCAGCCTGAAGGTTTCAGGCTCCTGCCAGGTCAGGTCTGGCAATTCCTTGCTGCTTCCAAACTGTCTCTCCCTTCCCCCACCACTGAGTTTGATCCTTCAACTTTGTCTTTGATGTTCAGGGCTCCTAGATAGTCATATACAATCAATTCACTTGTTTTTTTGGGGTTTTTGTTGTAAGAAGGACCATAGGAAGTGTCTGACTTCTCTGCCATCTTGGCCCCGCCTCCTTGACACAAAATCTTAACCATCAGTCCACTCCTTGTCAACTTGACACCTGCACACAACTCCTGAAACCATACAGAATCTCTGAATAAAGACAATTATAAAGTCATACTTTTGCCTAACATGATACAGTGAACACACATATAACCAGAAATGCACTAGCCCTGTTTACATCTTATATTTCATAAGTGAAGAGAACAAAAATATTTGATGCACACATACAAAGCAGAAATATTTATCACAATTACAGTCCTCATTTCTGCAACTGGTCACGTGGCTGTAACTGGTATTTAGAACTACCTTCTTTCACCACCCATTCCGTATTCCCTTTGCCCTCATCCAGCATCCTGCCTGGTGGGGTGACCAGGGTCTGAGCCATTAGTAGTCATGTCAGAATTGAGTTGCTGCAGTTTTCCATTGACTTTAATCACAGGTCATGGTAGTACTAAGAGATGCCCTAAAGGATCTCCTGCATTCCAGACATAGTCTTCTTTACCTCCATGATGTAATATCAATCAGGTTTACTCCTGGTAATCAGGATCAGTCACACCAGCTAGTATGGTAACTACCTTCTTTGCCTGTTGATCCAGAGGCATAAGGAGCCCAAAGTGGCCAGGTGGCATTCTTAGCTTCTAGTTCAATGAAATCAGTGATGTGTCTCCACGTGGGAGCATTTCTCCTTTTCGAACTAAGACCGCTAGACCTACAGAGCATAAGATTGGGGTACAGGAAGTAAAAATCTGGTGAGTGGGTCACTAGGGGTAATAGTGAGTGGTGCCATTCCCATTTGCACCCCTTGATTCCTAGACCCATGCATCCTGGCTATGGGAGAAACAGCACCATATATTGGATGCTGGTTTAGAGCATACACAGTCTCCTGGAGAACATTGCCTCAACCCTGCAAGATATTGCCACTTAGCTGGTGCCATAATTGTGTCATTAGAAGGCTGTTCCACCCTTCTATCAAGCCAGCTGCTTCAGGATGATGGAGAACACGATAGGACCAGTGAATTCCACGAGCATGGACCCACTGCCACACTTCATTTGCTGTGAAGTGAGTCCCCTGATCCGAGGCAATGCTGTGTGGGACACCATGATGGTGGATGAGGCATTCTGTAAGTCCATGGATTGTAGTTTCGACAGAAGCATTGCATGCAGGGAAGGCAAATCCATATCCAAAGTAAGTGTCTATTTCAGTAATAACAAAATGCTGCCCTTTCCATACTGGAAGTGGTCCAATACAATCAACTTGCCACCAGGTTGCTGGATGATCACCTCAAGGAATGGCACTATCTGCCACTGACACTTCAAGCAACATTGGATCAGCCAGATCATATGGCCCAAGTGGTAGAGCAGCTTGCACAGCAGCCTGAACTTGTTGCAGAGTCATCTCTTATTCTGGGCCCCACTCAAAACTAGCAGCTTTTTGAGTCACTTGATACATAGGCCAGAGTAGCACACCCAAATTAGGAACACATTACCTCCAAAATCCAAAGAGGCCCACTAGGTATTGTGCCTCTTTTTAGTTGTGGGAGGAGCCAGATGCAATAACTTATCCTTCACTTTAGAAGGACTATCTCGACATGTTCCACACCACTGGACCCCTGAAAACTACACTGAGTGGAAGGTGCCTGAATTTTTGTGGGATTAATTTCCCACCCTCTAGCATGCAAGTGTTTTTCCTATAAGTCCAGAGTCATTGACATTTCTTCCTTAATAGGTCCAATCAGCGTAATGTCATCAATGTAATGGACCCTTGTGATGTCTTGCAGAAGGGAATGGTGATCAAGGTCCCTGCAGACTAAATGATGACATAGGGCTGGAGAATTCATGCAGCCCTGAGGTAGGCAACTGAAGGTGTATTGTGGCCTTGCTAGCTGAAGGCAAACTGCTTCTGATGGTCCTTCAAAACAGGTATGGAGAAAAAGGCATTAGTCCGATCAATAGCTGCATACCAGGTACCAGGACATGTGTTAATTTGCTCAAGCAATGAAACTACATCTGGAACAGCAGCTGCAATAGGAGTTACCACCTGGTTAAGTTTTCAATAATCCACTGTCATTCTCCAAGATCCATCTGTTTTTTGCACAGGCAGAATAGGTGAGTTGAAAGGGGATGTGGTGGGAATCACCATCTCTGCATCCTTCAAGTCCTTGGTGGTGGCAGTAATCTCTGCAATCCCTCCAGAAATGCAGTATTACTTTTGGTTTACTATTTTCCTAGGTAGAGGCAGTTCTAATGGGTTCCATTTGGCTTTTCCTACCATACTAGCCCTTACTCCATTTGTCAGGGATCCACTGGGGGGGGAAGGTCTTGTCAGTTGCTGAGTATATCTATTCCAATTATGCATTCTGGAACTGGAGAAATTACTACAGGATGGGTTTGGGGACCCATTGGACCTACTGTGAGACAGACATGAGCAAGACTCCGTTAATAACCTGTTCTCCATATGCTCCCACACTGACCAGAGGGCCACAGTGATGTTTCAGGTCTCCTGGAATTAGTGTCAGTTCAGAGCCAGTAGCCAGTAATCCCTGAAAATTCTGATTATTTCCTTTTCCCTAATGAACAGTCACTCTCATAAAGGGCCATAGATCCCTTTGAGGAAGGCTGGGAGAGAGGTTAACAGTAAAAATTTTTGGCAGTGTATTGGAGTCCTTCCTCAAGGGGACTCGGCCTCTGCTTCATGCAAGGAGTTGTGGGTCTCCAAACTCACTCAAGTCTGGGAATTGATTGAGGGACCCTGACTCTCTATTCTGGTGATTTGATTTAGACTGCTGTTCACCTAACCTAGAATTCATCCGTTTGTACAGATCAAGTAAATAGTAGATTTCCTATCTATTTCACTCCTAGGGACACCATGACTACGTAGTCAACATCCTAAATCCATATGAGCGAGTCAGACTATTCTGATTACTGATTTGACTCTGCTGTCCATTAGTGTAACCACGCCCACCTTGTCTTTGTTGATTGAGTGCAGCCATTTGGATCCTACTACCGCGGGGTCCAATCAGCCCCATTGTAGTTAGGAGTCTTAACCTGAGTTAGGGCAGTTCCCACTGTCAAATCTGACTTACATACAATAGCAATCACAGCAGTCTTCACGGATGCTGTGGCTCCCTTCACAAATCTATTCCTCTCAGTTGTGCTAAAAGGTGTGTCCTCTGGGCACTCCATGTGTGGGTCTGTGGGTCTAACCTGATAAATCCCCTCTAGCATGTCAATTTCCCTAAGCCTTTGGACACTTTCTTCTACAGTATACCAAGGCAGGTCTGGTACTTCAACTTGATTCAGAGTAGGCCACCAAGTAATCCATGCTTCAGCAACCCAACCAAATAAACTATTAGATCCTTTCCTAACTTCTCCATTTGAAATATTGAATGAAGAATCTGTGCTTAGTGGACCCATATCAATATACTCAGACTGATCCATCTTTATGTTCCTTGGACTATTTCCCACACTCTTAACAGCCATTCCACACATATTCCTCAGTTTTCTGTTTGTACATATTAGAAAAGTCAAGCAGTTCTTTTGGAGTGTAGCGTACCTCCTCCTGGGTCATACTTTGTAGTTTACCTTTGGGGGCTCCACTGGGACTTAAGTCTAGTATATGTCTAGCAGCCAAAGTCAGTAGTGGGGAAATATTTTGAGAATGTTCAGCATTGTCTTGTAGAGCATCTGCCTCAGGTAATGTCCTGGGTAATGACTCAGACAAGGGCTCTTTAGTGGCAGCTGGGCTAATCTCATTAGATGGGAGCGGAAGGGATAATGGTTTTACTGGGCAGGGTTATTTAGCAGAAAAACATGGAGTAATCTCTTTAGATGGGAGTGACAGGGCTGGTCCTATTGGCCAGAGTGATTCAACAGAATTTAGGGTCTCAATGTCTCCAGCTTCCTGATTATCTGCCCATATGTCCCCATCCCAAGTTTCAGGATCCCATTTCTTCCTAATCAGTGTCCCCACTTTAACTTTAGACACCTCTGGAAGTTGGCAGTTGAGTTGGCATTGTAATTCAGCCACTCTTACAATAAGACTGTGGGTTTGGTTTTCAGCAATATCAGCTCTGTTACTACAAGAAATAAGGCTTTCTTTCAAAACACAAGTGGAAACTTTCAGGTCATTTATGCGGCACTTGAGCTCTGACTCTGATGCCCTGAGAGCATCTCTTTCTTTCACCAGTTTGTCTAGTGAAAGTAGGACAAACCAACCAGCTTCCTTATGACTCTCATTCTGACTAAACTGTAGAAAGGTATCACACCTGAAACCACCCAGAGCCTCGTCTTTCACCAATATCTGATCTACTGGTGGTGATATTTTGCATATTTGGATTTCTACCTTATGCCATGGATATGCAGTGCCCTCTTTACTGATGGAAGCAGAGTCATCAACATCTTTATGACTAGCCAGACTTGAGAACCAATTTTATAAAACTCATCCTTACAATTTTGCTCCCCTAGAACCACTTTTGGTACCAAATGTCTTAGGCTGGGTTTTCTAGAGAAGAAAAACCAGTAAAGCATATAAATACATGTATATAGAGAGATTTATATAAGGAAATGGCTCATGAGGTTGTAGAGGCTGGATTGTCCCAAATCTGTGGGTGAGGATAGAGGCTTCTACTGATTCATGTACTCACGGTGGCTGGAGAACCCAAGATCGGCAGGTCAGAGAGTAGGGTTCTTGCTCACAGGCTGAGAACATCGATGAATCCCACGATCGACAGGTAAGCTGCTAGCTCAAGTTCCAAGAACTGGACACTTGTGTCCCCATATTTTGTCTATGTCCCACAACCCCGGTCCCATCCTTCTCTGTCCCCTCTTCATATCACTCATCCCTTCTGTCCACCCCCCCAGACCACCTCCCCCAGCACACTTCCATCCCTGAGTCACAGACATAGCTGTCCTCCCTCTCTGACATGGAAAAGCCATTAGACCACCTCAGAGGAGGCTGCACCCTTTCTAGTGCTCTGCTTCCCCTTGATGTGTATATGGATCCGGCTTCAAGCCAAACAATGATACTCTGTCTTGCTCTTGTCCTTGCCTCCTCTTATTCATAATTTATACCCACCCCTACTTCCCAAGAAAAGTGAGGTAAGTCCTAACATTACAATGGATAGGAAAGAGAGAGAGAGCTCAACCAGGCTAGACAAGGAGAACATCATGGCTGCAGGCTGTGTCTGAGATTCACACGTATGGCCTCAGGACACAAAGCTGAGCTTTGAGCTCCCTGGGGGCCGAGGAGAGTTTGGTCATTAGCTGTTTACCCTCTGATGTTGGGCAGTGAGCGGAGTCAGCCCTGAATCCAGGCCTTGTAATAAAAGGTGCCCATGGCTGAATGGCAGGTCTCCAAGGGGCCCACGAGTATTACGGCTGGGTGTGAGGCCAGGTGTCGGGGGCACTTACAGGAACAGAGACACTTTCACTTCCTGCAGACTCTCCAAAGATGGTCACCGAGCCCGGGTTCCCTCCAAAGTTGGCAATGTTCTCCTGGACCCAGTGCAGTGCAGCCACCTGGTCCAAGAGACCCCAGTTCCCTTGGCTGTGCTCATCCCTAGTGCTGTGAGTGAGAGAAGAGGGTAGGGTTGGGGACAGAGATGTTATAGCAGGGCTATCAAGACTGTAGATGGGGTGGGGGCCCCAGCTGGGCCTTTCAGAATACGACGGGGCTTCCACATCCCTGACGCAGGGGTCTTCACCTACCTTCCCCTCCTACAGCATTGTTCTATTAAGGACTCTACATTCATTCATCTGGCAAATATTTGTGTGTAAACATTTAACTGCTGTGCTGCATGTTAACTGTCATGATAGAGGAATATGCAAAGTACTGAGATGAGTATTTCAGAGGAGGTAATGTTTGGGCTGGGCCTTGTAGGATGAATATGAGTTTGTTAGGTAGACTAGGCATTCCAGGCAGAGGGAAGAACATATGCAAAAGCTCAGAAGTAAGTGGACCAGTGTGGCCAGGGAATTAGAATTTGGTGGTGGGATGCTTACGAAAGGACTTGAATGTCTTACTAAGGAACTTAGCAAAGGTATCCTTGAGGGCTGACCTGATCAGAGCTAAGTCCTAACACCCTTACTTTGAGGGCCAATGTGCAGTGGGGAGAATCCAATATCTTACCTGAAGAATACCCAGATCCCTAGGTGATACTGAATGGTCACTACCACCACACCTTCATGGGTAGACAGGGCCAGCCCATCGTATGATGATGCCCCGCCTAGCACCAGACCACCTCCATGGATCTATACCATCACCTGGACAGGAGGAAGTAATCATATTGGTTATAGGAAGCAGAGCTTGTAGGGACCTCAAGAGGCTGTTTGATTTGGCTACCGATCTCTAGGCCACAACCCAAGGAGGCTGTTTTCCAAAGTCCACAGTTCCCGGCAAGGTTGGAGCATGGACTGCTCACCCAGCTCAGCAAGCACTGCAAGCGGCGGACTTTATGTTTCACCTTTACCTTATTTAACTATTCTGGAGTGAATTGAACTTCTCCCCCAGAGCAAATGATTATCTCAAGATGAGCACATGCCCCCGATGGTATCTCTTCCTAGCATGACTTCCCTCTTCCTCCTCTGAATCCCCAAACAGCACCCACCCTCCAAAGCCCAGCCTAAAATCCACCTCTTCCAAGCTGACACACTCCCATGTGCCAGGGACTGTGCTAAGAATTGAGGATGAGAGTGGACACAATCATTCACAGCTCATGGTTCTTGAATTTGAAGAACTCACATAACATAACAGGTGAGAAGTGAGAATGGCTAAAATAGTAATATTATCAATAAAAAGAAGAGACCCTCTTATAATACACACTATGTGCCAGGTTCTCTTCTAAGCACTTAAAATCATTTCATGCTCATTAAACCATCCATGAGGTAGGTACTAATATTATCCCATTTAACAGAGATGAAAACTGAGACACTTAACTTGTTCAAGGTCGCACAGCTAGTAAGTGGTAGAAACAGGACCTAAACCCAGGCCATCTGGCTCCAGAGTTCAGATGCTGAGCTCCCCAGCACACTGTAGGCAATGACTACAGTGCAGTAAGCCCACTGTTTGAGTAGGAGTAAGATCTTCCTCTCAACTCTAACTGATGTTTAATGAGCACTTGCTTTGTGTGCTTAGCTAGATGCTGAGTTAAAGGCTCTATATGCATGATTTAATATTCATATGTGATTATTGCCATTTGGAGGAAACTGAGGCTTAGAGAAGGTAAGTAATTGCTCAAGTCTCTCAGCTAGTAAGAGGCAGAATCAGGATTTGAACCCAGACCCTGTGGCTCCAGAACCTGTGTCCATAACTAGACTCTTTCCTGCCTCCAGGTTCCCAGAGCCACTGTTTCTCCCATACCTGTAGTCACTGCCTCCCTCTGGGGGTAGGGACTGAATTTATAGCCACATCTGAGTGGAGGCTGAGCCCCAGAGCTGGTCAACAATAATTTGTTAAAGAAGTATATGTCTGCACTGCCCAGATAGTAAGGTCCTTGAGGGCAGGGGCCGGGTTGTAATGCTTTTTGGTTCTTCCTTTCCCCTAACCCCCAAGCCTAACTATGGATATGGAGGACCAACCAACCATTTGCTGTCAAGTTGACTCCAACTCATGGCGATCCCATGTGTGTCAGAGTAGAACTGTGCTCCACAGGGTTTTTAATGGTTGATTGTTATGAAAGTAGATCACCAGGCCCTTCCTCTGAGGCATCTCTGGGTGGATTCTAACCTCCAACCTTTCGGTTAGGAGCTGAGCATGTTAATTGCTTGCACCACCCAGGACTCCATACATTCATAATAGAAGAATGAATGAGTGAACATTTGCCCCCACCTCCTTGGGCCTTGCAAAGCACATATAGGGCCAATTCTAGGCACAAGTTCACAGACACCCTCCCTCACACCTGAGCACCATGCCCGGGGTGCTCCTGGGAGATTGGCTGAGTGCTAACGTCCCTCTCTCCTCCACCCCAGAGATCACCTCCTTTCTCAAAGTAGCGATTGTAATCTGGGCCCCCAGCAGCACCTGCCCCACCTCTCTAGCCTGTGTCTGGCAGCCTCTCCCACCTCTGGGCCTCTGTTTATTACAGAAGTGCTGACTCACTGGGCCATCAGCCTGTGCCAAAAAGAGTTAGCAAAGGAAATCAGCTACAAGAAAATCCCAGAAAGCAGGCCAAGGGCAAAGGAAAGTGCTTCTGGGACCGTCCCAGGCTCCACACCCCAAGCCCCCATCTCTGTATGGGGCACGGAGAGTTGTCGCAGACAGATGTTGATGGACTGAGGAAAGGCCACCCACGTGCTCAATGTCCTAGTCTAGGTCAAAGAGCCCCCCTAAAAAAACCCCGTAAATCTTTATGGAAGCAGACTGCCACATCTTACCCCTGCAGAGCAGCACGTGGGTTCTAACCACCGACCTTTTGTTTAGCAGCTGAGTGTTTTACCACTATGCCACCTGCACTATTTTGAAAATCAGGAGACCCGTGTTCTTGCCTGCCAACTCACTGTGTGACCTCCCTTCTCATCCCTGGGCCTCATCTTCCCTGTCTGTAAAGGAAGGGTTGGAATGTTCACTTGTCTCTAAAATTCCTTCCAGCTCTAACTTTATCTGAAACGATGTCTTAGCTGCTCTGGGTATCAGATTCCTAATCTAGCAACTAAGAGTAATCACTCTTGTCCATCTATCTGCACAAGAGAACTTGGAAAAATGACAATTTGCATGAGTGTTGTACAGCAAACTCCTCCAGATGCCATATGTCACCAGGTGGAAACTGAGATACTGGAAAACTTATTGGGTTTCCCATGGTCACCCTGTCTGACCCTGGTGGGTAAAGAAAGCCCATTTGCTATGGAGTCTACCCCCAATGCATGGTCACTCATGTGTGTCGGAGTAGAACTGTGCTCCATAGGGTTTTCAGTGGCTGATTTTTCTGAAGTAGATCGCCAGGCCTTTGTCCCGAGGTGTTTCTAAAGGGACTTGAACCTCCAACCTTTCAGTTAGCAGCCAAGCATGTTAATCGTTTACACTATTCAGGGACTCTGTAACCTGACCCTACGAGCGCCAGTAAATTTCCATTAGTCCTTAAACTAGCCCAACCCAGATTTGGCCTGCCCTACATGCGCAGAAGGGCCAGCTGTGATCACTAATTGACCTCAACAGAGGATGCGGCAACAGGAGGAATGAATCAGAAGGAAAATCATCACTGGGACCTTATTCCAAAGCGAGAGGTCCAACAAGAACCACGTCACCTCCTGTTTCCTGGCTGCTTTCTGGAATTTTCTCTCCCCAGTACGCCTGTGTGGCCGCCATCTTGCTGCCCAAATCACGTATAAGCCCTGCTTCCCTGTAACTCAGGGAGTCAAATCTGAGGAACTTCCTCTAGGCTTCTTGCTCGTCACATTGTAATCAAGTTACTTTCTCTTTCGAGACTAGTGTCCAGATAATTGGCAAGTCTGAGCATGCCAGACAAGGACCTAGCTTTCAGTAACAACTCCAAAGGAAGCACTGGGAACCCTAAAATAATAGCCTCGACCCTGATGCCCTCACCCCAAGCTGCCTTCACCCACTCCTTGTCTATGCCAGAAAACCCTAGAGAGCTGTAGTTCACAAGTCCTGAAGGATGGTTCCCACTGCTTACCGGCAGCCTGCTCTTCCCCGTCAAGTCAGCGGGGATGTAAATATTTAGGTAAAGACAGTTTTCAGAAAACTTGAGGGGAATGCTCTCCTTTCTGTTGGTAATGAGTTCCGAGGTCACCTGTCCTGACACTGTGTCTTGGGAGCACCTGGGGAGGAAGGGAAGAAAGAACCATTGAGCTTCAACCAGGTCTAAGCCAAGAGGTGTCTCCAGGGCTCAGGCCAGGCTGTGGACTGGGAAGTTTAAGCCTCTATGTGGAGTTGTTATTATCAGTCTCTAAGACATTGGAATCGGTAAGGGGCTACTTGGGGCAGAAGGGGGCTGAGAGGGGTCAGGGATGGGGAGGCTAGGACTCACTTAAGGTATCCCAGTTAGAATGTCATTTCTTGGAACTTAACCCTAAAGAAATGTTGATGGCTCTGCACAAAGATTTATCTATAGGATGTTCATCATAGTGTTATTTTTGTTATCAAAAAACATCAAAAACAGCTTAATACTCCCAAATAGGAGATTGGATAAATAAATCATGGTTCAAGCACTGAATTGAATGCAGCTATTAAATGTCGGACTATGATATTTAATGGCATAGGACAATGCTCAGGATACACTTTTATGTGAATAAAACAGGCTGTAGAGTATGATTCCGTCTCAAAGGGAGAAAGTATAGTGATACAACAGGAAGGAAAAAAAAGTCTAAAAAAATTCTGAAATATTAATAGCAGCACTTTCTGGGTGGTAGAATTGTATGTGATTTTAATTTTCTTACTTTTACTTCTCTGTTTTTTTTTTTTTTTAACTTTTCTGTAATGAATAAGTATTACATGTGTACTCGAGAAATAAAAACTGTGAGTAGAGTACTAAAAAAAAAAAAAAAAAAAGGAAAGCAGCCAAAGGCCAGGCTTTGGAAGCCCTCAGAACTGTCTTGCTGAGGAAAATTATGTCTGAATGGGTGGAGGCAGGTGGCCCAAATCCCCAAGTGGGGAGGCATGAGGCCAGCCAGGAAAGCTTTGTGCTTTTGACCCACTTGGCCAGGGATACTGGGACCCATGGACAATTCTCTGCTCATGAAGAGTCAGCTGGATACACCTGGGAGTTGGTAACTCACCTAGATGTCACACTCTCCCCACCTCATCACCGGCCCAACTCCCCAGACACTCCAGGGTTCAAGGCAGGAGAATAAACAGGATCATTTCTTCTGATCTTCCTCACCCAGTCAACTGTTTATTTTTCCCAAATCATTTATCATACTGTTACATACTATATAACCCTATGGGGCAATTCTGGAGCCCTGGTGGTGTGGTGGTTAAGAGCTCATGATGCTAACCAAAAAGTCAGATCTCTGAATCCATCAGCCATGCTTTGAAAACCCTGTGGGGCAGTTCTGCTCTGTCCTATAGCGTTGCTACGATTTGGAAATGACTCGATGGCACCTGACAACAACAACAACATGGGGCAGTTCTACCCTCTCGTAGGTGCCTGGGTGGCTCAGGCGGTTAGAAATTGACTGCTAACCTAATGGTTGGCTTTTCAGACCCACCCAGTGGCCCATGGAAGAAAGGCCTGGTGAATGACTACCGTAAAAAGCACATCCAAGAAAATTCTATAGAAAAGTTCTATTCTGTAATGCACAGGGTTGCCATGAGTCAGAACTGACTCAAAGGCAGTGGGTTGAGTTTTGGTTTTCTAAATATATTACATAATTTATTTATTAATGTGCATTTTTTTAAATCTGTCTCTCCCTGCTAGAATGGAAGCTCCATGAACGGTGAAACTGTTGTGTTGTTCACTTGAATCCCAGAACAAACTAAAATCAATCAGACGAATGCCTTGACTCTTTTCTGCATCACTTTGAGACAATCATCCTCACCAAAAGATGCCAAAGTCACACCCCAGGGGCTTACATAGGAGGGTAAGAGGTGGTATTCTTCATGAAGCTCCAGGACTCTGCAGGCTGCGGTGGAGCAAATCTCAGGGATCCAAGAGGGGGGCTTGGCAAGAGGGATTCGCAGGAAAACAGCCACAGGCTGTGCAAATCCTTCTAAGCTGACATACTTTCCCAGGACTTTGTCATGCACGGTGTCCACCGCAGGTGGCGAGGACGGGTGCCCTGTTGAACATGGGGAGGAAACGAGGACACACCAGAGATGAAAAAAAGCAACTTAAAAAAGAACGGTAGAAACGCTTTATGGTGCTTTGATTGGCCTTTGCCCTACCCTGTCCCCAGCTTGGTGGCATCTTGAAGACCAGCAGCCCACGTCCCCAGTGTGGGATCCTGGTCCCTGGTTCCAGAGGAGCAAAGCAGATCTTATTCAGAAATTACTGTATTTGACTCTTTCAGCTTGTCTAGGGTCTGCCTGAGTATGATGTTCACGTGGGTTGTTCATAAATACCTTTATCACGTTGAGCAATTTCCCTTCTATTCCTAATTTACTGAGAAATCCATAGAGACAGAATGCAGATTAGTGGTTGCCAGGAGTGGGGAAAGAAGATAGTGGGGGAGAAACAGCTTAATGGGTAAAGGTTTTAGTTTGAAGTGATGGAAACGTTCTGGGACTAGATAGAGGTGGTAGTTGCACAACATTGTGAAGATACTAAATGCCACGGAATTGTTCACTTTAAAATGGTTAATGTTATGTTAGGTGAATTTTACCTTAATAAATTAATAAATATAAATAAATGCAAAAAGGAGGGCTGCTAGGATTGAATACTACATTTGGTTTCCTCTCTTAGAAGTCTCTGGAAACATTTCATCCAGTAGGATCCTGGTGCCAAGCTGCATGCTAGATGAGACGATGAGCAAAAGGTGGCCCCGATTCTCAGCAGTTCTGAACCTTGCAGGGAAAGTGAGTCATGGATATACTTGACCTAAGGTAGGAAGAACGTGGTCAGCATTCTGGGAGAGGTACCAGTGAGGTGCTACAGGAGTTAGAAGGGGAGCAGTGCCTTCTGATTGGTGGCAATGTGGAGGAGGTGACACTGGAACTGGGACTGGCAGGAGGGGAGGATTTGAACAAGAGGGGATAGAAGAGGGGCTATAAAGCTTTAAAGAAGAGAGAATGTGCTGAGGCTCTGAGACATCGAAATGCAAGGCCTGCCCAGGGAAGGGCTAGTGGCCCACTTGGGCCTGGTGAAATCTTAAAGGGGTCAATAGCCTGAAATGGGAGACGTGCATGTCAGGGAGGGCCTCCAATGCCAGCCTAAGGGTTTGAGCTTTAGTTGGTGGAATAAAGAGCAGCACGCAACAGTTCTGGAATAAGGGAGAGCAGCCCAGTAAGCTGGAAGATTCTTCTGGTGGCTCTGAGCAGGATCATCCAGCAAGGAGACAGGCTGGGGATCAGATTCTTATATGTTCCGGTTTCATCCTTGTACAGCGGACAAGTCCTCCGTCTTGAACTAAAATTCATCTCCCTGCAGCTTCTGCCCATCAGTCCTGGTTCTACTGCACTGAACTAACCTGTCTTTCATGTGGCAGGCGGCCTTTTAGATACTTAACTGCACCCATCCCTCAAGTCTTCTTTTTTCCAGCCCTTGTAGCCTTCATGTGTTTGAGCATTCCTCATAGAAAGTTATTTCTAGCCTCCTGTCATCCCAGTTGCTTTCCTTTTGCTACAGACATAATGTCAACATCTCTTCAAAGCATGGGCCCAGAACAAAAAAGAATAATGCAGATATGGCCTTATAGAAGAATATCCAATGATATGGGACCCTCTTCATGCAAATACAGGTTACAAAACAGTCTCCATGTCTAATGCTATTAATAGTCAATCCCATACTGTGGACATTCAGAGTGTTATTGTTTGTTGTTGTTGCTAATTATTACAAACCACACTGAGATGGACTTCCTTGGATGTACATATGTCAAAATGCAAATGGATGATGTCATTACTGTTGACTTTTTTTGGGGGGGGCTTTCCAAGTTTTTTGCATTGTACATGGATTCTTTTTTATAATTAGAAGGAAAAATATGAAGAAATACAGTAACGTATATAAGGACCTTGGAAGAAGGTTGACAGGATTTGGCACCTGACCAGATGTGGGGGATATGGAAGGGAAAGGAAGAAGACCAAGGGGCTGGCTTGTGGTGCTGGGTTTTGTTTCAGACTGAGAAGTCAGCGAGATAACCAGGTGAGAAGGTGCTACAGGAACTGAGCACTTCAGGACTTGAAGGGGGCAGGGTGCGGCCATGGGTGTGTGAGGCTTCACTGAGGAGTCAGTGTGAAGGGAAAGAGAGAGCTAAGGATAAAGTACAGGGGACCACTAGAGCTGAGCCTGAGAAACTCCCTCAGAGGGGTGGGAGGGGTCACAGCAGCGTGGTGGGGGGACAGCATCATGGCAGCCAAGGGGGAGGGAGGAAGAGGGGCAGGCCAAGAGGGCAGAGCGCTTCAGAGACGTTGAAGAGAAGAAACAGAAGAAACCACTGGACCTGGCCTTTGTTAGCTCAGTGATAACCTTCAAAATGACAAAGTGAGTAGAAGCCAGATTTCCCAGGTCAGAAAGTGGGTAGGTGGAACAAGGGACATAAACAATAATGGTAGTAACAGCAGTTACCACATATGTTACATGACTCCAGCTCATTTAAATTAAGCCTCACAACAGCCCTGCTAGGTAGGTGTTAATGTGCCCATTTTACAGATGAGGAAACCGAGGACCTGAAAGCCCCAAGTGTGGATTTTGTAAAGACAGAGACTGGATGCAGTAACCAGCATAAGGAAATGTATCACACTCCAAATTTGGTTCCTTTCTTACTGTGCCCTCCCACTCATTCCCAGCCTCTCACAGTGTCACAACCACCAACTCTTTTTCCTCCAGAAAGAAGAGAGAGTCCAGGTAGAGCTGGGCTGTCAGCACACAGATGACTGGACCACTGGCCTGGATTCTGGAGCCAGTGATATATCCCAGGGCGCGATTGTCCAGCTGATATCGGAAAGTAGTTTCCCTCTCTGCGCCTCAATTTCTCCATCTCTAAAATGGCACAGATGCTTTCTGAGGTCCCTGACTGCACCTCTTTATATATCGACCCCTTTTTAGTGCCTCCTCTATATCAGGTGGAGCCCTGGTGGCACGGTTGTTAAGAGCTCAGCTGTTAACCAAAAGGTCTGCAGTTCCAATCCACCAGCCGCTCCTTGGAAACCATATGGGGCAGTTCTACTCTGTCCTATAGGGTGGTTATGCGTTGTAATCAATTGGAAGGTAACGGGTTTGGTTTTTGGTTGTCTGTATCAGGCACTATCTTAAGTCCTTTGGAAACAATAACTTATTTCATCCTCACAACAGCCCGGTGATGTAGTCACTAGTGTAATTCCCATTTTAGAGGTGGAGAAACGGAGACACAAAAATTAAGTAGAATATACAGCTAGTAAGTGCTGAGCTGGGATTCTAACCCAAGCACTCTGGCTTCAGAGTTCATGTTTTTAGTACTCTGCTAAGCCACTCCCCGTGATTTGGCCATATCTGGATTAATAACAGTCCTCATCTGGGAGGCATGAGGTGAGCTCTTCGCTGCCCTGCTCTTGGAGCTGTGTTTGCAGGGTCAACACCCCGCCCCACACCACCTCCAGGGTCCAGAGTGGGCTGGGCAGGCTGCTCCAATCAGGAAGGCGCTCTCAGTTAATGGATCTGGACTTGTTGCCTTTGTCCTGTATGTAACTCTGTCCACTTCTCCCAAAACAACAAGGATTTCCAATTGTGTCACCCAATATTTGTATTTCAAAATGACTCACCTCGAACCTTAGCAGCAGCGAGGGAGGCCAGGACCAGAGCGAAGAACCTCATGGTAGAAGGGTTGCTGCGCCTGCAGCCAGCGAGGTCTCGCTGCGCTAGGAGGGGCTGTGCCTGTTCAGCCCCAGGGCCCAGGCTCCTGTCCCTGGCCACAGGATTGCCAAATTCAAAGTTATTTGAAAAGCTCTGCCTCTTTTAAGGATCACTAAGCAGGGCGGGGAGGCAGGAGAGGGGCTTTAAGCCAAGCCCACCCAGAATGTACCATCATATCTAAGCAGCCCTGCCAACCTCTCTAATTACAAAAGTCACAAACTTGTCAAACAAGTTGTCACATAAGGGTTTCTGCTTTCCCTGGACCTTAATCTTAGTGTGCTGCGAATTGCCCAAAGGGAAGCACATGCAGGCAGAAGCCTAGGCTCAAGGGGAAGCTTTGATCTTGGGAACTCAGAACAAGCTTTAAAATAGAGCAACTCCCAGCCCCACGACTGCTGGGTATTTTAAAGCATATCTCTTAGCTTCCTTGGGCTTACATTTCCTAGGGTTCTAGGCTCTCAAGTTTGGAAGAGATCTTAAATTTCATCCAGTCTCCCTTGTGATGCCTCATTTAGCTTTACAATATTCTTGCCAGATGATCGGCCTTCTGCTACACACCCACAGACTCACGGAACTGAGTACCTCTGCAGGCAGGGGTCTTTGGACAGACTGTTCTTCCAGCAAAGGCTATTCATCTCCCCCTAGTCCCTGGCTCTAGTCATCCATCCATGCTCTATTCATTCATTCTTCGAACATTTACTAGGCACCTGGCACTTTGCTAGGTGCTATGGATACAAAGATGAATTCAAGACATGTCCCATCTCTTCCAGGCGTACACTGTGTATTGTACAACACAGACGTGGGGGGAAGGTTGGAATGAATGCAAAAGCACCAAAATAGGTGGATACAGAGTGCTGGTATACTTGGGTACAAATGGCTAAAGTGCTGGGAACACAAGGAAGATGCTCAAAGCCTCTTTCACAGAGTCATTCAGTGTCCCCAAATAGGGATTAGTTAAATGCACACTGGTACAGCTGGCCAACAAATACTATGCACTTACTCAAACTACTGATGTAGGTCTCTATTTATTGAGAAGGAAAGACAGTTATGATCTATTCTGAAGGCGAAAAAGAAAAGGTCATAAAACAGTTATGGCTGCTTTGGAAAAGAATTTGGTGTTTCTTCCAAAAGTGTAACCTAGAGATACCATCTCTAATCCAGCAATTCCACTCCTAGGTGTGTACCCAAGATAATTGTAAACATATGTTCACACAATGTGTACATAAATGTTCACAGCAGCATTATTCATATAGGCAGACCAACCCAAATGTCCATAAACAGAAGAATGGATAAACAAAATGTAGTCTATCCAGATGATGTAATATTATTCAGCCATCAAGAGAAATGAAATTCTGATGCGTGCTATAACATGGATGCACCTTGAAAACATTATGGTAAGTGAGAGAAGCCAGACACAAAAGGCCACATTATGTAATTCCATTTATATGACATGTCTAAAATATGCAAATCCATAGAGGCAGAAAGTAGATTAGAGGTTGCTAGGGAGTTTAAAGGGGGGAATAAGGAATAACTGCTAATGGGTATGGAGTTTCTTTTAGGGTGATGTAAATGTTCTGGAATTAGACAGTGGTGATGGTAGTAAAACTTTGAGAATATACAAAAACCCCCCAAATTGTACACTTTAAAAGGGTGAATTTTAGGTATGTGAATTGTATTTCAATTAAATAAATAAAATTTTTTTTAAATAGCTATGCATATATATATACGAGCCTTCTTGGCCCTTTCCAGGCAGCAGCCAACCTCCTGCAGGACCTGGCTGCACTGCAAACCTTTCAATGTCAGCCCCCATGGACTGCTGGCAAGGGAGATGCTCTGTGTGACCTCAGCTGTGACTCAGAGTTGCAGGGAGACAGCTGCATGGTGGTCAGAAACTCCTCAAAGAGCTGGTAACGAATTGGACTCTGGTGTTCTGCTTGTCAGCTTGTTGCCTCCAGGCCTTGGAAGGGCTGAGCTGGGTCAGACTAGCAGGGTGTGAGAGGAAGGGGTGGGCTGCAGGAAACCAGGAAGGGCACCCCTGGCCCCAGAGAAGGCCCCAACAAGGACTTGGCCTGGACACACTCAGAAGCTGTGTATCTACTGTCTCAGTCTAGCTCCTCTGCAGCTCCAGAACCCCAGTCTAGGATGGGCAGATCACAGTCAGAAGCAGAGGCCTGAAGCAACCCAGGCCCAACCTGAGCCATCCCCATATTCATCCTAAATTCATGTCAGGGAGTCTGGGAGGCAAGACTTTTTTAACTGTGTACATTACTGCCCTGTTAGGAAGAGGGTGAGAAGGATATTGGGTTGACACTTGTCATTGTCTCCTTCCTGTGACTTCCTCACCCTGAATTCCATCCTGTGGTCTAGAATAAAATTTGTCTTGAGCCCAAGTTATGGGGACTCAAACCTCAGGTCTTGCAGGGTAAAGGCAGACAGACTTGGGGTCAACATTCATAGAGGCGTCTCTGAGCTGGCAGGTGAACATGTCTGCTGAGCAGTGCATTCTGCCCACTCCAGGTTCCTTCTCCCCTTCCTTGGCTAACAAGGCACCTTAGCAATGGAGGAAGCTGATTAAAATATAATATGGGCACTGTGGCCACCAGGTGGCACCAACACACACTTCTGCTGCTAAACAGAGGCTGAGGGAAGAGAAGAGGACTGAGGGCCTTTGTTCTCTGGACACTTCTTAGAGCCTCAACACCTCCATAGGCCAGAGGAGTGAAAAGTGGTCCTTGTCTGGATGAAAAGATCCGTTTGTTTTTTATTGTTATGTCTTGGAGGGAGTCATTGATTCATTCATCAGCATCATACTTAGTTCTACTATGTACCAAGAAGGAACTAGAGAATACAAAAATGAATAACCTCTCCTCAAGGAACTCAAAGTCTGATGGGGAGGCAGATGGTGTGATGATAAGGAAACATTTATTAAGCACCTACCAAATGCTCATTTAAACCCCTTTTAGTGACTTCCTATTGCCTTCAAGTTAAATCCAAGCTCCTCTGTCTTTCTCTCCTCATCTCACCCCATCTCTCTGGCCCAACCATTCTAGACTAGCTGCATTTCCCCCACCACACCCCTATGCCCTGGTCTTTTCTCATCTGTCTGAAACGGGCTACCTCTTCTATGTCTCTAAAGTTGTCACCTCCTAAAAAAAGTCTTTCCTGATCTACTCTCATCATTGACTTACCGCAATTTATTCAGATAATCTTTTAAGGGACAAGTAACTTTTGGGATAAGAGGCAGCAACCACAAATTACTTGCATGTGTATCGCCAGTGACTAGGCAAGTGTCCAGCACATGGTAGGTTTCTCAGTGGATGGTTGGGGGAAGGGTTCTCTTTGGATGGTTGGCTTTACAGAGACTAGTGAAACAAGGCCCATTTCACAGCCTGCCGGGGAAATCAAGCACTGAATCCCATCTACAGAGATCAGAGAGGGTTCCCTCAAACAGGTGACACTTGAGCTACATCTTGAAGGAAATTCCAGAACATGAGACTAGCAAAAGTAACCGCACAGAGGCATGAAGCAGTATAGGGAATACAAGGGTCTGCAAAACTGTGCAAAGTGCAAGTGGAGGGGTTGAAGAAGAGTAAAATCCAGAATATGAGGGGCCGCATATCCTGGGATAAGGAGGTGGAAATTTTCCAGAGGGCAATAGGAAGCCATTGAAAAGTTTTAGATATGCAAAGTGGTGTGATTATACGTGAGTGTTAGATGGTGTTATCAGTAAGCGATTGCTGTAACAAACTATCCCCAAGCTTAAAACAACCACCAGGTATTTAGCTCATGAATCTGTGGGCCACTTAGGAAGTTCGGCTGTTTGGGACCAGGCTCAACTGATCTCCACTGGGCTCCCTCTTGGGTCTGCAGTCAGCTAGTGGGTCAGCTGGAGTTGACTGGTTCTTGACAGCTTCACTGGTGTGACTCCATTCCATGTAGCGTCTCATTATCTGGCAGACCAGCCTGGGATAGTTCACATGGCAGTTGCATGGGTTGAAGAGAGCGTGTGGACATGTGCAAGGCTTTTTGAGGCCTGGGTCGAGAACTGGTACATGTCACTTCTGCCTTATTGTGTTGTCAAAGAAAGTAAGGAGACCAGCTCAGACTCTTAATGAGTGGAGCCGCAAAGCCCCATGGCAAAGCGCATGGACGTAGAAAGATGAGGACGATTGTGGCCATTCGGATGGATCCCTCAGGCCCTGTAGGGTGAGGATGGTGGCAAGGAGACCAGACGGGAGTCTATGAAATCAGCCGAAGTGAGAGACAAAGGATATATCCTTGCAGAGAAAGCTAGGGAAGCCAGGCTTCCTGAGGTGTAATCCATCCTGAAGGCTGTAGTCTTTGATTTTTATCAGCAACTGTTGTGCTGTATGGACACCACTCACAGGAGGGCAGCAGAGAACCATCAGCTAGAATGGTTGCCCTTGGCCAGAAGCAAGTGACTTCAATGGTTGGAAGTTAGAGAACAGGACCAAAAAAACCAAACCAAACCCACTGCCATTGAGTGGATTCCAACTCACAGCAAACCTATAGGACAGAGTAGAACTGTCCCACAGAGTTTCCAAGGAGCTCCTGGTGGATTCAAACTGCGGACCGTTTGGTTAGCTGACATAGCCCTCAGTCACTATGATACCAGGGTTTCTGAGGTCAGGACAGGCCCAGGTTAGGGATTTTAGAACAGTTTTCTAGGTAGGAAGGCAGGATTGCTTTGCACGTAAGGACTCAGATTCTGGAGTCAAACTGCCAAGATTCGTGTCCCAGCTTTGTCACCAGGGCCAGCTTCATGGGCTTGTGACCTGTGCAGTCACATGGGACCCTGCTCTCAGAAGAAAGGTCCCACACTTGTTTTAATGCTCTGCTGTTGCTGTCTTGACATTCTGAGAAATTTTTAATTTTGCTCTGCACCCTGGAAATTATGTAGCTTGTCCTTTTTGTCACTTACTTGCTGAGTAGTCTTCGATCTCATGTTCACCTTCACGTGGTTCATACCAAGTATTCGCCTCACAGTGTTGCTGTACAGATTGTTTGAATTAATATGAAAAGTACATACAGCACATAATAAATATTCAATAACTGTTAGTTACTACTATTACTATAGGGTTGAAGCAAATAATGAACATATCACTGAAGGCTGATGCCCATTTCTTCCTTGTCAAGATCTGTCTATCTGACTATCAGTCCATCCGTCTTGGTTTATGACCAAGCACTTACTTACCAGTTACAGCTCGGTTGAATCGATTCCAACTCTTGGTGACCCCATGTGTGTCAGAGAACTGTGTTCCATAGGGTTTTCAATGGTGGATTTTTTGGAGGTAGATTACCAGGACTTTCTTCCGAGTTGCTCCTGAGTGGAGTCAAACTTCCAACCTTTCAATTAGCAACCAAGCGTAGCAATCATTTATGCCACCCAGGGACTTGCTAGGGGATCACAAAAATTAATCTGACCTTAATCCTGACCCCAGGAGCCCATAGTCTAACAGGAAAGCCTCTGGTCACCAGCTAACTTGGCTTCCTTTTTATTCCTGGTGCCAATGTACAGATGAACACAAATGAGCAATGACCAAAAAGACTGATGGCTGAGCAGTCCTGAATTGCTATGCTAGCTGTGTGACCTCAGACAGAGTGTTCCTCTCTCTGAGCCTCAGACTAATAAAATAACCATCCCCCTTACTCCAGGGTTGTTGGAAGATTAAAAGAAAGTGTTGGCCGTGGACATGCTTTATCCTTCACAAAGGGGCTGTGTGTGTGATGGCTGTGACCAGGTGGGAGCTGTAGAAAGTCCCCTCCTCCCACCTCCCTGCTCACATTCCTCTCAAGGATGGAAAAAGACTGGGCTGTGGCAAGGGAAGGAGGCTCTTTCCTGGCACCCAATCTGACAGGTCTGTGGGAATCCAACATGAGTTTCATCCAGGAGCAGTGCCCCCACTGGGCAGAAGGACCTCAAGTTCATGGTGAAACAGAGGATCATCTTCTGCAGAGCTGGAGGACAAAGGAGCTCCTGGGGTGGGATGTATCCACACACACCCACCTGGTTGTTTGATAATCTAAAGAATTGGAGGCCTGCCCCTTGCTTTCAATCCAGGCATGGTGGGTACCATTTTGAAATATTAACCAGGACTTGTTGCTTCTTTTCTACCTCTCTCCCCCACCCCACATTTCACTGTGTCCCTGGGCCTTGTACATTCACTCCTCTAGGCTTTCCTCAATTACTACCTTAGAAAAGAAACGTCAGAGCAGAACACAGAAAACTTGGCTTTGAGTCTAACATATGTGAATCCTGAAAGACTGTGGGGAGATATAACAGATTTGGAAGACTGAAAGATGATACAAGAGTAAGACTTAATTATCAAGCTGTAGATTATCTGGAAGAAGTCCTGGTGGCACAAACCGTTAAGAGCTCAACTCACTCAGTGGCTCCAAAGGAAAAAGACTTGGCGATCTGCTTCCATAAAGATTACAGCCTAGAAAACTCTATGCGGCAGTTCTACTCTGCCACACAGAATTGCTATGAGTCAAAATCAACGCAATGGCACCTAACAATGGCAGATTTCTTGGGCTAGAAAGAGGAAGAGAAGGGGATGGCTTAAATAAGTATGTAGCACTGGTGAAGTCCCTGAGAACAGAAGCCTGTATTCCCATCCTCCTGCCAACCCAAGTCTAGAAGGGCATCACAGAAACCCAGACAGATTTTAGAGGCAGCTGAAAGCAGAGGAGAACTGAGCCTCTACCCTGGAGAAAACATTGGGAGAACCCATGGGCACAATCAGATGTGGTTTCTTAATGTATCTGGGCAGACAGATGTAAGCCTGGACAGTCAGATATAGTTGTGCAGATTGTGCACTGAACAAGTCTAAGGGGGCCATTCACATCCCCCTGTGCAGAATTTTCACATCATACCTGTTGATCCTGTCACAGCACTCCCTGAACCTCAGTGAGGTGAAGAAAAAGTAGATTTTTTTTTTTTTTTTTTTTGGTCCAGAATGAGGCGTGACAATGTAGATCAAGGGACAGTACACTACGGCCCATGGGCCCAATCTAGCCCCACTGCCAGTTTATGTAAATAAAGTTTTATTGGAACACAGTCATTCTCATTTGTTTACATCTTGTCTATAGCTGCTATCTTGCTATGATGGCAGAGTTAAGTCTCTGGACAGAGACCATATGGCCTGCAGAGCTGAAAATATTTAATTTCTGGCCCTTTACAGAAGAAGTTTGCTGACCCCTGCCATAGTCTGGCAGCCATCGCAGACTCGCATCTGAGGGCCAGATGAGGACCTGGAGGCCTCAGGAGATACCAGTGTGGCCAGATGACAATACTGATAGCCCATTGCTCCCTTACCCACCACACACCCCCAATGAATCAGCACTCGTAGGGCCTGTACCTTAGATACAAGCCCAGGAATGAGGGCAAAAGATTCTGAAATGTCACCAGCACAAAGGGGCTCCAAATGCAAATTAAGTTCAATCCTTTCTAAAAACATACAATCCCATTTCTTGCCTGTCTGTATTTGTGAACTGAGATGTCACAGCCAATGCACAGGGCCAGGTGTGCAGGTCCTGGGCTAATTGTCCTCGCCTTCATTCAGCCGCTCACCTCTGTACTTGCCAGGTGAAGCTCTGGACACACCTGCTGGATAGGCGGTGCCCACTCAGAAGTCTGCATTCCCACAGTGCCCTTGTGAAGGCAGAGATGGTGGTTGCTATGCTCGCATCCCCAGCAGAGCACCTTCCTGCTTATGGTGCAGTCTCTCTAAGGAAAAAAACAAAAGCAAACCCATTGCCTTTGCTTCCAACTCATGGTGACCTCATGTGTTACAGAGGAGAACCGAGTTCTGTAGCGTTTTCTTGACTGTAATCTTTACGGAAGCAGATCACCAAGCCTTTTCTTCTTTCTTCTGCAGCACTGCTGGGTGGGTAGAACTGCCAACCTTTCAGTTAGTCAAGCAAAAACCATTTGCACCATCCAGAGAACTCATTCTCTCTAAGGTGGAAGGTTTAATCTCTAGACCAAGACACAGACACTGGCTTGATCTCCAAAACAACATTTATTCCCAAAATTGAAGCCACAGGTACAAAATTGGGCTATAAACGCCTTCTGTAGAATACCCCTGTAGAATACCCTGTTGGCCTTCTGTTCATAGCTCAATGTGCTCTGCCTGCGGTGGCTTATCTGCTGCCTTTTTGGCCAGGACCTCAGTCCAGAAAGCCACCTCCTTGTCTTTCAGCTTCTGGGCTGCCTTAGTGGTGATGCCAATCTGCAGGTACCCTTCCTTCTCGTCATATGCTGGCCAATGGGGCAGCCCTTCTCCGTTGGGGTTCCTGGGAACAGAATCAAATAGAAATTCCCAAAGCTACAGTGTGGTCCAAAGCAACCCTGTGAGATGTGCAGCGGTCCCCTGGCTTCATCTCTGCCAAGAGGTTCACTCGCCTCCAAGACAAGGAGCTCACTATCTCTGGGGGGAGCTTGTCCACTTTTCGAGAGCCCACGTTGTTAGAGTACTTTGGTCATAGAGTCAACAGCTTTACCACTTAAACTTTAGAAGCTCCCCTTCCTGATAGGTATGCCCTGCTCCTCCTGTCCCCAACCCTGTTCCAGCTCTGCCACCAGTCTCACCCATTCCGAGCAAAGTTGGCCCACAATTTCATCACCATCTTGCTGAGTTTGACCTCCTCTTCTGTGGCACCCTCTATGGGAAAGAGAAACAAACAAATAAAAAAAGGCTTTTCTACTCAAAGTATGGTTCATGGACCACTAGCATCAGAACTACTTGGCCACTCATTAGAAATGCAGAATCTTGACCTTATCCCAGATCTACCGATTCAAAATCTGTATTGTAACAAGATCCTGGGTAATTTGTGTGCACTTTAGGTTTGAGAATTACTCATCTAGGACTCAGTGAAGGGCCTGCAGTTGGTCTGTGAGCTGGCTGTGTTTGTCTTTTTTGTGCCCACAGGACCCTCCTTCCTCTTCAGAATCACAATGTCATGCCCTACAGCTTCCTTCACAGCAGCTCCAACTCCCAAGACTGCTCTCCTTTGGGTATTTTCTCAATCCCCTTCACCCACCTACATTTTGATAGTCTGAAAAAACAGAGCTGAAATGGTCCTACGGAGATATACAACCAGGAGATGTCCAGAGGCACTGGTGTGTCACAATCATGAGGTGGATCACAAGACATCTGTAATACCTAGTAGTTAGGTATTGGAGACACTGGTGAAGGATTTTCTTTAAAATACTATATTATTAAATTGATAAAATTTTAAAAGTTATAAGTTTTAGATAGATGTTAAGATAGATGATAGATATACAGGTAGATAGATGGTAGATATGTAGGTAGATAGACGATAAGATAGATGGTAGATGGCAGATAGATAGATAGAGGCTAGATAATAGATAAATAGACAGACACTCACACACATAAGAAATGATTCAAGTTAACACCAAGTCTAACCTTACTCTCACTCGCATTCTGTTACGCTCTTACAAGTGGGAGATGAAAGGGTAACATTCTAGCCCTTGAGCAGGGCCCTGCAGGTGACCTACTACCTGTCTTATTGATGCCACAGGTCTGGATTCTGACAGTGACTGTGGCTGAGGGCATGTGGATGCACATCCCCCATCATGCATGTTAGAGCAGGAGAAAGGTTGGGAACTGCCCAGTTAGTTCAATCCTATTATGGTGAGTTCAGGAAACTAAGGCCAGGAAAGAAGGAGGAAATTGCTCGAGGCCACCAAACGGAGACTTGAGCCCAGGTCCCCTAACTCCAAGCTCATAGCCAGCAAAGAGCCATCACCTTTTAAAAACGGAGTCCCGAAGACGGAGAAGAGCTCATCCCCGTGGTCTCCTATCACCGTCTTGGGTTTCATCTCTGATGAAAAGCTTGGACGATGCTGAAACTCGTACATGTACGTGGGGGCTCCGGCATCTGAGAAAACATGGATTCATGCTCAGTTCATTTTAGCAGATGCATACCTGGATGGTCTCAAGCTCTCCAGAGGGCCCTGAGCGCTCAGAGAGTTGGTCACACACCTAGGTACTGAGTACACAACACCAACGATATTAATAGCAGCTGCCCTTTGTGAGTGCCAACTGTGTGTTGGGCACTGTGTGGCCCTGCAGGAAGCCCCGGTTCATCAGCACAATTGAGAAACGGAGTTTCAGAAAAGCTCACTGTCTAACTTAAGACTGCATAGGTGGTAGAGGTAGGGCAGGGATTTGGGTTTAGTATTTGTTGAATAAATGAATGAATGAATGATGTTGAATGAATGAATTTTGAAATTCCTACATCAATTCTTTCAAAATGACTATCATTATAGGGCCCTAGGTCAATTCACGTAAATACCTTTGCCTACTGATGTATTCACACACACAACAATCTACATACATCACATGTACACTCTTGTATTTCATTGATAACAGACTTGTTTTCATTCCTCTGGAGAATATCTACAGTCCAATAGGTATCTTCTATTTTCCCTAGTTTTGAGCATTTCCACTGTTTTTCTCACACATTCTGAGAAGAGTGAAGCAAATCCATGTTACTCATCTGAAAGCGAGGATATTGAAATACACATACATGCAGAATGGGAACGATCTGTCTCTTGTGTCTCAAGAAACCACAAGCTCAACAGTTCATGTTTCTGTCCCCTCCCTTATCTTGCTTCCTGCTTGGCCCAGGGAGTGTTAAGGGGCGGGCAGGAAAGAGAAGGGGCCATGGAAGTGCAACCTGGCCTTTCTCCTGTTCTCCCAGCGCTCCTCTCTCACCACTGAAGCTCTCCTGTCCAAGTTCAAAAAGATGTCATTTTTCCTGCTGACTGGTCATCAGAGCCACCAATTCCTCAGGGCTAACTCATGGGCCACCCATCTAAAAGAACTCATTGCTTCACATAGGTCACAATGCCCACTGAGGAGAGATTCTACGGGGGGCGGGGGTCATGCCCCAATCAGGCTATCATTATAGAGCAGTAGGTCAATTCACAGAGCCCTGGTGGCACAGTGGTTAACAGCTTGGTTACTAACCAAAAGGTCGGCAGTTCGATTCCACCAGCCACACCTTGGAAACCCTATGCAGTTCTCCTCTGCCTTATAGGGTTACTGTGAGTCAGAATCAATTCCATGGCAACACGTTAGGTCAATTCACATAAACCCCTTTGCCTACTGATGCATTCACACACACAAATCTATATATACCCACAGTGGTGTCACTAGGAGGGTGCAGGGGGTGCTGCACATGGTGACATTGTCGGAGGGTGTGACACCAAAATGACTGTCTATAAAATTTGGTGCAGTATTTCAGCAGAAATTTATTATTTTTTTATAAACATATCCCTGTAGTTAGTTATAACAACTAAAATATTTTTCATTAGCCCAGCTTCCATGTATCAATAAACCTACAAGGCTAAAAGTCTATGCTAACATCCTTTTGAATCTTCTAATGCCCTCTGGTCAGAGCTGTCATTATTACCCAATTACAATGACATTTTGAATCACATGGTTTTGTCTGCATGCGTTACAAGCACGCACTGTTGTTTTCGTTGCTGCCAATGTTTTATAGTTGCTGATTTTGTCAAATTTTCTGGTGTTTTAGCTACAATATTGTAGTAATTAGTATTCGTGAACTTATATCAATAACTTTTTTGAGAATGAAGTAGTAATTAAAAGAAAAGAAGGAGAAAAATAAAAACGTTTTCTGCTTACTTACCAATAATGCTATAACTAATAATGTAATTCAGTGTAGAAAGATTTTACAATACAATTATGTTGTTAGCATTCATACAATCTAAGAAATGTCAAATTTAAGCAATTTACTACTATATTTATCACATATTATTCTAAGATTAAAATTGATAATAAACATTGCTAAGGACCGTGTATGGTCTAGGACGGGAGGAGGTCCGGAGCGGGGGCAGGGTGACACCATGACTTACCACACTGGGTGACACCAACCCTAGTGATACCACTGTACATCCAGTGTACACTATTGTATTTCATTGATATCAGGCTAGTTTCCATTCCTTTGGAGAATACCTACAGCCTGACATGTGTCTTCTACTTTTCCTAGTTTTGAGTATTCTCACTGGTATAGAAATTTTGCAACTTTTTCCCCCTAAGCATGGTAAGAAGTTTACAAAACACAGAAAAATGAACAAAAAGATCCCTTATAATCCCACCACTCAGAGAAAGCCTTTGTTAATATTTTATCACATATGCCTTTAATAGATATAAAATTGAGATAATATTGTATATGCCATTTTGCAATATACTATAATTATTTCTTCACATTGTTAAATATTCATCCACAAAATGATTTAACAATATATGTCATCCCAACATGAGGATTTGCCCCTGGGTGGTACAAATGGTTAATGCGCTCAGCTGCAAACTGAAAGGTTAAAGGTGCCCAGAGGCACCTCAGAAGAAAGGCCTGGTAATCTACTTCTGAAAATTCACCCATTGAAAACCTTATAGAGCACAGTTATACTCTGACACACATGGGATCGCCATGAGTCGGAGTCAACTTGATGGCATCTAGAATCAGAAAACATGAGGATTCAGCGTAATTTATCTAATCATTCCCCTCACTTCCTCATTGCATCCTTGAATTAAAAAAAAGAAGTGTTGTTTGGAACAATCAGTCCTTCTGTGGCTCTAACCCACTTGTTAAACAGGAGCTTCAAGGCCAAGCAGAACTTGCTGAAAGCAGGTGGCTTAACCTTGTCTCTGCCACTCAAAAGTTTTAGAAAGGAAACAGAACCCAACCATAGAGGAAAGGCTTTTTGTGGCTGAGAGAACTTACTTTAGGCAGTATCTTGCCCCCCGCAAAATACTTTTTTTTAAAACTTACTGCCTAAAACCACTGAGATTTGTAACATTCCTACAATCACAACACAGGTCTTCAGAGGAAAGCAGGGCACAGATTTGGGTGACAGCAATTAGGAACAAGAGACACAGACACAAGGAGAGAGCTCACAATCAAATATTTACAAATTAAAATACAACATGATTTTTTTTTTTATTTTTGCTGGGGTAGGGCTTATGAAATTGACAGCATTTTTTAAATTTTTTAATTATAGTATGCCAAGTGGAAAAGAGAGCTAAGAAATCCACACTCTTATGCACTGGACAGCAATTTTGCAATATGTATCAAGAGCGTTAAAGCACCCTTACAGTTCAGCCTAGTAATTCCGCTTCTAAAAGCCAGTCCTAAGAAAATTATTAGAGATGTGATCAAAGAGTTATGCACATAAGGATGAGTATAAGCTTATTTGTAACATCAAAATATGAGCAGCCAGCCTAAGTATCCAGTAAGACAGGAAGGTTAAATCGAGTTATAATGTATTCATTCCATGGAATCATATGCAGCCAATGAAATACATGCTTTTTTTTTTTAATTGTACTTCAGGTGAAGGCTTACAGAACAAATAGTTTCTCATGAAAATGTACTACACATATTGATTTATGACATTGGTTAACAACCCCACAACATGTCAACCCTCTCCCTTCTCGACCTTTTTTTTTTTTTTGGGGAAAATATATGTAGCCAAAGATACAAAGATACACCATTTCAAAAATTTCTACATGCGCAGTTCAGTGACGTCGACTACGCTCTTGCAATTGTGCTGCTAGTCTCACTTTAGATGAAGCCTTACAGAACAAAAAAGTTTCTCATTTAACACTTAGTACACATGTTGCCCTATGACAACGGTTAACAACCTCACAACACATCAACACTATCCTTACTCAACCTTGGGTTCCCTATCACCAGCTTTCCTG
>NW_004443950.1:12267445-12292001 GCF_000243295.1 Trichechus manatus latirostris | reverse complement strand
AGAATGATGTTGGCCATTGGTTTTGCATAGATGCCCTTTATTATGTTGAGAAATTTCCCTTCTATACCTATTTTATTGAGAGTTTTTACAGGAATGGGTGAAATACATGCTTTTTGATGGATTTTCAATGA
Source organism: Trichechus manatus latirostris (assembly GCF_000243295.1). Lineage (NCBI taxonomy): Eukaryota > Metazoa > Chordata > Mammalia > Sirenia > Trichechidae > Trichechus > Trichechus manatus. Next base: position 12,291,870 of record NW_004443950.1, on the reverse strand, counting down.
CATTGGGGAAATGCCAATAATATAATATTACAGAAACAAAAATCATAACATTGATCTTTTAACTATATGTAAGACATGAAAAAATATTTGAGAAAATAAAAAAAATTTACAATAAATACTCTAGGCAGAAGAACTATGAGTGATACCTAGTTTCTTCTATACGTGTTCCTGAATTTTCAAAACTTTTTACAACTGTAACAAATTAATTTTATATTAAGAAAAGTTCTTTTTATTTGAAGGACTATAATTAAAAGGAGAGTGAGATAAATATAGGAACTAAATAATAAAAAGCCCCTAAACTCAATGTCATCTAATATCCTGGGATGGATGGAACCAGCAGATGATGAAAAAGAGGACACCACAGGTCAGACATGTAGCAGGAGGCAAAATCAAACTTAAGAAAAAGATAGACTTGACCCCAGGTAGCCCCCAGCTAAAGGTTTTCATCAGGACTCTACTGAAGAAGAAGTAGTAGGTAATTAGCACCTCTATATCATTGCTCTGAGGTGTGCTTGGACACATATTAGTTCAGCTTTAGGTAATCTATTTCATGCTGTAGGTAGTTTTAATCATGCTTATAAAGTCCTGAATTTTAAAACCCTTCCAGCAGGGATAGAGAGAGAGAGAACTGGACCAGGGAACCATTTGTCAGCTTGCAGATAAGGTGAATGAGTTAATCAGCTTGTGGAAAAGGGAGAGTCCAGCAAGGACTACAAAATGGCTTCCAGAAGGAGACATATACTATGCAGGTGAGCTCCTCCATTGTTAACCTCACATTCCACCTACTCAGCCTTAGGGAAGGTGAGGTTGAAAGTTCACATAAAAGACCTTGCACTGGCCCTCAGCTTGTCATGGGCACACACTGGGATGAACAAAACCCTGTCACTAATATTGACATCCTACAGACTGCCTCCTTCCACAACCCATACCGCTCATTGATTTTTGGTTTTCTTGGTCCCTGACAACCTTCCTGACCCTATGCTTTGCACCCACTCTTCCTCCAGCTCCACCAGTTAACGAAGTAGTTTGCAGCTAGCTCTGACCAAGGCACATCTTCCAATATTTGTTCTCCAGCTCCCATATCATCATGACTTCCGGTAAAGCTCACCTGGAGCAGATGCTGTCAGTACCCCAGCCATATCCTCTATTTCTCGACATGCTAGCCTGACTTCTACTTCCATCATCCATAGCTATTTGCCTGATGGCTTTGTATGGCCACTGGAGACTACTCTGTCCACGCGTGCAACAGGTCAAAGTGCCAGGAAATTAATAACCTATTAGGAACAGCCTTCAACCAATGACTACTGGGAGTTGGTGATAAGTACCCAAGCTCCCTTGCTGCTCAGAGGGGATGACCCTGAGACATGTCCTCTCTTTGTTTCCCAGGGTTCCCAGCTCCAGTTGTCCACAGTGGATACCTGCTGAACAATGCATCATTGATTGGCTTCCTTCCATTTCCTGTGTCGCATTCCTACCGGTGTTTTCTAGGATCACCTTCTAAATAAACTACTTGTACTCAGATCCTTTTCTCAGAGTCGGCTTTTGGCAGAAAACAAAACAGGACAGCACCCTACTCCAGGTCAAATGGAATCAGCCTTTGAGATTAGACTCTCGGCAGTTTCAACATATCTATCTATGCTGGGGGTCGGGGGTTGGGAAGGACAGACAAAGAATCTGGAGGGGGTCAGTGTTCCTTCTCCTGTCCAGCCTCTGGGACTCACCCCTGTGATGACATGCCACAATCACAGATGGGACATTAAATAGTGCATCTCCAAGCATTTCCAGGAAGAGATCTTTCTTTTTGACAGGGTCATCTGTCCCACCTAAATACTTCTCAGTGATCACCGGAGTCAGTTCTTCAGGGATGGCCTGAATGGATCAAGAGTGAAAAGTGACCACCCACTGACCATCCCCAGGTGAGCTGATGTGCTTCTCCACCCAGTGAAGAAAGCTTGCATTTATAGTGCACCAACTGAGCCCTTTGCAGCTCTCCCCCAAGGTGGCAAGCTGGGAAAGGCAGGAAAATGGGGACAGAACCTCAGGTCCTAGTCTTTGTTCTGTCTTTTAATTGCTGTATGGTTTTAGACAAGTCCCTTCCCCCTTTTGGATCTCAGCCAATTCCCATGATTCACTGGACTCTTACAACAAGGGGGTAGGACTTCCACAACAGCGACTTGGCGGTCTTCTGGTCCAGTTTACCTTCTGAGAGTGGGTAGCCCATTAGCTGTTAAAAAAATGATTATGCACCTGTGAATCATCGAGAATTAATAGGAAGAATCAACCAACAAAACCAACCCAGACTGAAGAGCCTCATTCTTTGCCATGCTTTTCTGGGCATGGGCTTTGATGAATTGGACAAAATCAATGAATCAAATGGACTTATATTCAGAAATTCAAGGAGTGCAAATAAAATAAAAAATGTTTAGTAGAAGTCATCCCAATCCTTTGCAGCCCAGTGTGACATTATCAGACTAGAATCCCCACAACAGTCAGTGAGTCAGAGAGGGAAGGCTGAAGCTAGATAATGTTAAAATAGAGGGCTGTGGGGCAGACGACACAGACCTGCCTCAGATGGCTAAGGAAGCCCAGACTACAGCCTTTAGGGCTTTGGTCCTTGGGATAACCTCTGAAATCCCTCTGCAGGGAAGGTCCTTCTTCACTTTGGAAGTCAATTTTAACTCACAAGAAAGCATGTTTTTATAAACGTTTCCAATTAGATTACTAAGAGCATGTGCAGAGACTTATGGAGAAAATACGAAAGCACCAAGCCCAAGGTGGGAGACTCTGGGCCCCAGGTTTAGCTCTTCTTAACTCTCGAGCTCCTTCCCCATTCTAGGCCTTGGTTTGCCCACCTGCATCATAATTATCTTTACAGGCCCTCCCAGCATCAACACTTCAGGGTTCTTTGATTGGAAAGACACAGATAGTATTTGGGGAGATGGGTTCCCATGCGCAGCACCACCCATTTGGCCATCTCAGAGAAGGCTTCCATGAAAATGTCAATTCATGCTGAAGGGAATTACTGCCCTCGACTCTAAGAAGGGCTTGGAGAATGAAGAACTCAAAACTAGAGATGGGAGGGGTGGTGGGAGGAGAGTCTAAGAGGCCTCCACATTCTCACTGTTGGAAGAACCCAGCCAAATTCTTGCTTGTTGATTCCGACGATGTAGGGGACTGCGTTGAATTTCTTTTCAGCCATAATCTCTTCAGGTGTCTTGGGCAACACCACTCCATCAACCACACTGGGCAGGAAGGGATAGCTCTGTAAGAGAGCAGAGTAGTGAGGCCAGAGCAGGGGGGCGGGGCGGGGTGGGAGGGGAGCTGACCAACTTCAGCAGCAGTGAAGATGTCGATAATAGCCACTGTCTAGAGTGGGTGCACGTGGTTGCGCTGTGCGGGCTACCTGCATTGCCTTGCTCCAGTAAAACATACGCAGGAGACCCTTCACTCCTCTCTTTTTCTCACACCTACATCTGTCTGTCAGCGTATCCTGTCAGCCATTCCTTCAAAAATATCCAGACTGCAACCAGTTCCCACCCCCACCCCCCACCTCCCACTGCTACTGCCCCAGGTCAAGATGACATTTTGCCTTGCCCGGATTACCTACTGCAATGCAGCGGCCTCCCACTGAGCTCCATGCCCTTGCCCCTTTCCTACAGTTTATTTTCAACATAGCAACAAAAAAGACGCTTTGTAAAATCTAAGGTTATGTCACTCCTTTGTTCAAAATCCTCCAAAGTCTTCCCATCTTCAGTTGAATCAAAATCTAAATCCTTTTAATGACCAGGCTCCCATCTCCCATTATCTCTTTAGCCTCAAGCCTATTTTCTCCCCTCACTTGATCCACTCCAGCCACATTGGCCTCCTGCCTCAGGACCTTTGCAGAAGCTATTCCCTGTGCCTGGAACACTCTTCCTCCAGTTTTCCAGAGAGCTGGCTTCCTCCAGAATTTAGCTCAGATAACACCTTCTCATTGAGCCTTTCCTTGACCCTTCTGCTTAAAATTCAAATCACAGACACCACCCCCGGCAAGCTCTATCCCCGATTTCCTGCTTTATTTTTCTCCATCACACTAACTAACATCTAATGCACTACATACTTTGTTCACTGTAATCCCCCCAACTAGAATGCTAGGTCGTAAAAGAGCAGGGAATTTGGTCTCTTTTGGACTCTTTTGCTGCTATACTCCCAGTTTCTAAAACAGGTCCCGGCACATAGTAAGTGCTTATTAAATAATCACTGAGAGACTGAATGAATCCCTTTTAATCCTCACAACATCACTCCCCAGGGAGGGAGCAGAGAAAACAGGATTGTCAGATGTTAGACAGGCAGTGTCACCAGAACCTGCTAACCTGTTGGAAGGTGGGAGTTGAAGAAGAAGGAGATGGGGAGGATGCTGCTGAAGTTTCTAGCCCGTGTGGCTGGGAAGAGGGGGCATCCAGGACTGAGATTCTTGGCTCCCACCGTAAGGCACTATAAAGAGTGCAGCTGGCACAGTCAACCAACCCTGGCCTCTCAGGAGAACATTTGGGCTCCTCAGTGAAGACTCTTGAAGAAGCCCCTTATCCAGGTAACATCTCTGCTTCCCCATAGAGGAAGAGTCTAGCCCAGCCTCAACCCAGAGGTGCATTTAGAGGAGGAGGAAAAGTAAACAAGAGAGGGTTAGACTGGGCCCTTAGGGGACAGAACTGATAACTGGGAGCATTGAACTGGGAGTCTGGGAAATGGGCTCCAATCCTGCCTCTGGTCCTTCAGGCTGTGTTACCCAGGACAGTCACTGCCCCTCTCTGGGCCTTGGTAATATAAACACAAGGAGTACTCTGATTCCACAAAAAAGAGGATTGTTTCATCCACATTTAAATGGAGCTTAAAAGTGTCAAGGCTTGAAACATATAACAAAGAAACTGAAGGCCCTTACCTCTCTGGGGTCTCCAAGAAAATCAAGAGTGAAGAATTTCTGTGAAGACAAAAGCAGAGGCTGTGAATGAGAAAGCTTCCTGGGAGAGAAGCTGATCGTTTGTTAGCTGAGCACTGGAGGTAACAGGCTGTCCCTCCAGGTGCCACCCTGGCTGGGCCAAGAGGAAGTGGGCAGGACCCTGGCTCCCCTGGTGTAGGCCAGGGGGAGGGGAAGGCAGGAACAAGGCAAGGACAAGGCCTGGGGACCCTGATCCAGAGTCACTGGAGCTCTGGAGAGGACATCTCTTGTTTGTGCCTGCCCTACCCTCAATCTATCTCCCCTTCTCCTAGAGACAGCACCGCCATTTTCCTTTGGGGGGCTTTCCTCTTCCCCACTCTCACCTCGTTGGTCCAGAAATGTATATGCCACCTGGGGTGTTCTGTCTCCCTGACCGCAGTGATTAGTTCAGGAATGGTACTTGCTCATGTCAGCTCAACAGTTTACCCCAAAACTTCTGCTGGAATTATTGGGAAAGAGACATCTCTTTCCACTGGGGTTTCTAAACAGATAAAATGTAAGTCTAGAGTGCTGTTGTTGTCTTTAATCCCCCAGGGGACAAATCTGCCTGAGAGTGAAGGCAACACTGAGGGTAGGAAGCTGAGAGATAGAAGACAGATAAAAAGAAAACAAACCAAACCCCTTGCCATCGAGTCGATTCTACTCACAGTGACCCTACAGGACACAGTAGAATTGCCCCATAAGGTTTCCAAGAAGGGGCTGGTGGATTCTTTTTGGTTAGCAGTCAAACTCTTAACCACTGCACCACCAGAGACAGATAGATGCCCAATAATATCATATGTGCACCTGGATCCACCTGTACCTGAAGCTTCCTACTGCTGGACTTTTCAGTTACCTGAAGATTCTATTCTATTACAACACATTCCTTTTTTTTGCTCGAGATACTTTGAGATGAGTTTTCTTATCTTGCACTAGAAAGTCCTGACACTTACGTGCTCATGGAAACTCACCCTACCCCATGGATCTCTTTGGTGCGTGTTCACCAAAATTGCACCGATTGTTACATTACACTGTAGCCAATATGCCTGACTAGCACACAGGAAGTGACCAGTAAGGGTCTTTGTATTCTGAGTTGTAGCTCCAACAGGCAGGTGTGGGTATTTGTGTGTGTGTCTGTATGTATAATGGGGATAGTGAATAATCATGGAAAGCACGTCCAAGTGATCTCAGAAAATCCCAGAAGGAGATTTTAGGGTTCTTAGGTTCTCTGGGTTTTCCCAAAGTCACCAAATCTCCCCTTATAAGCTGAGTCCTCTTGTGCCTCATGGAGAATTGCTAAAATTTTGCCTCTTCCCAGGCATCAGAAATTACTTCTGTGTTAATTCTTTGAACACTTTGGTCATCTTATTTGGGGCTGAGACACCAGGATCCAAACCCAAAAACCACACTGGGCTCAACCCATGGGGACACAGAAAGAGTCCAGGGCTCTATGCCTGCCCCTGGAAAACCAGGAGTATCCTCAGGAGGTTAGGGTCAAGACAGAAAGTCCAAGGGCTCAGGCTACTTCCGAGCTCACATTCACACCCTTCCCTCACAAACGGAATAGCTTGGCTCTAGGTCCTGTATTCTCTGAGGCGTTAGCCTGGCTGTAGCTTCTCTTTGATGATAGACATCAGAGCCATCCTTGAATCCTCAAATGTCACCTTCTCTGTGAAGCATCTCTGCAGGTTAAAATCAATGCTTTCCCCCTCTGTACTCCCTCCACACTGATGGATGATGGGTGTGTTTTTCCTTGGATAGTTCCTTGACAGCAAGGAAACACACCCATATTCATGTCTACATCATCTCCTCTGACACCTCCATATGGTTAGCATGGATAGATGGATGGATGGATGGAAGGAGTTCATCAATACATGCAGTATGGATGAATTTAATAAATAACTGGGTAGATCGATGGTAACAAGCAGACAGATGACAGATGAATCATTGGTTTTGATAGTGAAGATACATGGTGGCTGGATGATGAATAGGTGCTGGTTTGGTTAATACTAGATGGATGTAAGGTTATTGATGGGTTAGTAGATTGACTGACATCAGATTGATGAAAGAATATTGACTGATTGGATGAATTGCTGATTGAATAGGTGGATAACAAGATGATGAATGGATAGATGGATGGGTGGATGGACGACTATCCTCGAATCACAGTTGAGACAGGGTCTCAGGAAATCTAGAAAATTGGGCTACTACTGCGTTATAATTTAGGTAGTTTCTAAATTAGCCAAGATAAATTGTGACTATCTTTGTTCTTAATACTCTCATCCTCAAAATTCAGGATGGTGTTTACCTCTGGGAAGGAACTGAGAGAATGAAACCAGAATAGGATACCCAGGGATTTTCAGTTAAATCTTTAATGTTTAATTTCTTTAAAATATATCTGAAATCAAGAGTAGCAAAATAATAAGCTTTGATAGAACTGGGGGATTATCACAGAATTGTTCATTACGTTATTATTATTTTTACTTTTCTGACATTTGAAATATTTCACAATAAAAAAAGGAAAGAAGAAATTGCTTACAGAGATACAGAGGTTAACAGTGCTCCTGAGAGAAAAGAAACTATCCAGGTAGATTTTTCAGGTAAAGGGGGCAAGTGAAATGATGAAGCCTGGGGCCAGGTTTACAGGATGGGACTTATGTGGCTACAAGAATGAAAGCACCTACCATCTTCAGCGACGTCTCCAAGAGTTCCTCTTCTGTCTTCTGGCGCAGGCAGTGAACCATGACAGCAGAGGTGGTGGTTTTACACCCAGCCAAGATAGCAATTTTCTATAGAGATCACAGGTTACAGCAGAATTCAAGAGTGATGTCCCTTCCCTAAATCAGTGTAACAGAGTGTTCTACCCCCACCTTATTTCTGAAGGCAGCATAGGATAGTAGAAAATAGACCAGCAGGCGTGGGTCCTGGGTCCTAGTCTTGCCTCTATTATTTAGTATCAATTGTGATTTGAGCCAATTACACATCCTCTCTCTGTTACCTTAACCAGAACCAGTTGTCATCAAGACAATTACAACTCATGGCAACCCCATGTGTTTCAGAGTAGAACTGTGCTCCACAGGGTTTTCAATGGCTGTGATCTCTCAGAAGTAGTTTGCTAGGCCTTTCTTCTGAGTGCCTAACCATTTTCACCACACAAGGACTCCTCTGTTACTTTATCTCTGTTAAAAAGGGCATAATGATCTCAAAGCTGAATGTCTAAAGAGACGCAGTGTGCAGTGGTAGTTAAGAGCATTGACTCTCAATAACATTGTCTGAATTCAAATCTCAGCTCCTCCACTTACTATCCATTTGACCTTGGGTAAGTCACTCAACTTCTCTGTTTCTCAGTTTCTCCAGTCATGGTGTTGGTGTGGTTGTGTGCCATAGAGCTGATTACACCTTACTTGACAGAGTAGAACTGCCCCATAGGGTTTCATAGGCTATGATCTTTATGGGAACAAGTTGCCAGGTCTCTGTCAACAGAGCAGCTGGTGGGTTCAAAGAGCTGACCTTTAGGTTAGCAGTTAAGCACTTTATCATTGTGCCACTAAGGCTCCTCAGCTTCTCCACCTATACACGGGGATAATGACTGGCCTATCATGTAAGATGAGTTAATACATGAAAGGGCTTAGAAGGGCACCAACACACACCAAAAGATGTGCAGAATTGCGGGAAATCCAGATAATATGACTCACACAAAGGCACTCCAGAAAGTACAGCATATCATTTAAATGTAAGGCCTGAAGGAAAACAGCCTGGCATCCATCACAATGCATAGCAGATCTTGCTTCAAAGTTGAACAAGATAATATGTAAATGAATGAGTGTGGCTGTGTTCCAATAAAACTTTATTTATGGACACTGAAATTTGCATTTCATATAATTTTCACAGGTTGTGAAATATTGTTCTCCTTTTTATTTTTTTCAATTATTTAAAAATATAAAAATCATCTTAGCTCATGGGTCATAAAAAATAAATAATGGGTGAGATTCTAAGACAAGCCACTGAGGGGCCCAGATTAATGCTTGGAGATTTACTGACACAAGCCCAGAACCTCTTTCCCTCTTCAAAAATAAGAATAGTAAAACGAAGACCCTGCTAAAGGAAAGGCTCACCTCAGCCTGTCTTAGAGATGGATGGGTCTGTCCAGCACACCTTTCCCTCAACTTTTCTGGGAATGGATCCTTCTTATGGGCCACAGGGTTCCCATAGTGGCTCCAGAAAGCCACGTTCATATAAGTTGCCCACCCTCCTAACTACATTGAATGGGACCAAGGGTAGGCATCCAAGCAAAGCTGTGACAGAGAACTTTTTTCCTAAATGATCTGGAATTGGGGCTGAGCACTTCTAACAGGAAAGTGCTAAAATCTCTAAAATAGGAGAAAGTCTTACTACCTTCTGGAATCAAAAGGGAGTTCTTAAACTCAGGAGCAGGCGGGGTGGTCATGTGAACAGGAAGGAAAATGTAACCAGAGGAGAAGAAGCAGATGGATAGAAGGCAGACTCCATGATGGTGGGGCCATGTTTAGCACTGGCTTGCCATGGTTAGCACTGGCTCCCCAGAGCCTAATACAGTGCCTGGTACATAGTCAACTATTAACATGGATTTGTTGAATAAGTTAAAAGGCACAGGGAGAAGTAGAGGACAGAGAGAGAGCAACAATGGAGACAGATGCATCTCCAAGCCCAGGAATGCCATGGATTGCCAACAACTACTTAAACAAACAGAGACAAGGATCTTCCCTTAGAGCAGATAGAGCGCACCTAGTCCTGCTGATGCCCTGAATTTGGACTCCTACTCTCCAAAACTGTGAGAAAATAAATCCCTGTTCTTTAAAGCCACTCACTTGTGGCATTTTTTGTTAAGGCAGCACTAGCAAACTAAGACCTTGAGCGAGGTGTCTCATTGTCTGTCCTGCTTAGCCATTCTCACTTCCATAATTTTTTGACGATGTCAGTTGGATCTTTGGCAAGAAAGACACCCTGAGATTCCAATGAAGCAGAGACATGGGAACCTCATACCACCTAGAAAGCAGTGCCGGAAGCAGAGCGCGTCCTTTGGCCCTGGTTTAGGCAGCTATCCAAAGTGAGACCTACCTCGGCTGCAGACCTGCTTTCATTCTTGAACAGAGGATCAGTAAGGGCCACGCCACTCTCAGAAATGGCCCGGTGGAAGAGGTTCTTGGCCAGAGGAGATAAAACCTGTGAGGTGAGTGGAGAGGAGGAGAATTTACGGTCATGGGGAGGGAGCCAATGACACATCTGTTCTTCCAGAGCTACCTCCATCCAAAGTGCTGCCCTGGCCCATTGCTCTGGAGGCAACTCAAGGAGATTCAGGAGCATGTAAGATGACTCAGTGGACATAATAGCTCCTTGTCTGTCCTGGGCTGTTACCCAGACTGGCTTCCCCAAGAGAACCTTAGTGAGGTGGACCAGGAGCACAGCGTGAAATCAGAATAGGAAGTGTATGGCACACCTTGGTTATCAACAACCAAAAGTACTCTGAAGGATAGCTTGGCAATTCCCAACAAAACTTTAAAGACACATTTCTTAGTTAGCGTTTCCATTACTCAAAATTTATCTTAAGTTAAATGATCAAGGAGGCATACAAAGGTGAATAAGGATGTTTATGTTGCAGTGTTTGTAACGGTAAAACTTTGGAAATAACCCAAGTGTCGAATATTATGACATTGGTTAAATAAATTAATTTGCATTATTTCCATGAAAGACTATATAAACATAAATATTATGGAAGAATATTTAATGCTGTTGCTGTTGTTGTTGTTCTTGTTGTTGTGTGCCGTCAAGTCAATTCCGACTCATAGCAACTGTCATGGATTGAATTATGTCCCTCAAAAAATATTTGTATCAATTTGGCTGTATTGTACGATTGTCTACCATTTTCTCATCTGATGTGATTTCCCTATGTGTTGTAAATGCTATCACTATGATGTAATAAGATGGATTAGCAGCAGTTATCTTGATGAGGTCTACAAGATTAGATAATGTCTTAAGCCAATCTCTTTTGAGGTATAAAAGAGAGTAGTGAGCAAAGAGACCTGGGAACCTCATACCACCAAGAAAGCAGTGCCAGAAGCAGACCGCGTTCTTTGGCCCTGAGGTTCCTGCACTGAGATTCTCCCAGACTAAGGGAAGAATGATGCATCACAAGGACCTTCCTCCAGAGCCGACAGAGAGAGAAAGCCTTCCCCTGGAGCTGACATCTTGAGTTTGGACTTGTAGCCTACTAGACTGTGAGAGAATAAATTTCTCCTTGTTAAAAGCTATCCACTTGTGGTATTTTTGTTACAGCCGCACTAGATGACTAAGACAGTGACCTATAGAACAGGGTAGAATTGCCCCATAGGGTTTCCAAAGCTGTGATCTTTAGCAAAGAAGATTACCACATCTTTCTCTCACAGAGAGGCTGGTGGGTTCGAACCACCGATCTTTGGTTAACAGCAAAGTGCTTAGCCACTGCTTCACCAGGGCTCCTTAAGAATAATATTAGGGAAGAATATTTAATGCTAAGGGAAATACTTATATTATATTGATATGTTAAGGAAAGCTTTTTGACAGACACCAGTACCAGTTGCCATTAAGTCAACTCTGACTCATGGAGATTCCATGCATGTCAGAGTAGAATTGTCCTCTGTAGGGTTTTCAGTGGTTGATTTTTCAGAAGTAGATCATCAGGCCTTTCTTCTGAGGTACCTCTGGGCAGACTCACTTGAACTGCCAACTTTTCAGTTAGCAGTCAAGCACACTACCTGTTTGTGCACCCCTGGGACTCCTTTAAATAGACAGATAGATAGATAGACAGAGAGATTGATTGACTGATTGAATGAAACGTGGAGAAAATACTAGAAAAATACACGTCAAAATGTTAATGGTGAGTATCTCTGGGTAATTCAATTGTGGATGCTTTTTCTCTTCTTTGGGTTTATCTATACTTTTCCTTTTCTCTACTTTAAAAAATATATGAAGATTTCCCTCTCACTATTCAACTATGAAGCCAATACACATTTTAAAAACACGGTGATAGCACTGACCCTTTCCTCAACTGTTATGTCCTGGAGGATTTCTCTCAGCTCCCAGCACCTTCTAAAATGGTTTTCCACCTTAGCTTCCCTCAGTGTCTCACCAGCCCCAATCCCACACCAACAAGACACCTCGTGTCTTAGGCTGGGTTCTCTAGAGACACAAAACCAGTAACATATATAAATATATATATATAGAGAGAGATTTATATCAAGGAAATGGCTCAAGCCGTTTTTGAGGCAGGAATGTCCCAAGTTTCTGGGTCAGGATAGAGGCTTCTCCTGATTCATGTAGCCAAAGGGGCTGGAAAACCCGAGATTGACAGGTCAGAGAGCAGAGCTCTTGCTCACAGGCTTTGAAGATCGATTAGTCTCAAGATCGGCAGGCAAGACCGCAAGTAAGCTGTTAGCTCAAGTCCCAAGAACCAGAGATCAGACAAACAGGAGCCAGCTGCAGGATCTAGCACAAGGAAAAACCCCCAAGCCTTGCCAGAATGTCCACTTATATTTGATGCAGGCCACATGCCCAAGGAAAATCTCTTTCAACTGATTGGCTACTCACAGCAGATCCCACCATGGGGCTGATCACATATCAAACCTCAACAGGGAAGTGATCACGATATTATATGACTGCCAAAACACTGAGAATCATGGTTCAGCCAAGTGCACACAGACTCTTAACCATCACAGTCCACTCCTTGTCAACTTGGCACCTGTACACATTTTCCCAAACCATACATAATCTGTGAATAAAGACAATTATAAAGTCACACTTGTGCCTAACATGATACAATGAACACACATACAACCAAAAATGCACTAGCCCTGATTACATCTTATATTTTATAAGTGAAAAATACAAAAATATTTGATACACACATACAAAGCAGAAATAGTCATAACAGTTACAGTCCTCATTTCTGCAACTGGTCACATGGCCATAACTGGTATTTAGCACTACTTTCTTCCACCACCCATCCCGTATTCTCTTTGCCCTCAGCAAGCACCCTAGCTGGTTGTGGTTCTTTGCCTGGTAGGGTGACCCAAACCTTCATTGTTGAAGGGTCTGGGCCCTTTGTAGTCATGCTGGAATTGGGTTGCTGTAGTTTTCCATTGACTTTAATCATAGGGAATGATAGTATTAAGAGATGCCCTAAGGGATCTCCTGGGTTCCAGACATACTCTTCTTTACCTCCATTATGTAATATCAATCAGAATTCCTCTTGGTACTCCGGATCAGTCACAGGGGCCAGTATGGTAACTCCCTTCTTTGCCGGTTGATCCAGAGGCATAAAGAGCCTACAGTAGCCAGGTGGCATTCTTAGCTTCTAGTTCAATGGAATCAGTGATGTGTCTCCAGGTGGGAGCATACCTCCCTTTGGAACTAAGACCTCTAGAACTGCAAAGCATAGTCAGGGGTCAGGAGGCAAAAATCTTGCAAGTGGGTCACTAGCGAAAATAGTGAGTGGTGTCATTTTCATTTCTACCCCTTGATTCTTGGACCGATGGATCCTGGCTACGGGAGAAGCAGCACCATAGACTGGATGCAGGTTTAGAGTATACACAGCCTCCTGGAGAACATTCCCCAATCCTGCAAGGTATTGCCACCTAGCCGGTGCTGTAACTGTGTCTTTAGAACGCTGTTCCATCGTTCTATCAAGCCAGCTGCTTCAGGATAATGGGGAACATGGTAGGACCAGTGAGTTCCATGAGCATGGGCCCACTGCAATGCTTCATTTGCTGTGAAGTGAGTCCCTATATCTGAGGCAATGCTGTATGGGATACCATGATGGCAGATAAGGCATTCTGTAAGTTCACAGATGGTATTTTTGGCAGAAGCATTGCATGCAGGGAAGGCAAATCCATATCCACAGTAAGTGTCTATTTCAGTAAGAGAACCAAACGCTGCCCTTTCCATAATGGAGGTGGTGCAATGTAATCAAGTTGCCACCAGATTGCTAGCTGATCACCTCTAGGGATGGCACTATCTGCCACTGACACTTCAAGCACCACTGATCAGGCAGATCATATGGCCCAAGTGGCAGTGCACCTTGCACAGCAGCTTGAACCTATTGCAGAGCCTTATCTTGCTCTGAGCCCACTCAAAACTAACAGCTTTTCAAGTTATTTGATAAATAGGCCGGAGTAGCACACCTAATGTGGAATATGTTACCTCCAAAATCCAAAGAGCCCCACTAGGAATTGTGCTTCATTTTAGTTGTGGGAGGAACCAGATGCAATAACATAATCCTTCACTTTGAAAGGAATATCTCGACATGCTTCACACCACTGGACCCCTAGAAACTTCACTGAGGTGGAAGGCGTCTGAATTTTTCTGTGATTAATTTTCCACCATCTAGCATGGAAATGTTTTACCAGGAAGTCCAGAGTCATTGACACTTCTCCTTAATAGATCCAATCAGCATAAAGTCAACAATGTAATGGACCAGTGTGAAGTCTCGTGGAAGGGAAAGGCGATCAAGGTCCCTGAGGTAGGCAACTGTCTTAGTTATCTAGTGTTGCTACAACAGAAATACCACAAGTGGATGGCTTTAACAAAGAGAAATTTATTTCTTCACAGTAAAGTAGGCTAAAGGTCCAAATTTAGGGCATCAGTTCCAGGGGAAGGCTTTCTCTCTCCGACGGCCTTCTCGTCAATGTTCCCCAAGACTAGGAGCTTCTCTGCGCAGGGACCCCGGTCCAAAGGACGCACGCTGCTCCTGGCACTGCTTTCTTGATGGTATGAGGTCTCCCTGTCTCACTACTCACTTCTGTCTTTTGTATTTCAAGAGATTGCCTCAGGACACAATCCAATCTTGTAAATTGAGTCCTGCCTCACTAACACAACTGCCCCCCATCCTCCCTCATTAACATCATAGAGGCAGGATTCACAACATATAGGAAAATCACACAGTACCAGGAGTCATGGCCCAGCCAAACTGATACACACATTTTTGGGGGGATGTAATTCAATCCATGACAGCAACTGAAGGTGTATTGCTGGTCTTGCCAGCTGAAGGCAAACTGCTTCTAATGGTCCCTCAAAACAGGTATGGAGAAAAAGGCATTAGTCCGATCAATAACTGCATACCAGGTACCAGGAGATGTATTAATTTGCTCAAGACATGAAACTACAGCTGGAACAGCAGCTGCAATTGGAGTCACCACCTCGTTAAGTTTTCCATAATCCACTGTCATTCTCCAAGATCCATCTGTTTTTTGCACAGGCCGAATAGGCGAGTTGAATGGGGATGTGGTGGGAATCACCACCCCGGCATCCTTCAAGTCCTTGATGGTGGCAGTAACCTCTGCAATTCCTCCAGGAATGTAGTATTGCTTTTGGTTTACTATTTTCCTAGGTAGGGACAGTTCTAATGGCTTCCATTTGGCTTTTCCTACCATAACAGCCGTTACTCCCTTTGTCATGGGTCCAATGTGGAGGTTCTGCCAGTTGCTGAGTATATCTAGTCTGCATTCTGGAACTGGGGAAATCACTACAGGATGGGTTCGGGGACCCACTGGACCCACTGTGAGATGGACATGAGCCAAGACTCCATGAATAACCTGACCTCCATATGCCCCCACACTGACTGGTGGGCCACAGTGACATTTTGAGTTCCTGGAATTAGAGTCAGTTCAGAGCCAGTATCCAGTAATCCCCGAAAAGTCTGATTATTGGCCTTTTCCCCAATGAATAGTCACCCTCCTAAAAGGTTGTAGATCCCTTTGAGGAAGATTAGGAGAGAGATTAACAGTATAAATTTTTGGCAGTGTATTGGCCCCGGCCTCCCTTCATTCAAGCTGTTGTGGGTCTTTAAATTCACTCAAGTTAGGGAATTGATTGAGGGACCCTTTTAGACTGCTGTTCACCTGACCTACAATTCATCCATTTGTACAGATCAAGTAAATATTTAGAGATTTCCTATCTATTTCACTCCTAGGGACAGCATGACTAAGTAGTCAACGTCATAAGTCCATATGAGTCAGACCATTCTGATTACAGCTTTGACTCTACTGTCCATTAGTGTAACCATGCCCACCTTGTCTTTGTCGATTGAGTGCAGCAAGTTGGACCCTACTACCATGGGATCTAATCAGCCCCATTGTAGTTAGGAGTCTTAATTCAGTTATGGCGGTTCCCACTGTCAAATCTGATTTACCGAAAATAGCAATCACAGCAGTCTTCAAGGATGCTGAGGCTCCGTTCACAAATTTGCTCCTCACAGTTGTGGTAAAAGGTGTGTTCTCTGGGCACTCCATATGTGGGTCTGCAGGTCTAACCTGATAAATCTACTCTAGTATGCCAGTTTCCTTGAGTCTTTGGATACCTTCTTCTACAGTATGCCAAGGCAGGTCTGGTACTTCAACTTGATTTAGTGTGCATCGCTTCAGCAACCCAACTAAATAAACTATTAGATCCTTTCCTAACTTCTCGAGTTGAAATATTGAACGAAGAATCTGTGCTTAGTAGACCCATATCAATAAACTCAGACTAATCCATCTTTATGTTCCTTGCACCATTATCCCACACCCTTATTAGCCATTCCCACACATATTCCCCAGGTGTCTGTTTGTACATATTAGAAAAATCAAGAAATTCTTTTGGAGTGTATTGTACCTCCACCTGGGTCACACTTTGTAGTTTACCTTTTGGGGCTCTCTGGGACTTAAGTCTAGTATATGTCTAGAAGCCAAAATCTGGTAGTGTGGAAGTGTTTTGAGAACATTAAGCACTGTCTTGTAAAGCATCTGCCTCTGGAGATACCCCAGGCAATGACTCAGACAAGGGCTCTTTAGAGGCAGCCCTGCTAATCTCATTAGATGGGAGTGGAGGGACTAATGGTTTTACTGGACAGGGTGGTTTCGCAGACAGTCATGGAGTAATCTCTTCAGATGGGAGCGACAGGGCTGGTTCAGTTGGTGCAAGTGATTTAACAGAATTTAGGGTCTCAGTGTCTCCAGCTTCCTGATTATCTGCTCATATGTCCCCATCCCAAGCTTCAGGATCCCATTTCTTCTCAGTCAGTGCCCTGACATCAACTTCAGACACCTCTCAAGGTTGGCAGTTGAGCTGGCTTTGTAATTCAGCCACACTTACAGTAAGACTGGGGGTTTGGTTTTCCGCAATATCAGCTCTGTTACTACAAGAAATAAGGCTTTCTTTCAAAACTAAGTGGAAACTTTCAGGTCATTTATGCGGCACTTGAGCTCTGACTCTGATGCCCTGAGAGCATCTCTTTCTTTCTCCAGTTTGTCTGTCGAAAGTAGGACCTACCAACCAGCTTCCTTATACTTCTCATTCTGACTCAACGTACAAAGGTATCACACATGCAATCACCCAGAGACTCATCTTTCACCAATATCTGATCTATTGGTGGTGATATTCTTCGTATTTGAAATGCCACCTCATACCATGGATTAGCAGTGTCCTCTTTACTATTGCACGCACAGTCATCAACATCTTTACTACTAACCAGACTTGAGAACCAAATTAGAAAATTCATCCTTACAATTTTGTTTCCCTAGAACCAATTTTGGTGCCAAATGTCTTCGGCTGGGTTCTCAAGAGAAGCAAAACCAGTAAAGCATATAAATATATATATAGAGAGAGATTTATACCAGGGAAATGCCTCTTGAGGCTGTAGAGGCTGGAATGTCCCAAGTCCATGAGTCAGGATAGAAGCTTCTCCTGATTCACATAGCTGCAGGGCTGACAACCCAAGATCGGCAGCTCAGAGAGCAGGGTTTTTGCTCTCAGGCTGGGAAGATCAATGAATCCCAAGATTGGCAGGCAAGCCCACAGGTAAGCTGCTAGCTCAAGTCCCAAGAACCAGAGGTCAGAGTAACAGGAGCCAGCTGCAGGATTCAGGAGCAAAAAGCCCCCAGGCCTTGTCAGAATGTCCACAAGCCCAAGGAAACTCCCTTTCAATTGATTGGCTTCTCGCAGTAGATCCCATCATCATGGGGGTAATCACATATCAAATCTCAACAAGGAAGTGAACACATTATATGGCTGTCAAAACACTGAGAATCAGAGGGGGCACGGCCAAGATGGCAAAGTGGTCAGATGCTTCTGGTGGACCTTCTTACAACAAAGACCCCAAAAAACAAGTGAATCGATTATACATGACAATCTAAGAGCCCTGAACATCAAAGGCAAAGCTGAGGAACCAGACTGAGTGGCAGGGGAAGGGAGAGACGGTTCTGAAGAAGTGAGGAGTTGCCAGACCTAACCTGGTGAGAGTCTGAGCCCTTCAGGCCTGATCAGCTCATGGGTGAGCAGTGAGTCAAGCAAGCAACAGTGCTCGGGAGGTGTATTCCACACCAGGAAAGACCCAGCAGCAGAGAGTCTACTCGGCCACCCAGAACCACTGAAAAGCAGCCCTCGATCAGCGAAAGATAAGTACTTGTGTCCGGCCTACCGCGTGGATCAAAAACACCCCCCTTAGGGAAAAACCTCTCTCCCATTTACCTCCCTGCTCTGCATTCGGACCCAGACCAGGTTCAGCAATTGCTGAGTCCCCTGGGCTAGAAGTAGGATCTGTCACATGCCCTGAGCCTTTCTCCCTGCCTTGGAGAGTGAACATATTAACAAACAGGCAACAATAAACTACTGGCTCCCCTAAGCCAGGAACTCAGAGCAAGCACAGCTCCTTTGCTTAGGCACAGGCATAAGGGATCCACGGACTTTGAGTGCCTTTCCCCTGCATAGACTTGGGTGGGCCCATTTCAACAGTGTAGGCCCTCATTACTGCCGTAGAACAGGGTATATACCTGAAGTCTAACTTCAACTGTTTCAGCTGTGAAATGGCAAGTTCGTGACATTTGACACTGCTCTGCCCATTAAGCAGGGTCTTCACCTACCCACATCAGGGGCCTGAGGACTGGTGGCTCCATCCACACCACCTAGCCACCTGTGACAGGGGCCCAAGAACAAGAGGTGCCCCCTAGTCCTTACAACCAACAGCACTGGGTACTCATAGTCCGGCTGCAAAACCCATCCACCTATGCACTCTAGGAAACAGGGACATGCCTTCCTCCTGGACACTTGGGGGTGGCCATCATGCCTCTGCCTTGCTCAGAGTGTGTCCCCCTGCTGCAGCCAGATGTCTGTGCCTATACCAATCACCCATGGTTGTCTAGGACTGTAGGTGAGAGCCTACACCACACACTTGGTGGCTGACTACCTGGGCACCTGAGCTGAATCAATACAGGAGTGGGCGGACTCTTGAGCTTACATACCTAGTAACAGATCTAACCACCTGGTGACAGGACATTAGAGTACAAAGTTACCAATAATCAAACTAGCTCACACAAGCAGCCTATCTGGGCATATCGAAACAAAACAAGAAGCTAGGACACAGTAAGCAAACATAAAATAAATAAATATAATAACCTACTGATGGCTCGGAAACAACAGTCAATATCAAATCACATAAAGAGGCAATCCATGATGGCTTCAGCAAGCTCCCAAAATGAAGAATCTAGAAATTTTCTTCACAGGAGGAAAATTTCTTGTAATTATTGGAGACAGAATACAAAAAATTAATACATAGAACTCTTCAAGAGATTAGGAAGGACATTAAGCAAAACACAGAACACGCAATACAGGAAATTAAAAAGATTAGAGAAGAGCATAATGACAACTTTAACAGGCTGCAAGAATCCATAGACAGACAGCAATCAGAAATCCAGAAGATTAACAATAAAATTTCAGAATTAGACAACTCAATAGAAAGTCACAGGAGCAGAATTGAGGCAATGGAAGTCAGAATTAGTGAGACTGAAGATAAAGCACTTGACACCAACTTATTTGAGGAAAAAACAGACAAAAGGATTAAACAAAATGAAGAAACCCTAAGAATTATGTGGAATTCTATCAAGAGGAATAACCTACAAGTTATTGGAATACCAGAACAGGGGGTGATAACAGAAAATACAGAGGGAACTGCTGAAGATTTGTTGGCAGAAAACTTCCCTGATATTGTGAAAGATGAGAAGATATCTATCCAAGATGCTCAATGAATCCCACATAAGGTAGATCCCAAAAGAAAGTCACCAAGACATATGATAATCAAACTTGCCAAAACCAAAGAGAAAGAGAGAATTTTAAGAACAGCTAGGGATAAAGGAAAAGTCATCTACCAAGGACAGTCAATGAGAATAAGCTTGGACTACTCAGCAGAAACCATGCAGGCAAGAAGGCAATGGGATCACATATAGAAAGCCTCAAAGGGAAAAAAATGGCCAGCCAAGAATTATATATAGAGCAAAACTGTCTCTCTAATATGATAGTGAAATTAGGGCATTTCCAGATAAACAGAAGTTTAGGGAATTTGCTAAATCCAAACCAAAATTACAAGAAATACTAAAGGGAGTCCTCCGGTTAGATAATCAGTAACATCAGATAACAACCCCAGAATAGAACACAGGACAGAGCAACCAGATATCAACCCAGATAGGGAAGTCACAAAAATAAACCGAAGGTAAAACACTGAAAATAGGGAAACAGACGTCAATATGTAAAAGATGACAACATTAAAACCAAAAACAAGGACTTAAAAAATGTAGACATAGATTTTTCATATGGAGAGGAAGTCAAGGCAATATAAAGAAATAAAAGACTGGTATAAACTTATAAAAATAGAGGTAAATATTAAGATAACCACAAAGGAAACTAATAATCCTACAAGTCAAAATAAAAAACTAGAAAAATATAAAGACTCAGCAAATACAAAATCAACAATAATGAAAAAGATGAAAAGAAAATACGTAAAGAAAAATAAATCAGCACAGAAAATTAAGTGGAACAAAGAAACTGAACAACACACAAAAAAAGACATCAAAATGACAGCACTAAACTCATATCTATCAATAATTAGAATGTAAATGGAATAAATGCACCAATAAAGAGACACAGAGTGGCAGATTGGATTAAAAAAAAAAACAACCATCTATATTCTGCCTGCAAGAGACACACCTTAGACTTAAAGACACAAACAAACTAAAACTCAAAGGCTGGGAAAAAAATATATCAAGCAAACAACACTCGAAAAAGATCAGGAGTGGCAATACTTATCTCTGACAAAGTAGACTTTAAAGTAAAATCCATCACAAAGGATAAGGAAGGACACTATATAATGATTAAAAGGTCAGTAGACCAGGAGGACTTAAATATAATAAATATTTATGAGCCCAACGACAGGGCTCCAAAATACATAAACTCTAACAGCATTGAAAAGAGAGATAGACAGCTCCACAGGAGTAGTAGGAGAATTCAACACACCACTTTCGGTGAAGGACAGAACATCCAGAAAGAAGATCAACAAAGACACGGAAGAGCTAAATGCTACAATCAACCAACTTGATCTCATAGACATATACCAAACACTCCACCCAACAGCAGCCAAGTAGACTTTCTTTTCTAACGCACAGGGAACATTTTCCAGAATAGACCACATAATAGACCATAAAGCAAGCCTTAACAAAATCCAAAGCATTGAAATATTACAAAGCATCTTTTCTGATCATAAAGCCATAAAAGTAAAAATCAATAACAGAAAAAGCTAGGGAAAACAATAAAACACATGGAAACTGAAAAAACACCTTGCTCAAAAACTACTGGGTTATAGAAGAAATTAAGGATGGAATGAAGAAATTCATAGAATCAAACGAGAATGAAAATACATCTACCAGACCCTTTGGGACACAGCAAAAGCAGCGCTCACAGGTCAGTTTATAGCAACAAATGCACACATCCAAAAAGAAGAAAGGGCCATAATCAAAACATTAACCCTACAACTTGAACAAGTACAAAGAGAGCAGCAAAAGAAGCCCTCCGGGGCCAGAAGAAAAGAAATAATAAGAATTAGAGCAGAATCAAATGAAATACAGAATAGAAAAACAACTGAAAGAATTAACAAGACCAAAAGCTGCTTCTCTGAAAGATCAACAAAACTGATAAACCATTGGCCAAACTGACAAAAGAAAAACAAGAGAGGAAGCAAATAAACCATATAAGAAATAAGATGGGTGATATCACAACAGACACAACTGAAATTAAAAGAATCATAACAGAATACTGTGAAAAATTATACTCTGACAAATTTGAAAACCTAGAGGAAATGGACAAATTTCTAGAAACTCACTACCTACCTAACTAACATAAACAGAGGTAGAACAACTAAATAAACCCACAACAAAAGAAGAGATTGAAAAGGTAATTTAAAAACTCCCAACAACAACAACAACAAAAAGCCCTGGCCAGGATGGCTTCACTGGAGAACTCTACCAAACGTTCAGAGAAGAGTTAAAACCACTACTACTAAAGGTATTTCAGAGCATAGAACAGGATAGAATACTCCCAAACTCATTCTATAAAGCCAGCATAACCCTGATAGCAAAACCAGGTAAAGACACCTCAAAAAAAGAAAATTACAGACCAATATCCCTCATGAACATTGATGCAAAAATCTTCAACAAAATTGTAGCCAATAGAATTCAGCAGCATATCAAAAAAATAAATCACCATGATCAAGTGGGATTTATACCAGGTATGCAGGGATGGTTCAACATTAGAAAAACAATCAATGTAAACCATCACAAGAAGAAAACAAAAGACAAGAACCGCATGATGTTATCAATCGATGCAGAAAAGGCATTTGACAAAGTCCAACCGGCATTCATGACAAAAACTCTCAATAAAATAGGAGTGGAAGGGAAATTCCTCAATATAATTAAGGGCATTTATATAAAGCTAACAGCCAACATCATCCTGGAGATGCTTTGGAAGCATTTCCCTTGAGAACGGGAACCAAACAAGGATGCCCTTTAACACCGCTCTTAATCAACATTGTGCTGGAGGTCCTAGCCAGAGCACTTAGGCTAGAAAAAGAAATAAAGACATCCAAAATGGTAAAGAAGAAGTCAAGGTATCTCTATTTGCAGATGATATGATCTTACGGACAGAAAACCCCAAAGAATCCACAAAACTACTGGAACTAATAGAAGATTCCAGCAAAGTATCACGATACAAGATAAACATACAAAAATCAGTTGGATTCCTCTACACTAACAGAGAGAACCTCCAAGAGGAAATCACCAAATCAATATCATTTACAATAGATCTCAAGAAGATAACATACTTAGGAATAAATCTAACCAGAGATGTAAACGATCTTTACAGAGAAAACTACAAGACACTACTGCAAGAAACCAAAAGAGGCTTGTGTAAGTGGAAAAACATACCTTGCTCATGGATAGGAAGACTCAATGCTGTGAAAATGTCAATTCTACCTAAAGCGATCTACAGATACAATGCAATCCTGATCCAAATTCCAAGAGCATTTTTTAATGAGATGGAGAAACAAATCACCAGATTTATATGGAAAGGGAAGAGGCCCCAGATAAGTAAAGCATTACTCAAGAAGAAGAACAAAGTGGGAGACCTCACACTACCTGATTTTAGAACCTATTATACCGCCACGGTAGTCAAAACAGCCTGGTACTGGTACAACAACAGATACATAGACCAATGGAACAGAATTAAGAATCCAGACATAAATTCATCCACCCATGAGCAACTGATATTTGAAAAAGGCCCAAAGTCCGTTAATTGGGGAAAAGACAGTCTCTTTAACAAATGGTGGTAGCGTAAATGCTTATCCACCTGTAAAAAAACTGAAACAACACCCATACCTCACACCATGCACAAAAGTGAACTCAAAATGGATCAAAGATTTAAATATAAAATCAAAAACGATAAAGATCATGGAAGAAAAAATAGGGACAAAGCTAGGAGCCTTAATATATGGCATAAACAGAATACGAACCATAAGTAACAATGCACAAGCACCAGAAGAGAGACTAGATAACTGGGAGTTCCTAAAAATCAAACACCTAAGCTCATCAAAAGACTTCACCAAAAGAGTCAAAAGACAACCTACAGACTGGGAAAAAATTTTGTCTACGACAAATCCGATCAGCGTCTAATCTCTAAAATCTTCAAGATACTGCAAAACCTCAACAACAAAAAGACAAATAACCCATTTAAAAAGTGGGCAAAGGATATGAACAGGCACTTTGCCAAAGAAGATATTCAGGCGGCTAACAGACACATGAAGAAATGCTCATAATCATTAGCCATTAAAGAAATGCAGATCAAAACTACAAAGAGATATCATCCCACCCGAACAAAGCTAGCATTAATCCAAAAAAAAAAAAAAAAACAAGATAATAAATGCTTGAGAGGTTGTGGAGAGACTGGAACACTTATACAATGTTGGTGGGAATGTAAAATGGTACAACCACTTTGGAAATCGATTTGGCACTTCCTTAAAAAGCTAGAAATAGAAATACTATATGATACAGCTATCCCGCTCCTTGGAATATATCCTAGAGAAATAAGAGCCATCATACGAATAGATATATGC
>NW_004443950.1:12256564-12266774 GCF_000243295.1 Trichechus manatus latirostris | reverse complement strand
AACTAGATGGTGCCTGGCTACCACCAATGACCACCCTGACAGGGAACACAACAGAGAGTCCCTGATGGAGGAGGAGAAAGGTGGGGTACAGGACTCAAATTCTAGTAAGAAGACCAGACTTAATGGTCTGACTGAGACTGGAGGAACCCCAGAAAGCATGGCTCCCTGATCCTCTATCAGCCCAGAACAAAACAATTTCCAAGGCCAACTCTTCAGACAGGGTTTGGACTGGACTGTGGGACATAAAGTGATACTCGTGAGGAGTGTGTCTCTTGACTCAAGTAGATACAACAGACTAACCGGGCAGCTTCTGTCTGGAGGTGAGATGGGAAGGCAGAGAGGGTTAGGAGCTGGTTGAGTGGACATGGGGAATCAGGGGTGGAAAGGAGGAGTGAGCTGTCACAGTGTGGGGAGAGCAATTAGGGTCACATAACAATGCATGTATAAATTTTTGTATGGGAGACTAACTTGAAATGTAAACTTCATTTAAACTACAACAACCAAACAACAAACTCTGAGAATCATGATCCAGCCAAGTTGACACAATCTTCACCATCATACCTTGTGTTCCCAGATTCTCTGTCCCACTACTCTTGGCCCATCCTTCCATGTCCCCTCTTTACATCCCTCATCCCTTTGGCCCACCTCCCCCAGACAAACTCCCCAGTGCAGTTCCATTCATCAGTCTCAGAAACCGCTGTCCTCCCTCTTTGGCATGGAGACCACCTCAGAGGAGGCTGCACCCTTTCTAGTGCTCTGCTTCCCCTTCATGTATATGTGGATCTGGCTTCAAGCCAAACAATGACACTCTGTCTTGCTCTTGTCTTTGCCTCCTCTTATTCATAATTTATACCCTCCCCTACTTCCCAAGAATAGTGAGGCAAGCCCTAACATTACAATGGTTAGGAAAGAGAGAAAGGGCTCAACCTGGCCAGACTAGAAGAATGTCACAGCTGCCGGCTGCCTCTGGAGATTCACTTGTATGGCCCCATAGTGCAAAGCAGAGATTTGAGCTCCTGGGGGACGAGGAGGGTCTGGTCATTAGCTCTTCACCCTCGGATGTTGGGCAGTGAGCAGGGCAGCCCTGAATCCAGGCCTTGTAATAAAAGGTGCCCATGGGTGAACTGGCTGGTCTCCAAGGGGTCTATGAGCATCACGGCTGGGTGTGAGGCCTGGTGATGGGATCACTTACAAGAACAGAGACACTTTCACCTCCTGCAGACTCTCCAAAGATGGTCACTGAGCCCGGGTTCCCTCCAAAGTTGGCAATGTTCTCCTGGACCCAGCGCAGTGCAGACACCTGGTCCAAGTGACCCCAGTTACCCCGGCTGTGCTCATCTCCAGTGCTGTGAGTGAGAGAAGAGGGTGAGGGTGGGGACAGAGATGTCACAGCAGGGCTCTCAGGACTGTAGATGGGGTAGGGCTCTAGCTGGACCTTCCAGAATAAGACTGGGCTTCCACATCCCTGACATAGGAATCTTCACCCACCTTCCTCTCCTGTAACATTGTTCTCTTTAGGACTCTACATTTATTCATTTGGCATGTATTTAAGTGTCAGCCCTTAACTGCTGTGCTGCATGTTAACTGTCATGATACAGTAATATGCAAAGCACTGAGATAAGTATTTCAGAGGAAGTAACATTTAGGCTGGGCCTTGTATGATGAATAGGAGTTTGTTAGGTAGAGTAGGCAGGCATTCTAGGCAGAGGGAACAGCATGTGCAAAAGCTCTGAAGTAAGTGGATCAGTGAGGCCAGGAAATGAGAAGGGGGGAGGCACTTATGAAGGGACTTACATGCTTTCAAAGGTCTCCTTGAGGGCTGACCTGATCAGAGCTAGGTCCTAGTACTTTGAGGGCCAATGTGTAGTGAGGAGAATCTGATACCTTACCTGAAGAATCCCCAGATCCCCAGGCGATACTGAATGGTCACCACCACCACATCTTCATGGGTAGACAGGACTAGTCCATCGTACGTTGATGCCCCGCCACTCAGCAGACCACCTCCATGGATCCACACCATTACCTGGGCAGGAGGAAGCAACCATGTTGGTTATAGGAAGCAGAGCTGGCAGGGACCTCAAGAGGTTGTTTGGTTTGGCTATCCACCTCTTGGTAACAACCCAAGGAGGCCATTGTCCAAAGTCCACAGTCCCTGGCAAGGTTGGAGCCTTATCTCCCTTTCTCCAAGCGGGGCCCAGGCCACCACCCAGCTCAGTGCACCCCGGCTGCCCCCACTTTTCTAGCACATCAAGTGCCCCCTGTACCCCAAGTCTCCTCATGCTGTCAATGGGAACAGCACAGGCCAAGGGTGTCATGTTTTCCGCAACATTCTCGTAGTCCTCATGCCTGGACCACTCCCCCAGCTCAGCAAACACTCCACAGGACGGACTTTGAGTTTCAGCTTCGCCTTACTTAGCTCTTTTGGGCAGAATTGAACTTCTGTCCCAGAGCAAAAGATTATCTCAAGATGAAACATACCCCCAACAGTACTGCTTCCTAACATGCCTTCCTTCTTCCTCCTCTGAATCCCCAAACCCAAGATACCCTCCAAAGCCCAGCTAAAATCTGCTTCTTCCAAGCTGAGACCTGCCCATGTCAGGGACTGTGCTAAGAATTGAGGATGAGAGTGGACACAACTATTCACAGCTCATGGTTCTTGAATTTAAAGAACTCACATAGCAGGGGAGAAGTGGAAGTGCCTAAAATAATAATATTGTCAATAAAAAGAAGAGTAATATTGTCAATAAAAAGAAGAGACACTTATATAACAAGAACTATCTGCCAGGTATTCTTTTAAGCACTTTAAATCATTTCATGCTCATTAAATCACCCATAAGGTAGGTACTAATATTATCCCACTTAATAGACAGGAAAACTGAAGCACTTGTTCAAGGTCACACAGCTAGTACACGGTAGAAGCAGGACTTGAACCCAGGCGTCTGGCTCCAGAGTTCAAATGCTGAGCCCCTCACCACACTGTAGCCAATGACTACGGTGCAGTAAGCTCATTGTATGGGTAGGCGCAAGACCTTCCTTTCAACTCTGATGTTTAATGAGCACTTGCTTTGTGTGCTTAGCCAGATGCTCAGATAAAGGGTCTATATGCATCGTTTATATTCATATGTGAGTATTCCCATTTGGAGGAAGCTGAGGCTTAGAGAAGGTAAGTAATTGCCCAAGTCTCTCAGCTAGTAAAAGGCAGAACTAGGATTTGAACCTAGACTCTGTGGCTCCAGAACCTGTGTCCGTAACTAGAGTCTTTCCTGCCTCCGGGTTCCCAGAGCCCCTTTTTGTCCCATACCTCTGGTCACTGCCCCCCTCCGGTGATAGGGACTGAATTTATAGCCTTCTCTGAGTGAAGGCTGAACCCCAGAGCTGGTCAGCAATAACTTGCTGAAGAAGTATGTCTGTCCAGACCAGATGGTAAGGTCCTTGAAGGCAGCGGCTGGGTGGTAATGGTTTCATGTTCTTCCTTTCCCCTAACCCCCAAGCCTAACTACCTTTATGGAGAGCCAACCAAACAACTGCTGTCAAGTCGACTCCAACTCATGGCGACCCCTTGTGTGACAGAGTAGAACTGTGCTCCACAGGATTTTTAATGGCTGATTTTTTTTTTTTAAAGTAGATCACCAGGCCCTTCTGAGGCATCTCTGGGTGGACTCTAACCTCCAACCTTTCAATTAGCAGCCGAGCACGTTGATCACTTGCACCACCCAGGACTCCATACACTCATGATAGAAGAATGAATGGGTGAGCTTTTGACCCCACCTCTTTGGGCCTTACAAAGCACACGTAGGGCCAATTCTAGGCACAAGCTCACAGATACCCTCCCCCACACCTGAGCACCACTCCCGGGATGCTCCTGGGAGATTGGCTGGGAGCTAACACCTCTCCCTCCTCCACCCCAGGGATCACCTCCTTTCCACAAGTAGCCACTGTAATCTGGGCCCCCAGCATCACCTGCCCTACCTCTCCAGCCTATTTCTGGCAAGCTCTCCCACCTCTGGCCCTTCAATTATTCTAGAAGTGCTGACTCACTGTGCCATCAGCCTGTACCAAAAACGATTAGCAAAGGAAATAAGCCACAACGAAATCCCAGAAAGCAGGCCAAGGCCAAAGGAAAGTGTTTCTTGAACTGTCCCAGGCCCCACACCCCAAACCCCTATCTCTGTATGGGGCACTGAGAGTTGTCACAGACAGATGTTGATGGGCTGAAGAAAAGCCACACGGGTACTCTAACTTTATCTGAAACAATGTCTTAGCTGCTCTGGGTATCAGACTCCTAATCTAGCAACTAAAAGTAATCACTCTCAGCACTCGAGAACTTGGAAAAATGACAATGTGCATAAGAGTTGTACAGCAAACTCGCCCAGATGTCATGTCACCAGCAGGCAACTTAGATACTGGAAAACTTGTTGGGTTTCCTATGGTCACGTTGTCTGACCCTGGTGGGTGAAGAAAGCCCAGCTGCTATGGAGCTGACTCTCAACTCATGTTGACCCACATGTGTCAGAGTAGCACTGTGCTCCATAGGGTTCAGTGGCCGACTTTTTCTGAATGTAGATCGCCAAGCTTTTCTCCCGAGGTGTTTCTAAGGGGACTCGAAGCTCCAGCCTTTCAGTTAGCAGCCAAGTGTGTTACCTGCACCATTCAGGGACTCTGTAACCTGACCCTATGAATGCCAGTAAATTTCCATTAGTCCTTAAGCTAGCCCAAGCCAGATTTGGCCTGCCCCACATGCATGGGGCCAGCTGTGATTGCTAATCCACCTCAACAGAGGACGACGCAACAACAGGAGGAACGAATCTGAAGGAAAATCATCACCCGGACCCTATTCCGAAGCAAGAGGTCCGACAAGAACCACATCACCTCCTGTTTCCTGGCTACTTTCTGGAATTTTCCCTCCCCAGTATGCCTGTGCAGCCGCCATCTTGCTGCCTGTCTCAGTCATCTGGTGCTGCTCCAACAGAAATACCACAAGTGGATGGCTTTACAAACAGAAATTTACTCTCTCACAGTCCAGTAGACTACAAGTCCAAATTCAGGGCATCGGCTCCAGGGGAACACTTTCTCCATCAGCTCTGGAGGAAAGTCCATGTCATCAGTCTTCCTCTGGTCTGGGAGCTTCTGTGCGCAGGAACCTCAGGTCCAAAGGACGCGCTCTGCTCCCAGCACTGCTTTCTTGGTGGTATGAGGTTCCCATGTGTCTCTGCTTGCTTCTCTCTTTTATATCTCAACAGAGATTGCATTAAGACACTAATCTTGTCAACCTCGTCAGTATAACCTCATCACAGTGATAGAATTTACAACACTTAAGGAGATCACATATAATCTCATCATAGTGATACAGTTTACAATACATAAGGAAATCACATCAGATAACACAATCATACAATACTGGGAATCATGACCCAGACAAACTGACATATTTTTGGGGGACACAACGCAATCCATGACACTGCCCAAATCACATTTAAGCGCTGCTTCCCTGTAGCTCAGGGAGCCAGATCTGAGGAACTTCCTCCAGGCTCCTTGCTCTGCGTATTACAATAAAGTTACTTTCTCTTTCTCAAAGACCTGTGTCCAGATAATTGGCAAACCTGAGCACGCCAGAAAAGGACCCACTTTCTAGGGTTCGATTACAACTCCAAAGGAAACCCTGTGACCCCTGAAATAACAACCTTGACCCTTGGAAGCCCCCACCACAAGCTGCCTTCACCCCCTCCTTGTCTATGGCAGAAAACCCTAGAGAGTTGGAGCTCACAAGCCCTGAAGGATGGTTCCCACTGCTTACCGGCAGCCTGCTTTTCCTGGTCAAGTCAGCGGGGGTGTAAATATTTAGGTAAAGACAGTCTTCAGAAAACTTGAGGGGAATGCTCTCCTTTCTGACGGTAACGATTTCCGAGATCATCTGTCCTGTCGCTGTATCTTGGGAGCACCTGGGGAGGGAGGGAAGAAAGAACCGCTGAGCTTCAGCCAGGTCTAAGTGAGGCTGTGTCTCCAGGGCTCAGGCTGGGCTGTGGACTGCGAGGTTTAAGCCTCTACATGGAGTTGTTATTGTCAGACTCCAAGACATTGGAATGGGTAACGGGCTACTTGGCGGTGGAGGGGTACTGAGAGGGCTGTGGATGGGGAGGCTGGGACTCACTAAGGTATCCCACTCAGAATGTCATTTCTTGGAACTTAACCCTAAAGAAATGTTGATGGCTCTGCACAAAGATTTAGCTAAAGGATGTTCATCATAGTGTTATTTATTTTATCAAAAACACTTTAATAACCCCAAATAGGATATTAGATAAATAAATTTTGGTTCAAGCACTCAATTCAATGCAGCTATTAAATGTCGGACTATGATATTTAATGGCATAGGACAATGTTCAGGATATAGTTTTAAGTGAATAAAATAGGCAGCCAAACTTTCTGTAGAGTATGATTCCATCTCAAAGGGAGAAAGTATAGTGATACAACAGGAAGGAAAAGGAAAAAAAAGACAAAAAAACATGTTCTGAAATATTCACAGCAGTTCTCTCTGGGTAATAGAATTGTATATGATTTTAATTTTCTTGTACTTCTCTGTTTGTGTGTGTTTTTTTTAAACTTCTATAATGAAAAAGTATTACATGTGTAATCAGGAAATAAAAATTGTGAGTAGATTTTTTTTTTTTTAAAAAGAGGAAAGCAGCCAAAGGCCAGGCTTTGGAAGCCCTCAGAAATGTCTTGCTGAGGAGAATAAGATCTGAATGGGTGGAGGCAGGTGGCCCAGATCCCCAAGCCGGGAAGCATGACACCAGCCAGGAAAGCTTTGTCCTTTTGCCCAGCTTGGCCAGGGGGACCGGGACCCATGGACTATTCTCTGGTCACAAAGAGTTAGCTGGACACACCTGGGACTTGGTAACTCACCTAGTTGTTATACTCTCCCTGCCTCCTCACCCGCCCATTCCCCAGCCACACCAGGGTTCAAGGCAAGAGAGTAAGCAGGATCATTACTTCTGATTCCCCTCACTGGGTCAACTGTTTATTTTTCCCAAAGCATTTATCATATTCCAACATATTACATAACCCTATGGGACAATTCTACTCTGTCATAGGCACCTGGGTGGCACAAGTAGTTTGCAATTGGCTGTTAACCTAATGGTTGGCAGTTGAGACCCACCCAGCAGCTCCATGGAGGAAAGGCCTGGTGAACTGCTTCCTTAAAAGGTACAGCCAAGAAAATTCTATAGAAAAGTTCTACTCTGTAACACAAGGTGTTGCCATGAGTCAGAATCAACTCAATGGCAATGAGTTTGGTTTTGGTGTTCTAACCATATTACATAATTTATTTATTAATATGCATATTTTTTCTCTCTCTCCCCTGCTAGAATGCAAACTCCATGAACAGAGAAACTGTTGTTTCGTTCACTTAATGAATCCAAGAACAAACTAGAAGCTAGTCAGAGGAGTGTCTTGACTCTTTCCTGAGCCACTTTGAGGCAATCATCCCCACCGAAAGATGCCAAAGCCCCACCCCAGTGGCTTACATAGGAGGGTAAGAGGTGGTATTCTTCACAAAGTTCCAGGGCTCCGCAGGCTGCGGCGGAGCGAATCTCAGGGATCCAAGGGGGGGCTTGGCAAAAGGGATTCCCAGGAAAACAGCCACGGGCTTTGCAAATCCTTCTAAGCTGACATACTTCCCCAGGACTTTGCCATGCACGGTGTCCACCACAGGTGGCGAGGACGGGTGCCCTGCTGAACATGGGGAGGAAACGAGAACACATCACACATGGAAAAAACAACTTAAAAAATGGTAGAAACGCTTTATGGTGCTTTGATTGCCCTTTGCCCCACACCGTCCCCGGCTTGGTGGCATCTTGAAGACCAGCAGACCACGTCCCCAGTGTGGGATCCTGGTCCCTGGTTCCAGAGAAGCAAAGCAGATCTTATTCAGAAATTATTCTATTTAACTAATCCGATCTGTCTAGGGTCTACCTGAGTATGATGTTCACTGTGGGTTGTTCATAAATACCTTTTATCATGTTGAGAAATTCCCTTCTATTCCTAATTTACTGAGAAATCCATAGAGACAGAATGCAGATTGGTGGTTTTCAGGGAGTGGGGGAAGAAGACAGTGGGGGAGAAACAGCTTAATGGGTAAAGGGTTTTAGTTTGGAGTGATGGAAACGTTCTGGAACTAGATAGGGGTGGTAGCTGCACAACACTGTGAATATACTAAATGCCATGGAATTGTTCACTTTATAATGATTAATTGTATGTTATGTGAATTTCACCTCAATAAATTATTAAAAATAAATATAAATAAATGCAAAAAGGAGGGCTGCTAGGATTAAATATGGCATTTTGTTTTCTCTCTTGGATGTCTCCGGAAACATTTCATCCAGTAGGATCCTGGTGCTAAGCTGCATATGCTAGATGAGACGATGAGCAAGAGGTGGCCCCGATTCTCAGCAGTTCTGAACCTTGCAGGGAAAGTGAGTCACGGATATACTTGACCCTAAGTGGGAAGAACGTGGTCAGTGTCCTTGGAGAGGTACCAGTGAGGTGCTACAGGAGTTAGAAGGGGAGTAATGCCGTCTGATTGGTGGTATTGTGGAGGAGGTGGCACTGGAGCTGGGACTGGCAGGAGGGGAGAATTTGAACAAGAGCAGATAGAAGAGGGACTATAAAGCTTTAAAGAAGAGAGAATGTGCTGAGGCTCTGAGACAGCAAAACGCAAGGCCTGCATGTGGAAGGGCTAGAAGCCCACTTGGGCCAGGTGGAATCTACAAGGGGCCAATCACCCTGGAATGGGAGAGGTGCATGTCAGGGAG
Source organism: Trichechus manatus latirostris (assembly GCF_000243295.1). Taxonomy (NCBI): domain Eukaryota; kingdom Metazoa; phylum Chordata; class Mammalia; order Sirenia; family Trichechidae; genus Trichechus; species Trichechus manatus. The sequence continues at coordinate 12,257,967 of NW_004443950.1, read as the reverse complement.
GGTCTCCAATGCCAGCCTAAGGGTTTGAGCTTTAGTTAGTAGAATAACAAGCAGCATGGAACAGTTCTGGAATAAGGGAGAGTGGCCCAGTAAGCTGAAAGAAGATTGTTCTGGTGGCTCTGAGCATGTTCACCCAGGAGGGAGAGAGGCTGGGGGTCAGATTCTTACCTGTTCCAGTTCCATCCTTGTAGAGCAGACAAAATTCTCTCTCTTGAGCTAAAATTCACCTCCCTGTAGGTTCCACCATCAGTCTTGGTTCTACCTGCCCTGGGACCGCACTGAACTAATCTATCTGCCTTTCACGTGGCAGGCGGCCTTTCAGACACTTAACTGCACCCATCCCTCAAGTCTTCTCTTTTCCAGCCACAGTAGCCTTCACATGTCTAAGCATTCCTCATAGGAAGTTATTTCTAGCGTCCCGTCCTCCCAACTGCTTCCCTTTGGATACAGACATAATGTCAACATCTCCTCAAAGTGTGGGCCTAGAATAATGCAGATACGGCCTTGTAGAAGAATATTCAATGATACAGGACACACTTCATGCAAACGCAGGTTACAAAACAGTACCCATGTCTGATGCTATTAATAGTCTATCCCATACTGTGGACATTTACATTGTTTTCTTTTGTTGTTGTTGCTAATTATTACAAATGACACTGAGATGCACTTCCTTGGATGCACATATATCAAAATGCCAATGGGTAATATCATCACAGATGACCTTTCGTGTGTGTGCTTTTCAAGTTTTCTGCATTGAACATGGATTCCTTTTTATAATTAGAAGGAAAACATGAAGAAATACAGTTAGTGTATATAAGGAATTTTGAAGAAGGTATTGACAGGATTTGGCACCTGACCAGACGTGCGGGATATGGAAGGGAAAGGAAGAAGACCAAGGAGCTGGCTTCTAGTGCTGGGTTTTGTTTCAGATGCATTTAGCTGAGACATCAGCGAGACAACCAGGTGAGAAGGTGCCGCAGGAAGTCAGCATCAGGACTTGAAGGGGGCAGGGTGCAGTCATGGGTGCCTGAGGCTTCACTGAGGCAGCAATGTGAAAGAAAAGAGAGAGAGCTAAGGATAAAGAACAGGGGAACACTACAGCTGAGCCTGAGAAACTCCCTCAGAGGGGTGGGAGGGGTCACGGCAGCGCGGTGGGGGGACAGCATCATGGCAGCCAAGGGGGAAGGTGGAAGGAGGGCAGGCCAAGAGGGCAGAGCGCTTCAAAGATGTTAAGGAGAAGGAACTGAGAAGAAACCATTGGATGTGGCCTTTATTAGCTGATGATAACATTCAAAAGTGAGTAGAGAGAGACTCCGGCAAGATGGCGGTCTAGGCAGAAGCACCACGCCGTCCCTCCATAACAAAGATCCGAAAAACTAAGCCAAACAGAGAATCAACAATCC
>NW_004443950.1:12240766-12244722 GCF_000243295.1 Trichechus manatus latirostris | reverse complement strand
AAGCCTTCATCTTAAGTGAGAATAACAGCATAATTAGAAGAGCGTAGTCAATGTCACTTAAATGTGTATGTAAAAAAAAAAAAATTTTTGAAATGGCGTTAAAAAAAAAAAGTGAGTAGAAGCCAGATTTCTCAGGGTAAGAAAGTGGGTGGAGGGCATGGGGGACATAAACACTAATGGTAATAACTGCAGTTACCACAGGTTATATGACTCCAGCGCGTTTAAATTAAGCCTCATGACAGCACGGCTAGGTAGGTGTTAATATGCCCATTTTACGAATGAGGAAACTGAGGACTGAAAGCAGCCAGTGTGGACTCTGTAAAGAGGGAGACTGGATGCAGTAACCAGTATAAGGAAATGTATCACACTGCAAATTTGGTTCCTTTCTTACCATGCCCTCGCATTCAGTCCCAGCCTCTCACAGTGTCACAACCACCAACTCTTATTCCTCTAGAAAGAAGAGAGAATCCACATGTGGGTGCTCGGCTGTCAGCACACTGATGGCTGGAGCACTGGCCTGGATACCAGAGCCAGTGATACATGCCAGGGCGCAACTGTCCGGCTGACCTTGAGAAGTACTTTCCCTCTCTGCGCCTCAGTTTCTCTGTCTTTCAAATGGCACAGATGCATTCTGAGGTCTCTGGCTGCACTGCTTTATGTAACAACTCTGTTTTCATGCTTCCTTTATATCAGGCGGATCCCTGGTGGCACAGTGGTTAAGAGCTTGGCTGCTAACCAAAAATTTAGCCGTTCAAATCCACCAGCCGCTCCCTGGAAACACTCTGAAGCAGTTCTGCTCCGTCATACAGGGTCGCTATGCATCGGAATCCACTGCATGGCAAAAGGTTTGCTTTGGTTTTTGGTTTTCTGTATCAGGCACTACCTTAAGTGCTTTGGAAATAATAACCTAGTTCATCCTCACAACAGCCCAGTGAGGTAGTTACTATTATAATTCCCGTTTTAGAGATGGAGAAACAGGCACAGAAAAGTTAAGTAGAACACACAGCTAGTAAGTGTTGAGCTGGGATTCGAACCCGAGCACTCTGGCTTCAGAGTTCAGGCTTTTAATGCTCTGCTAAGCCATTCCCCGTGATTCGGCCATATCTGGACTGAAAAAAGTCCTCATCGGTCATGCATGAGGTGAGCTCTTCGCTGCCCTGGCGTTGTGCTGTGGTCGCCAGGTGTTTATCCGCTGTTGCACCACCTCCAGCGCCCAGGGTGGGCTGGCTGACTGCTCCAGTTGGGAAGGCGCCCTATATATAACTCCATCCCCTTCTCCCAAATCAAGTATTTCCAGTTGTCAAAATGACTCACCCCGAACCAAGGCAGCGGCGAGGGAGGCCAGGATCAGAGCGAAGAACCTCATCGTAGAAGGGTTGCTGCTCCTGTGACTAGCAAGGTCTCCAAGCGCTCCGAGGTGCTGCACAGGTCGAGGTGCTGCGCGGGTCCTGCCCCACGGCCCGAGCTCCTGCCCAGGTCACTGGTTCACCAAATCAGACGATACCTTGAAAAGCTCTCCCTTTTGTAAGCATCACTGGCGGAGGGGTGGGGTGGGGGTGGTGACGGTGTCGGGTTGTTGTTAAGCCACGCCCACTCAGCATGTAACCTCTTCTGTAAGCAGCCTGAGCAAACTCAGGACAAAAGTCACAAACTTATCTCCTAAGGGCTTCGCTTTTGCTGGACCTTGATCTTAGTGCCCTGCAAATTGCCCAAAGGCAAACACAAGCAGGCAGAAGCCTAGCCGCAAGCAGAAGCTTTGATTTTGGCAACTCAGAACAAGCTTCAAAATTGTTAGAGCAACTCCCCGCCCCACAACTGTTGGGTAATTTCAGACAAATCTCTTAGCTTCCCTGGGTTTAAACTTCCGAGAGTTCTAGGCTCTCAAGTTTGGAAGAGATCTTAAATTTCATCCAATCCCCCTTGTGATGCCTCCATTAACTTTACAGTATTGTTGCCAGATGACCCAGCCTTCTATTACACACCCCCAGTGTCAGGGAACTGAATACCTCTCAAGGCAGGGGTCTTTGAACAGACTGTTCTTACAGTGAAGGATAGCCATCTCCCCCTAGTCCCCAGCTGTAGTCATCCATCCATGCTCTATTCATTCATTCTTCTAACATTTACTAGGCACCTGGCACTTTGCTAGGTGCTACGGATACAAAGATGAATTAAAGACATGTCCCATCTCTTCCAGTAGTTCACCATGTAGTGTACAACACAGACGTGGGGGCTGGGGGATGGGAGGAATCGCCACCAATGTGAAAGCACCAAAAATAGGTGGATACAGAGTGCTGGTACACCTGGGTACACCTGAGCAACTGCTGGGGATACAAGCAAGATGCTCAAAGCCTCTTTCATAGAATCATTAAATGTCCCCAAATAGGGATTAATTAAATACACTCTGGTACAGTTGAAAAATATGGCCTTAGTGATAGAAATGATGCCGAAGATTGCATGATAGAATTTTGCAAGACCAACAATTTCTTCTTTGCAAATACCTTTTTTCAATAACATAAATGGCAACTATACATGTGGACCTCACTGAATGGAATACCCAGGAATCAAATTGAATACATCTGTGGAAAGAGACTGTGGAAAAGCTCCATATCATCAGTCAGAACAAGGCCAGGGGCTGACTGTGGAACAGATCATAAATTGCTCATATGCAAATTCAAGCTGAAGGTGAAGAAAATTAGGACAAGTTCACAAGAGCCAAAGTATGACCTTCAGTATATCCCACCTGAATTTAGAGGCCATCTCAAGAATAGATTTGATGCATTGAACACCAATGACCCAAGACCAGACAAGTTGTGGAATGACATCAAGGACATTATACATGAAGAAAGCATGAGGTCACTAAAAAGACAAGAAGAAAAGAAAAGACCAAAATGGATGTCATAAGAGACTCTGAAACTTGCTCTTGAATGTAGAGTAGCTAAAGCAAACTAAACTAGCTAAAGAAATGATGAAGTAAAAGAGCTGAACGGAAGATTTCAAAAGACAGCTCTAGAAGACAAAGTAAAGTATTATGACGACATGTGCAAAGATCTGGAGTTAAAAAACCAAAAGGGACGAACACACTCGGCATTTCTCAAGATGAAAGAACTAAAGAAAAAATTCAAGCCTTAAGCTGCAATATTGAATGATTATACATGGCAAATATTAAACAATGCAGGAAGCATCAAAAGCAGATGGTAGGAAAACAGAGTCATTATACCAAAAAGAATTGTTGATGTTCATCCATTTCAAGAAGTAGCATATGATCAGCAACTGATGGTGCTAAAGGAACAAGTCCAAGCTGCACTGAAGGCACTGGCAAAAATAAGGCTCCAGAAACTGATGGAATACCAATTGAGATGTTTCAACAAACAGCTGCAGCACTGGAAGTGCTCACTCATCTATGCCAAGAAATTTGGAAGACAGCTACCCGGCCAACTGACTGGAAGAGATCCATATTTATGCCTATCCCAAAGAAAGGTGATCCAACATAATGTGGAAATTACCTAACAATATCATTAATATCACATGCAAGTACACTTTTGCTGAAGATCATTCAAAAGTGGTTGCAGCAGGCAGTACATTGACAGGGAACTGCCAGAAATTCAAGCTGGATTAAGAAGAGGATGTTGAATGAGGGATATCATTACTGTCAGATGGATCTTGGCTGAAAGCAGAGAATACCAGAAAGATGTTTACTTGTGTTGTATTGACTATGCAAAGGCATTTGACTATCCAATAACAAATTATGGATAACATAACACTGCGAAGAATGGGAATACCAGAACACTTAATTGTGCTCAGGAGGAAACTGTATGTAGATCAAGAGGCAGTTGTGAGGAAGACACCTCAATGAGATGGGTTGACACAGTGGCTGCAATGATGGGCTTAAGCATAGATACGATTCAGAAGATGGTGCAGGACGGCTCCTTGGGTGCCGTTTGTGGGCTGCAGGTGTT
>NW_004443950.1:12179288-12233444 GCF_000243295.1 Trichechus manatus latirostris | reverse complement strand
AAAAAAAGAAGATGGTGCAGGAACGGGCAGTGTTTCATTCTGTTATACATAGGGTCGCTGTGAGTCAGAATCCACTTGAAGGCACCTAACAACAACAACAACAACACAGCTGGCTAACAAGTACTAGGCACTCACTCAAACTAGTGAGGTAGATCTCTATTTATTGACAAGGAAAGACAGTTATGATGTATTGTAAAGGGAAAAAAAGGTTATAAAACAGTTATGGGCACTTTGGAAAATAGTTTGGTGGTTCCTCAAAAAGTTGAACATAGAGTTACTATCTGTAACCCAGCAATTCCACTCCTAGGTGTGTACCCAAGACAATTGAAAACATAAGTTCACACAACTTTACTTGGATGTTCATAGCAGCATTATTCATACAGACAAAAGGTGGAACAACCCAAATGTCCATAAACAGAAGAATAGATGAACAAAATGTGGTCTAGCCGGACGATGGAATATTATTCAGCCATCAAGAGAAATGAAATTCCGATGCATGCTATGACATGGATGAACCTTGAAAATATGCTAAGTGAGAGAAGCCAGACACAACAGGCCACATGTTATGTAATCTTATTTATATGAAACATCCAAAATATATAAATCGATAGAGGCAGAAAGTAGATTAGAGGTTGCTAGGGAGTTTAAAGGGGGGAATAAGGAATAACTGCTAATGGGTATGATGTTTCTTTTCAGGGTGATGTAGATGTTCTAGAATTAGTTGTACAATTGTTGAATATACTGAAACCCACCAAACTGTACACTTCAAAAGTGTGAATTTTAGGTATGTGAATTATATTTCAATTAAATAAAGAAAATTTAAAAACACTTATGTATAATATGGTCCCATTTTGGTAAAAAAAAATACATATCTTTATTTGCAAAGGAAAAATTCTGGAATTTATGACCCAGGGACTCCTGGTCAGAAAAGCACCCTAATGAAGAGTGGCACTCTTGGGTGGTACAAACACTTAATGTGCTCATCTGTTAACTAAAAGGATGGCGTTTGAGTCCAACCAGAGTCACCTGGGAAGAAAGTCGTGGCAATCTACTTCCAAAACATCAGCCATTAAAAACCCTATGGAGCACAGTTCTACTCTGACACACATGAGTTCACCGTGAACAGGAGTCAATTCAATGGCAACTGTTTGGTTTTATTTTTCCAGTAAAGAGCACCCCATCTCTGTCCACATGGGATGGTCTGAGTGGTGCTCCTAAATAGATAGTAAGGCCATTTTCAATCACTTAGCACACCACACACACACACAAACACACACAAGCACACACATGTACACTGAGCTGTTAAGGCATGACCTTTTGCCATATCCACTCTTATCTTTGCAACCTGGGAAACAGCCCTGGCTCTCAGCCTATGAAGATGATAGACTGCTGACCTAGCAAAATCTACAAGGTAGGGCTGAATTACTCCTCCAAACTCACACTGTTCAAACCAGTGCCTGCTGGTGACACCAATAAATACTGCAAACACAGGCAGCTACCCCCAGCCCTTGCCTGCTACCTCGGGGAGCCTCTGAAGACCATTCCTGCTCACAATAAATCTGCAGACGTGATGGGTGAGGCTGGAGACTACCAAACCTCAAGCCAGACCTCAGTCTTGCTTGTTGGGTAAAATTTCTCTGTGTTATTTTAGCTGGAAGCAAGATATCTCTTCTTGTTTAGATGGCAGATGGACTCTCTGTTGTGTTCCCTGTCAGGGTGTCATTGGTGGTAGCTGGCCACCGTCTAGTTCTTCTGACCCAAGGCTGATGGACTCTCTTGTTTATGTGGACCTTTTGTCTCTTGGGCTAATTTTTTCCTTGTGTCTTTGGTGTTCTTCATTCTCCTTTGCTCCAAGAGGGTTGGGACCAATTGATGCATCTTAGATGGCTGCTGGAAAGCTTTTAACACCCCAGACGCCACTCACCAAAGTAGGATGCAGAACTTTTTCTTAATGAACTTTGTTTTGCCAATTGACCTAGATGTCCCCCGAAACCATGATTCCCAGACACCAGCCCCTGCTACGCTGTCCCTCGAAGTGTTTGTTGTGTTCAGGAAATTACTTAGCTTTTGGTTTAGTCCAGTTGTGCTGACTTCTCCTGTATTGTGTGTTGTCCTTCCCTTCACCTAAGATTATTCTTGTCTACTATCCAGTTAGTGAATTCCCCTCTCCCTCACTCCCCACCCTTGTACCCATCAAAGGATATTTTCTTCTGTGTTTCAATCTTTTCTTGAGTTCTTATAATAGTGGTCTCTTACAATATTTGTCCTTTTGTGACTGACTAACTTCACTCAGCATAATGCCTTCCGGATTCATCCATGTTGTGGGATATTTGTGGAGTCATCACTATTCTTTATGGTCGCATAGTATTCTATTGTGTGTCTCTACCATAATTTGTTTATCCATTCGTCTGTTGATGGGCACCAAGTTTGTTTCCATCTTTTTGCTGTTGTGAACAATGCTACAGTGAACATGGGTGTGCATATGTCTGTCTATGTGATGGCTCTTATTTCTGCAGGATATATACCAAGGAGTGGTATTGCTGGATCATATGGTACTTCTATTTCTAGCTTTTTAAGGAAGTGCCAAATCGATTTCCAAAGTGGATGTACCATTTTACATTCCCGCCAGCAATGCATAAGTGTTCTAGTCTCCCCACAACCTCTCCAACATTTATTATTTTGTGTTTTTTGGATTAGTGCCCGCCTTGTTGGGGTGAGATGGTATCTCATTGTCGTTCTGATTTGCATTTCTCTAATGGCTAATGATCGTGAGCATTTCTACATGTGTCTGTTAGCCACCTGAATGTCTTCTTTGGTGAAGTGTTTGTTCAGATCCTCTGCCCATCTTTTAATTGGGTTATTTGACTTTTTGTTGTTGAGGTGTTGCAGTATCTTGTAGTTTTTAGAGATTAGACCCTTATCGGATATGTCATAGCCAAAACTTCTTTCCCACTCTGTAGGTTTTCCTTTTACTCTTTCGGTGAAGTCTTTTGATGAGCATAAGTGTTTGAATTTTAGTAGTTCCCACTTATCTAGTTTCTTTTCTGGTGTTTGTGCATTGTTAGTTACGGTTTGTATTCTGTTTATGCCACGTATTAGGGCTCTTAGCATTGTCCCTATTTTTTTCTTCTGTGATCTTTATTGTTTTAGAGTTTATGTTTAGGTCTTTGATCCATTTTCAGTTAGTTTTTGTGCATGGTGTGAGGTATAGGTCTTGTTTCATTTTTTTGCAGATGGATATCCAGTTATGCCAGCACCATTTGTTAAAGAGTCTGTCTTTTCCCCATTTAAAGGACTCTGGGCATTTGTCAAATACCAGCTTGCTCATCATAGGTGGATGAATTTACGTCTGGATTTTCAAAATCTGTTCCATTGGTCTATGTATCTCCTGTTGTACCAGTACCAGGCTGTTTTGATTACTGTGGCAGTATAGTAGGTTCTAAAATCAGGTCATTGGAGTTGTAGGGTTAATATTTTAATTTTGGCCCTTTCTTCTTTTTGGATGTGTGCATTTATTGCTATAAATTGACCTCTGAACACTGCTTTTGCAGTCTCCCAATGGTTCTGGTAGGATGTGTTTTCATTCTACGAATTTGTTTATTCCGTCCTTAATCTCTTCTATAACCCAGTAGTTTCTGAGCAAGGTGTTGATAAGTTTCCATGTATTTGACTTTTTTTCCTTGCTGTTTCTGTTGTTGATTTCTACTTTTATGGCTTAAGGTCAGAAAAGATGCTTTGTAATATTTTGAAGTTTTGGATTCTGTTAAGACTTGCTTTGTGGCCTAATATGTGGTCCGTTCCGGAGAATGTTCCATGTGCATTGTTAAAGAAAGTATACTTGTCTGCTGTTGGGTGGAGCGTTCTGTATATGTCTATCAGATAAAGTTGGTTGATTGTGGCATTTAGATCTTCTGTGTTTTTACTGAGCTTCTTTCTAGATGTTCTGTCCTTCACCGAAAGTGGTGTGTTGAAGTCTCCTACTATTATTGTGGAGCTGTCGATTTCTCTTTTCAATACCATTAGAGTTTGTTTTATGTATTTTGGAGCCCTGTCTTTGGGCACATAAATACTTTTATGGTTATGTCCTCCTGCTGTACTGATCCTTTAATCATTATATAGTGTCTTTCCTTATCTTTTGTGGTGGATTTTGCTTTAAAGTCCATTTAGTCAGAGATTAGTATTGCCACTTCTGCTCCTTTTTGGTTGTTGTTTGCTTGATATATATTTTTTTCCATCCTTTGAGTTTTAGTTTGTGTCTTTGAGTCTAGGGTGGGTCTCTTGCAGGCAGCATACAGATGGATCATGGTTTTTTAAATCCATTCTGCCACTCTCTGTCTCTTTATTGGTGTATTTAGTCCATTTCCAGTCAGGGTAATTATTGATAGGTCTGATTTTAGTGCTGTCATTTTGATGTGGTGTTTTTGTTTTGTTTTTTTCTTTTTTGGTGTTGGCAGTGTCTTTGTTCCACTTAATTTTCTGTGCTGAGTCGTTTTAATTTATGTATTTTCTTTTCATCTTTTTCATTGTTGTTGATCTTGAATTTGCTGAGTCTTTGTTTTTCTTCTTTTTTTCCTGATGCGTAGGTTTGTTAGTTTCCTTTCTGGTTACCTTAAAATTTACCTCTATTTTTCTAAGTTTAAACCAATCTTTTATTTCTTGATATCGCCTTAACTTCCTCTCCATATGAAAGTTCTATGACTACAGTTTTTAGTCCCTCTTTTTTGTTTTAATGTTGTCATCTTTTACATATTGCCGTCTCTGGTTCCCTATTTTCAGTGTTTTAGCTTTGATTTATTTTTGACTTCCCTATCTGGGTTGACACCTGGTTGTTCTGTCCTGTGTTCTCCTCTTGGGTTGTTACCTGATTTAATTGATTCTCTATCTGGAGGACTCCCTTTAGTATTTCTTGTAATTTTGGTTTGGTTTTTACAAATTCCCCTAACTTCTGTTTATCTAAAAATGCCCTAATTTTGCCTTCATATTTGAGAGACAGTTTTGCTGGATATTTAATCCTTGGCTGGCAATTTTTTTCCTTCAAGGCTTTATATACGTCATCCCATTGCCTTCTTGCCTGCATGGTTTCTGCTGAGTAGTCCCAGCTTACTCTTATTGATTCTCCTTTGTAGGTGACTTTTAGCCACTCTATTTTTGTGTGTGTGCTTTAAGTGAAAGTTTACAATTCAAGTTAGTTTCTCATACAAAAATTTATACACATGTTGTTATGTGACCCTAGTTGCTCTCCCTGTACTGTGACAGCACACTCCTCCTTTCCACCCTGGATGTCCCATGTCCATTCAACCAGCTCCTGACCCTCTCTGCCTTCTCATCTCACCCCCGGACAGGAGCTGCCCATTTAGTGTCATGTATCTACTGGAGCTAAGAAGCACACTCTTCACGAGTATCATCTTATATCCCATAGTCCAGTCTAATCTTTGTCTGAAGAGTTGGCCTCAGGAATGGTTTTAGTTTTGGGCTAACAGAGAGTTTGGGGGCTATGTCTTCCAGGGTCCCTCCAGTCTCAGTCAAACCATTAAGTCTGTTCTTTTTACTAGAATTTGAGTTCTGCACCCTACTTTTCTCCTGCTCCATCAGGGACTCTCTGTTGTGTTCTCTGTCAGGTCAGTCATTGGTGGTAGCCAGGCACCATCTACTTCTTCTGGTCTCAGGCTGCTGAAGCTCTGGTTTATGTGGCCTTTTCTTTCTCTTGGGCTAATACTTTCCTTGTGTCTTTGGTGTTCTTCATTCTCCTTTGTTCCAAGTGGGTTGGAACCAATTGATATATCTTAGATGGCGACTTGCTAGGTTTTAATACTTCAGATGTCACTCACCAAAGTGGGATGCAGAACATATCCCTATCCACTCTTAAAATTCTCCCTTTATCTTTGGTTTTGGCAAGTTGGATTATAATATATCTTGGTGACTTTCTTTTCAGAGCTACCCTGTATTGGGTTTGATGAGCTTCTTGGATCGATAACTTCTTGTCTTTCACAATATCAGGGAAGTTTTCTACCAAAAAATCTTCAACAATTCCCTCTGTATTTTCTGTTATTCCCCTCCCTCGCCCTGTTCTAGTACTCTAATCACTCATAGGTAATTCCTCTTGATAGAGTCTCAAATAATTCCTAGGGTATCTTCATTTTTCTTTATTCTTTTATCTGATTTTCCCTCAAATAAATTGGTGTCAAGGGCTTTATCTTCAATCTCACTAATTCTGACTTCCATTGCCTCAATTCTGTCCTACGACCTTCTACTGAGTTGTCTAATTCTGAAATTTTATTGTTAATCTTTTGGATTTCTACTTGCTATTTCTCTATGGATTCTAACAGCCTGGTAAATTTGTCATTTTGCTCCTGTATAGCTTTCCTAAATTCCTCTATTGCTTTGTCTGTGTGTTCCTTGGCTTGGTTTGAGTTTTGCCGATCTCCTTCCTGATATCTTGAAGAGCTCTGTATATTATTCTTTTAATTTCTACCTCCAGTCATTCCAAGACCTTTGCTTCCTCTGGGAGGTTTCCTGATTCTTTGTTTTGGTCACTTGCTGGAGCCATCATGGTCTGCCTCTATGTGATTTGATATTGACTTTGTCTCCTAGCCAACAATAAGTTATATTTATTTCTTGTATGTTTGCTTACTGTGTTCTAGCTTTTTGTTTTGTTTTGATATGTCCAAATAGGCTGGGCTTGTAAGCTACTTTGATTACTGGTGTCTTTGAAGCTCTCACGTCCTGTCACCAGGTGCTTAGAGCTGCTACTACATACGTGAGCCCAGGATTTCATTTACTTTTCCTGTGTGGATTCAGCTTAGCTGTCCAGGTCATAGGTCATTGAGTACGCGGTGCAGGCTCTCACCTACAATCCTAGATGGGCAGGGCTACATAGGAGTGATTGGAGCAGGCACAGGTATCTGTATGCAGTAAGGGGTTATGTGTTAAGCAAGGTAGCGGTCTGACTGCTGCCCCTGAGTGCCTAGTTGGAAGACCAGACCAATTATGGAATGACATCAAGGACATCATACATGAAGAAAGCCAGAGGTCATTAAAAAGACAGGAAAGAAAGAAAACACCAAAATGGATGTCCGAAGAGACTCTGAAACTTGCTCTTGAACATACAATAGCTAACGCAAAAGGAAGAAATTATGAAGTAAAAGAGCTGAACAGAAGATTTCAAAGGGAAGCTCCAGAAGACAAAGTAAAGTATTATAATGACATGTGCAAAGACCTGGAATTAGAAAACCAAAAGGGAAGAACATGCTCAGCATTTGAAAAAAAACTCAAGCCTCGGGTTGCAATATTGAAGGATTCTACAGGAAAATATTAAGCAACAAAGGAAGCATTAAAAGAAGATGAAAGAAATACACAGAATCACTATACCAAAAATGGTCACCGTTCAACCATTTCAGTAGGTAGCATATGATCAAGAATTGAGGGCACTGAAGGAAGAAGTCCAAGCTGAACTGAAGGCACTGGCGAGAAACAAGGCTCCAGGAACTGACAGAATACCAATTGAGATGTTTCAACAAACGGATGCAGCACTGGAAGTACTCACTCATCTACGCCAAGAAATCTGGAAGACAGCTACCTGGCTAGCCAACTGGAAGAGACTCATATCTGTGCCCATTCCAAGGAAAGGTGATCCAACAGAATGCGGAAATTATCGAACAATATCATTAATATCGCACACAAGTAAAATGTTGCTGAAGGTCATTCAAAAGTGTTTGCAGCAGTACATTGACAGAGAACTCCCAGATATTCAAGCCAGATTCAGAAGAGGATGTGAAGGGAGGGATATCATTGCTGATGTCAGATGGATCTTGGCTGAAAGCAGAGAATACCAGAAGGATTTTTACTTGTGTTTTATTGACTATGAAAAGGCATTCTACTGTGTGGATCATAACAAATTATGGATTTACATTGTGAAGAATGGGAATTCCAGAACACTTAACTGTGCTCATGAGGAATCTGTACACAGATCAAGAGGCACTTGTTCAAACAGAACAAGGGGATACTGCATGTTTTAAAATCAGGAAGGGTGTGTGTCAGGCTTGTATCCTTTCACCATATTTATTCAATCTGCATGCTGAGCAAATAATCCGAGAAGCCAGACTATATGAAGAAGAAGGCAGCCAAGATTGGAGGAAGACTCATTAACAACCTGCGATATGCAGATGTCACAACTTTGCTTGCTGAAACTGAAGAGGACTTGAAGCATTTACGGATGAAGATCAAAGACTACAGCCTTCAGTATGGATTATACCACAACATAAAGAATACAAAAATCCTCACAACTGGACCAATAAGCAACATCATAATAAATGGAGAAAAGATGGAAGATGTCAAGGATTTCACTTTACTTGGATCCATAATCAACGCCCATGGAAGCAGTCAAAAAATCAAACTACACATCGCATTTGGCAAATCTGCTGCAAAAGACCTCTTTAAAGTGTTAAAAAACAAAGATGCCATTTAGAGGACTAAGGTTCGCCTGACCCAAGCCAAGATCCATCTGACATCAGCAATGAGATCCCTCGCTTCACTTCCTCTTCTGTTTCTTACAAGTCAAGGTATAAAACCTATTCCTCTTGGCATCCAAGGTGTGCCTTGACAACCTTGGAAACATCAGTCATGCTGCTCGCTGGGCTGGCCTCCTCGTCACCACTGCACATTTCATGTCATGCATCTGCCACTGCTGCTGGCCTTTCCTTTCCCTCCTACCCATCCCTTAAGTCCCACCTTGAGCTCCAGGCCATGCAAGGAGCACAGCCAGCACTTCACCTCAGAATTTTCTTATATTTTCATGCAATCACACAGCAAAGTAAGTTTCGGCCTTCCTCACCTCTCCCTCCCCAGGGAATAAAAGGAGACACTGTTAACAAAAGCCCAAGGGTTATGACAGAAGGGAATCTGACTCAGCTGTGGTGTTACCTAGGGCAGCACCAGGCAGGCCAGCTTGCCAGGTTCAGCGCTTGTGCACCTCTCCCACTCTGTGCCCCACCTCTGCCCAGGGGGAAACCAGAGGACAGTGGGTGACTTACAGCCAGGGCCACAGGCTGAGAGGGAGAAGGATTAGGCTTCGGGGTTGAGTAGAAAGATGCAGAGTCTAAAAGGTCCTTGAGGAAAGCAGAGAACGTACAATAAGCCCTAGAGGAAGGGGCTCCCTTATGCCCATCTGAGGTGGGCTCCTGGGAAATTGATGGGAAAACACAAAAATATAAGAAAAACAAAACAAAACACAAACTGCTGGTCCCAACCTCTGGGCTGACCATGAGTTTTGTCATTTCAGCCCGACTTTTCAGATAATGGGCCGTACCTTTCCCCAATTCCAAATGTTACAGAGAAAAGAGGAAACAATATATGGTATTGGATTGTAATTTAACTATTTTGTATGGTTTTCTTCCCCCTTCAAATTCTTCTACAATAGCTCATCACCACCACTCCAGAAACATCTCAGAGTACAGAGAAGCCTTTTTCCCTATTAAAATGCTGCCCTCGCTGGACATTAGGAAACTCACAGGTGAAGACTGATTTGATTTGTCCCTAATGCTTTGTTTTGGTTTGACCTAATGAATCAGGTTCAACATTGTGAGAGAAAAACAAATTTTCTGTAAAAAAAATAAAATGTTTTATTTAAAGTGAGAAAGCGATTAAATATTGTGTGTGTTTACTGCGTTGGAGAAGCACAGGTGATGGTGAAATATGATATATACCCATGTTGCTGATAAGTATGCAAAGTGATGTGATCCTTTAAGAAAGTGAATTTGCACCATAAAGACTAATTAAAAATGGCATCTCCTCCTACAAATCCAGATTTCCAGGAAATAATTTTAAAAATAAAAATATTCATTCCCAAAGTTGCTCATTCAATTATGCCCCCAAAACTCCAGGATTAGACTGATGGCTAAGGTGGTTATCACACATCCACATCAGGCAGATATTTAATCATATTTTTGGAGATCCTTTAGAAACTTGGAAAACACGTATGCCGTACGCAATGGTTCTTAATCAAGCAGTGTGCATCACAATGTCTGAAAAATAAACATAGAGATTTCCAAGTCCCATCCGAGAGGAGTCTACTTCATTTAGAGTGGGGAGTGGCCTGGGCATTGGAATTTTGAAAGAACATCCCCCCAAGTGATCATTCTACTTATACCCTGATAGAAAACTTCGACTTAAATGAAAAAAAAAATCAGGATGCCAATTGGCCTTTATATTTCAACTTTAACTGGATAGAACATTATTGTATGTGGACAGGAAGAAGAACTGAAGAGGGTCGTATAATGATGACTTGGAGATGTGCGTCTCCCTACAAGACACTTGCCAAAATCAGAACCATATTCAAGGATGCTGGGACTGTGAGTGGTACATAAACGATACATGTAATGTCATTCAGTATGATAGTATTTTTAAAAAATGAGTTGGATGGTGTTTCCTAACTGTTAGCTTCATCAAATGTCAATGTAGAAATTAGCCTTCTGCAGCTGCAGAGGCAATCAGTTTCCAGCTTGCTTGTAAGTGGCTCAGTTCCTCTTCCTAGAGCAATGAGGTGGCCTAAATGTCACTGCTCTATCCCTCCCGCCATCACCTAGGCCGGAGACAGCCCTACAGCCTTGGGCCGTCTCCTAAGAGGTGCAGGCAGCATAGTAGGAAGAGTCTTCCCACTGGGTGACAGATTCAACGCCTCTTTTTTTTTGTTGTTTTTTTGTTATGGCCTGGTTCTTGCTTGTTGCTAACTCACTGACTGATTTGGGTAAATCCCTTCACCTCTCTGCGGCTCTCTATAAAATGCGAGGTCAGGGCTCCAAACTTAAACACCTTAGGTAATATCAGTGAGTGAAATGGGCCAGGCATGAGACAAAATGGAACGGTGAGAAACGTGGGAAGTTAAGAGCTCATGACTTTGTAAAGGGGGTGGCCACTACTCAGTTCCTGCAGAATGCTCCATCAGGGTCACAGTGAACATTTGTGCAGGTTGTGCACTTCAGAGGGGGCATCATTCACATCATAGACATAGATATTTATTGCGACAGTTCCCTGGAAGATAATTGTAGAGGGTCTTGAGGATGGGGCACTGTGATCATTAAGGTTGTGAGTCAACTTGGTTGGGCCATGATTCTCAGTGGTTTGGCAGTTATGATGTAATTGGGCAGTCGTATGATGATGTGATCACTTCCATTGTGAGTTTTGATTTAAGGTGACCACTTTCATGCTGGGATCTGCTGTGAGTAGCCAGTCAGTTGAAAAGGAGCATCCTTGGGGGTGTGGCCTGCGTTGAATATAAGTGGACATTCTGACAAGGCTCTCAGGCTTTTGCTCACACTGGATCCTGTAGCTGACTCCTGTTTGTCTGACCTCCACTTCTTGGGACTTGAGCTAGCAGCTTACCTGTGGTCTTGAGTGCCAATCTTGGGATTCGTCGGTCTTTGCAGCTTGTGAGCCAGAGCTCTGCTCTAGGACTTGCCAGTCTTGGGTTCGCCAGCACCTGCAGCTAAGCGAATCAGGAGAAGCCTCCAGCCCGATCCATGTTTCAACCTCTACAACTGCATGAGCTATTTCCTTAATATAAATTTTTCTCTATATATATTTGTATGCTTTACTGGTTTTGCTTCTCTAGAGAACCCAGCCTAAGAGAGGTACCTTCTCCTAATGTGCTTAGTGGTGTTTTATGGGCTAGTAGGAGTGCTTGTTGCCATGTGGGAATGCAGCCCCACTGTTGCCAGATCTTCTGAGATATTTTTTATTGGGGGGGGGCGGGTTGTGTTTGTTTTTGGAGAAGCTGAAAATATGGCTTTTTGTTTCCCCATTTTTAAAATTAGCTGTCAGTGAATTCCAAAGCATTGTTAACATTGCATAAGCTAAACAAAACAATTCTGGGGCCAGATTCAGGCCATGAGTTGGAGATGTCTGACCCAGATGAACGTAAAGTTACTGACACCTCAGACACCCTCCTGTGTACATTGTGTATAGTCTTGAAACAATTACAGAGGAAAACTAATTACCCTGATGAATAACATGGATATGGTGAGAAAACGTAAGAGCCATCCTTTGACTGATGCTATGTACAACAGTCTTCCTACCTATCATCTGGCTAACTTTCATTCATCATAACATAAATGCTACTTCTCCAGAGAGAGTCTCCTAAGACTTTAATCTAAATTAGGTGCCCCTGTTTCACTTTCTTAAAACCCTTTACTTTTCCTGAGTTAACATTTGTCAAATTTACATCATAAGATATTCAGCTGTTTGCTTACCACATGGTAGAGGCCATGGCTTGCTCACCACTGTTTCCCCAGGGCCCAGCATAGGCTTTGTACATATCAGGCACCCAATGCAGATGTATTGAATGGTGAATTAATCTCAACCTCAGAGATACATGCATTAGGAAAGCCTCATTTCCCCTTTGGGTCTCTGACCTGTCCCTTGCTGCCTGGCATTCAACTTTTGGGTTCTCAACCTTGGATGACATCTGGTTTCCATTGCTGAGAAGGAGGCTTCCCAGCACCCCCAGCCTCCACATATCTCACTGAGCCAGAGATGAGAGCCAGTTCAAGTCCAGCAACATTCATATTCAGGACATAAATCCTTGGCTCATGGTTGAAGACCCCCTAGATTGGGGTTGGAGGACTCCTATTTTAGGTAACACACACAGATACCTTCTCTGGTAGAAAGTCTACTCCATCTTGGATACTGGAGGAGGAAGGAGAGTTTTCAGCACAGAATTGAATTCTGTTCCCTGCACATATTTTACATTCTGATTTTATTTCAAATGAGTAACAAGATCATTATTATGCCAACCAATAGATCAATCTCCTCCAGATTTTTTGAGGAAATCTGGTAGCCTTCCAAGCCAAACTGCATTTTTTTATGTTAAAAGAATTCCACAAGGATAATCCCTACCTCTATAAAACATCAGCTAAAGCAGCTTATTCTTCAAAGATCTCCACAGAAAGAAGCCAAACTTAGAATGAAGCTAACGATTGTGGGAGAAATTGCAGAAGAAGGAAATCTAAAATCACAGAATGATACTTCTCAAGGAGTAAAAAAGAAAAGGAAAGGCAAGAACAGAGAAAGGAAGATCAAGGAGGAAAGAGGACTGAGGAGAGCTCCGGAAGTAGACATTATCAGGGGTAGGGTATTCATCCAAAACTTCACTTTTGGTGCTTTCAGTCTCTCCCCGACCCTTATGTTCAAATCCAGCTGCAGGTACTGCTCGGCCCAATTGTAGGCCGGCCACAAAGGCAAGCCTTCCCCGTTGGGATTCCTGGAAGTGAGAGCAGAAATTGGGGAGATTTTCCTCCTAAAACACACTGGTGGAGGGGAGACCTAAAGGTTCACTTACCCGGTTCGAGCAAAGTTAGCCCAGTATTTCATTATCTTCCTGCTCAGTAGTTTCTCCTCTTGTGTGGCTCCTTCTGAAGGAGATAATCACAAAATTCAGCTGTTCACAGTGATCCTCCAGAGGTTCAGGGCAACAGGAACTCACTCAAGCAATCATTGCTTCCAAATGGTGGAGGCTGAACACATGTCTTCTTTGACTACCCAATGCACTTTCAGACCACTCCAGTGAGACTGTAGGTTTCTTGGGGACAGAGACCACACCCCTCTCTGTGTGTGTCTCTCTCTCCCTTTTGCAAACTATTAATTATTGTATTTCAATATTTGAAAAGGTAGCACCTGCTGAAGGTACAAAATCCAAATTGCAGGAAGGATATCTAGTGAAGATAAGTTTCCCTTCCATCTCTTCGCTCCAGATACCCAGTTACCAACTTAAGAGACAACCATCATTACCAGCTTTGTGAATACCCTCTTAAAGATATGTTGTCTTTGTACAAATATATAAATGGACTCTTTTTTACACGCTTGATAGTATATTGGACATCTTGCTCTTGTTACTGAAATTGTATCTAGAAGATAGTTCCACATTATTTCCTCTAAAGCTGCCATTTATTTACATTTATTGTTCTATAAATATAAATGAGTAGAAATATATTTATGTTTATATATAAATGTTTATAATAAATACATAACTATAGAAGTCATTTATCCAGTACTCTGTTGGTGGGTCTTTAGGTGGTTTCCAATCTTATGCTGGTAAAACAAATGCTTTAATGTGCACATATATTTTGCACATGTGAAAGTATAATCGTGCAGCAAATCTTAGAAGTGGAATTGCTTGGTTAAAGACTACATGCATTTTAAATTTTGATACAGTTTGCCATTAATGTATGAGAATGCCTGCTTCCCCACACCTGCTGGAATGTATTAAGCTCTTCCCAATCTAATTGATAAAAAACAACTCCTCAGCCTAGTTCAGTTTGCAGTTTTCTTGTTACGAGTGAGATTAAGTGGATTTTCTTGTTTCAAAGTCACTTGTGTTTTCTTTCTCATATAGTTAAGAGCTCGGCTGCTAACCAAAAGGTCGGCAGTTCAAATCCACCAGTCGCTCCTTGGAAACCCTGTAGGGCAGTTCTACTCTATCCTATCGACTTGACAGCAAGGGGTTTGTCTGGTTTTGGTTTTTTTTTTTTTTTTTTGGTCCATTACCTAGTTTTCTGTGAGGTTTCTCATTGATTTCTTGGAGCTCTCTAGATATCAAGAAAATTAACCCTTTGATATAAATGTTCCAGGTTTTTTTTCCAGTTTGCAGAGACCATGTGCTCATTCCATAATAAGAGTTCAGTAATAGTTGATGAGCAATAATAATAGTAACATTTATTAAGCCTTCACTGTGTGCTTTATGGGAATTGTTTCATTTAATCCTTATGACAACTTGAGAGGTAGCTGGTTCTGCTATTGTCTGTATTTTAAAGACGAGCATGAATAAATTAAATAACAAATAAACCACAGTGCACAAGCACACGCTCTATAGGAGGCACTGTCCTCATTGTAGAGAGGCCATTAGTTAAGAACTGGCATTGTGTATTCCTTTTAATGAAATATTTTAGTGATATCTACTGTGTGTAGTTCCTGTAATTTTTTCTATTGATAATCTCATTTGATTGCCTTATAATTTTAAGCATTGAACATGTCATACATTCAGAAATAAATGAGCTAACATCCCTAGTAACAGTTCATGGCATTTACATTATATCATCCAGATCCAGGAAGGAGGCCTTGTGGCTCACTGGTTAAAGCACTGAGCTGCTAATCAGAAAGTTGGTCATTTGAACCCACCAGCTGCTCCTCAGGAGAAAGATGTGGCAGACTGCTCCCCTAAAGATTACAGCTTTGGAAGCCCTAGGGGGCAGTTCAGACCTGTCCTATAGAGTCACTGTGAGTTGGAATCAACTTGACAGCAACGTGTTTTTGTCTTAACAGCAATTTAAGAGAACCCTGGTGGCGCAGTGGTTAAAGTGCTTGGCTGCTAACTAGAAGGTTGGTGGTTCAAACCCACCAGCGACTCCTTGGGAGAAAGATGTGGCAGTCTGCTTCCGGAAAGATTACAGCCTTGGGAACCCTATGGGGCCGTTCTACTCTGTCCTATAGGGTAGTTATGAATCAGAATTGACTCAATAGCAACGAGTTTGTGTTTTATCTGGATCCAGATCACTTTGGGCTGGAATTGTGAAAATGTGAACCCCACCTTTTAAACCCCATGGTGGTAACATCTGGGAGTTCTGAAAAAGGCAGAGAGGGTAAGGCCAGTGGTCAGCAAGAAGGAAGAGAGGGGTTCTCATTAGGAAAACAATTAGATTGCTTGAGAGCCTCAAAGTGCCCACACCCAGAGACTTCAGTAAAAAGAGAAACACTTATCAAACCAATGTTGGCAGACCTGTTTCATCTTGGTTTCTAAAAATGAGAGTGGGTGCCTTTTCCGGAGAAAGGCTGTATCTATAAACCACGGGAGGAGGATAAACCCAACCCGTCAGTCCTCTGGGCTCATGCACAGTGGTGGGCTGGGTGGAGGGCTTCCTGTTCACAGTGGGGAATTTGTCTCCTTTCACCTCCTCCCAAGTTCCATGTTCCTGCAAGCTCCTTACCGAACATGACAACGTCACCATTCAGAAAGGCACCTCCAAAGACAAAGCGGATTTCATCAGTGTGGTCGGCTTTGACAAAAGCTGGCTTCGTATCTTCAAAGCACTGGGGTCGGTGCTGAAACTCATAGAAGTAGACAGGTGCACCAGCATCTTACGAAAGTCAAGAGAGGGCCTCGGTCAGGTACACACACAGGACAGAGCTGGGGCCGGCCCTGCATCCCCACCCATCTAGCCCTGGACTCATAGATCCACGGCCAGGGCAGCTGAGAGGCAAGAGGCGACCTAAACCAAGCTAATTTCTCCCTTCCCATTGGAGGCTGGAATTTCCTGCTACAGCAGCCCTCACACCCCTAGTGACAGGGAGCTCATTACTTCTCAGGGCATCCTGAGGGAACAATAGTCCTATTACTCAGAAAAGGCCTTCATACTGAGCTAAGATCTGCCCCTTTATGACTTCCTCTCATTGACCCTATTCAACCCTCTGGAGACAAACAGAACCTAGAATGGTGCCAGGCACATAGTAGACCCTTGATAAATACTCTTTGAAAGGAAAGGAAGAGAGAGAACAGAAGGAGAGAGAGGGAGAGAGAAAAAAACGAGGTTTGTGTCTCCACAAGTCATCTCTTTCTTCATTCCCCCACTACTCCTTACAACTAAGATGTTTGTAAAGACATCTCCAGAGAGAAAGGAATCTGAAGGATTACTATTAATTAAATTGTATCCTCCCCAAAAGAGATGTTGGAATCCTAACCTCTGTACCTGTAAATATGACCCTGTTTGGAAATAGGGATTTTCTTTTGTTACGTTAATGAGGTTATACTGGGGTAAGGTGGGTCCTACCTGATCACTTCCGAGTGGTGTCTTATAAAAAGAGCAGAATGGACACAGAGACACACACAATGGGGAAGACAGATACCATGTGAGGATTGGCTACAAGCAACGGAATGTCAAGGATTGCCAGCAGACACTAGAAACTAGGAGACAGGCCCACAGAAGGAATCAACACAGCCGGGACCCTGATTTGGACTTTTAGCCTCCAGAACTGTGAGAAAATAAATTTCTGTTCTTTAAAGCCACCCACTCGTGGTATTTTTTGTTACAGAAGCACTAGGTAACTAGGCAGGGATGGGCCCCAGAAAATCATAGGAAGGTGGGAGTTATCTACACTGTCCTGAAGGAAAGGAAAGAACAAGAACGGATCAATATCCTCCAACTCTGAAAGGCAGAAAAGCTGCAAGTCAGCGTCACTAGGTTAGGGCCAAGGTGCTGGACAAGATATCCTTGGGAATCCTCAGTGAGGGAGCAGAGGGGCGGAGCAGGTGGCCAGTGAACAGACAGCATGGCTCCCTATGGCCACCAGCCTCACCAAGGCCCTGGGGGAGGTGTTCAGACTCACCCCTGTGGTACTGAGCTGTGACCAGCCCAGGGACCACAAAGAACACATCGCCAAGCAAGTCCAGAAAACTGTTTCGGATTTCAACTACGGAGTCCTTCCTCCTGAAGTATTCTTCAGTGGGAAGGTACAAATACTCCCTGGGGATGTGCTGTTAAAAAAAAAAAAATCATAGTCACAGAAGATCCAGATCAACAACAGCAGCCAACACATTAAGCACTGGCCATGATTCTGAGGGCTTTGTGTGTGTTGCCTCCTTTAATCTGCACAGCAACCCTACGATACAGGTATCAAGATTAACCCCATTTCACAGATGAGGAAACTGAGGCTTAGAGTGGTGAAGTGGTTCGTTTAAACTGATGGAACCATGATTCTTCAAAAGTCTATTTGCCTCCAAATCCCATGCCCCTAGTCATAGTACACACAGCATTCCTACTGTGTTCCAGAAACAGTCACCTCTGAGCAGAAGTGTGGGGTTCAAGGCAAAGTGAAAACACAGGGCCCCTTGTTCAAAATTAGTAAGACTTTCAAGGTGGTGACTGCAGAGCATTAAATCAAGCAGGGGACCCTTCCAATTGTGAGGCCCTTTGCGACAGCACAGGTCTCACACCCATGAAGCTGGCCCTGTTCCTGGGTTCCAGTACTAACTCCACTCCTTTGTTGCTTTACCTAAGCTAGTTGGTCTCTTGGAATCCCTGAGTGGTGCAAACCATTAAGTGCTTGGCAACTAACAGAATGGTTGGTGGTTCGAACCCACCCACAGGCACCTTGGAAGAAAGACCTGGTGATCCACTTCCAAAAGGTCACAGCCATTGAAAACCTGATGGGGTGCAATTCTATTCCGAAACACCATGAGTCTGAATCGACTCAACAATAGCTGGTAGTTGGTCTCTTGGAGC
Source organism: Trichechus manatus latirostris (assembly GCF_000243295.1). NCBI lineage: Eukaryota > Metazoa > Chordata > Mammalia > Sirenia > Trichechidae > Trichechus > Trichechus manatus. Next base: position 12,215,181 of record NW_004443950.1, on the reverse strand, counting down.
TTCAGTTCCCTCATCTATAAAAAAATAGGTTGTTCAGAGGATTGCATGAGATGTGAAGAGAAAAGCACGCTGCCTGGCACAAAGCAGGTCTTCAGTTCTGTCACTTCTTCCTGTGGCCTACCGCCAAGTGCCTTAACACGGCATTCAATGCCTTCTTCAACCTGGCACCAGCCTGTCTCCCAGGCTTGTCTCCCTTAACTTGTCCCAGGCATAAATGCCAGTGGGTGGAAAGGAAACTTCATGAAGATTCAGGCATCTGCCACATGGGTGACGTTTCTAGGGGTCTGGGGCTCTGGGGAATGCTGGGACACATTGTTGCCCCTCAATCCCCTCCCACTAAGACAGAGGCCCAGCCCTTGGTAGCTTCTTTGGAATCTGGAGGCAGCATTTACCACACCTGGGAGTACTGCTTTGACTCATTTACTGGGTCCTTGGAAAGTTGATGGTTTTTAGTGAGGCCCAGAGCAAGGGAGGGAGGGCCCTGCAGTAGGGTCAGGCTGTAGTGCCAGGGCCTGGCTGCTCGGCCGTGTGACCAGCAGACCGCACAGTGCTGGAAGGAGCCAAGGAGGATAAGGAAGCTATGTGAAGTCTCTGGTGAGCCCCAATAGGATAGTCATGGTGCAGACTCCTAGGGTTCTGGAGCAAGGCCGTGCCTTCTGCATCCAAGAACTGCACACTGTTTGAAAAGCAGCTCCTGACATGCTACCAGGCCCAAGGGGAATCTGCTGCCTTTCCACTCCCCCTGCACCACATGCCCCGCAAAACCTACTTCCCACCCCAGGACTGGGCTCAAGATGCCTTCTCCACCTGAAATGCCCTCCTATTCAAATATTCCCCTTCCCTAAGGCCCAGATCAATGACCACCTCCTCCATGAAGTCATCTCCAATCCAGGCTGAGAGAGTCCACCGTCCGACTTATATCTGAAACATCTCTCAGTTCTCCTCATACGTCTAGCATGCATCAAACATCCCCCCTAAGCCTCAGGGCCTGAGGGGTCCCCTTCCTCCACTCTGGCCCACTTTGCAGCCAGAAAGCTCTTTCAAAAATGGAAATTGAATCACATCACCCCTCCATCAGTTCCCAGCCCTTGGAATGAAGTTTATCCTCCTTCCATAGCTTATAATGGCTATAAGGCAACAAGGCAACCCCCCTGCTGTGGCTGACCCTCTAAGCTGATCTCTTCACACCTCTCTGCTCTCAACTGGTCCCCTCAGTTTCTCCGGCTCCTCTCACCTGTGCCCCTCCATCTGCAAGACAAACTGCTCTCATCCTCCAAGACATTTCTCCACAGGTGAGTTGCCTGCTCCCTCCTGAGTGCCCCACAGGGCTTGGACTTTGCTCTGGTTCATTTAACACTGTACCCAAGTGTCTCATCCTTTCCATCCACCCCAACAGTCTACAAGTTCCTCAAGCACAGGGAGAATAGAATAGCTGCTTATCACTGCATACCCGCAGCCTAGGGAAGTGCAATGGCATGTGGACTCTCAATAAACATTTGTTTAATGAGTAAATGAGGGACGTGCACCTGGCACAGAGCACACACTGAGTGTTTATGGAAAAGGGCAGAAAGGAAGGAAAGGAACCCACCTCTATATTCGAATGTGCAGAGTAAAACCTGTTAATGATGTATTTATTCAGTGAATGAACAAATAAATGATTTAAGTAAGTGTTGGTCCTTGGACTTGGTAGCACCCAGCATGGTGCATGGCTGGCACATGGTGAAATCCCCAGTCCCAGGTGTGCTTCGGAATTCAGAACTTTTCAGATTGTAGATCATTCAGTACAGATGCTGCATAGTATGTAACATGCTCAGCGAGGCCTAGGGCAGCACCCGTCTTAATGTGTCCACCAAGAAATATGAATAGTGAGATAAATAAATAGACATGAAAGGCTAATGGTCACATAACAGTATAGATCATGTTTGGTGGCCACTTAGGTTACAAAAAAATCTTTCAGTTTTCAGAGCTCTTTAGGTTTTGGAATGTGGCTAATGCATTGTGAGTCTGAACTTAGTAAGGTCTATTGAATGAGTGAATGAATGAATGAGGAAAGGAATGTCTATACTCCAAGAGTGTGGCCCAGGGATGTTTGTTAGATGAGCAAATCTCTGGGAATCACAGTCACCCAAGCTCACTCACCAAGAATGTATGTATCAACCGGAATATGAGAGACTTATTGGAGCCCCCGAAGATCTCAGGAACCATCTTCTGTGGAGAGAAGCAGGGCATCCTCTGTGAGCAGATCTGGTCGTCAAGAGGCAAACCTGTCTGTCACAGGGGAGGGGAGGGAGCAGCAGGAACCTATTCTGCCCCAGACTGCCATGTGTAGGAGCACCCTCGGCAGGTTGGTCTCTTTCTTACATTTGATAAAAGGCCCCAGTCCCCTATCATATCTATGGTCTATGGAGCCCAAGGGCCACCCTGTGGAAAGGCCCCATCTTGGCTTTGACACCAAGCTCAAAGAGAGACCACAAAATCTTGGAACTAGAAGCTCGTTGTCCTTCTTAAGACCTTTGCAATGAGGGCCTCTAAGAAGCCAGCAGTGGCAGCGTCAGCCCGTGAGGTGGCAAGGCTGGTAGTGGAGAACACAGGGACTCCTTGTAACTTTACAAACCTCTTTTCTTTCTTAAAGTTATCTCCTCCAGTTTAAAATGAAGAGGTTGGTCTAGATAACTGAGCTTTGACGGTATTGTGAATTTGTATCCCCCACTCTTCTGAGGAGAGATGAAAAGTTTATTTCAAATGGGGAGGGTTTTCCTAAACCCTAGGGTCAAGAAATCACGGCTCCTTCTCAGCATTCAGAGTCCCTGGGTGGTGCACATGGCTAACGTGTTTGGCTGCTAACTGAAAAGTTGTTAGATGCAAGTGCATTCAACTATGGAGCATAGTTCTACTCTGACACATATGGGGTCATCATGAGTCAGGATTGACTCGACAGCAACTGGTTTTTTGTTTTTCTCGGTATTCAAGTCTCAACTCAAATGATCTCTAATCAGAGAAGCCTTTCCTCACCCTCCCTTCTCCTACTAAAGAAGCCAAGTTTATGTCCTTCATAGCATTTCTCACTCCCGTGAATCATCTTTTCAACCTTGCATTTCATCTGTCTCTCCCCCTGAGGATGTAAGCACACAGAAAGCTGGAAGCATGTGTCTTATGGACTGTTGAATCCTTGGTTTCTAGAAGAGTGTAGAGCATATAGTAAGTGCTCAGGGAATACTTGTTGAATGAATAAAATGATTTAGTAATTTTGCAACTTGTACAATATTACAGAGCATTGGAAGTCAAAAAATCAGGACCATGGCTGGACATGAAAGCTTAAAGGACTGACATTTCCCAAACCTATTTGAATTTCTTCTTTGAAGTAGTAACTGTTTTTATTGGAAACAATCATTTGTAATACCTTTGATAAAAATCAAATGCATTTTTATCAGCAAATCCTCTCTTACCTTTTTATGTAGTTGCTTCTTTCACCATAAACCTGTATGAGTTTCAGGGAAGACACTCTCTGTAGCTCCCCCCAGTCCTCAGTTACCCCCTTTCAGAGAGAGAAAAGATAGTCACATCTTACTGGGTAGCAGGGAGGACAGCCGGGATTCTTACCATGGGCAGCATGTAACCACATTCGTGGTTATTGACTCCGATGATGGAAGGAATTGGATTAAATTCTTTTTGAATCAGTAAGTCTAGAGGATTGTCAAGAAAGAAATGACCATCAGTCACCCGAGTGAAAGACTTTGTTTTCTGAAATTGAGAAGAGAAGAAAAATCAGCAGCTGTTGCTGTTCACAAAAACTACTGTCCCCTGGTCCTAGCCAAGCTGAGCTCACTCAGTCTAGCAGTGATCGAAACTCACTAGGAGAGGAAAAATAAACCATTGTTGGCCCAGCTGAACTCATCAATGCTTGGCCAGCCCTGCCACTTACATGGGCAAGAGGACTCAACTTTTCTGGACCTGTTTCCTCATCTTCTGAATGGGTAATAATAATAATCTACCAAAGAAAAATAGTGACCTAGAGCAATGGTTCTCAAAGTGTGGGTCCCAGACCAGCAGCATCAGTATCACCTGGGAACTTGCTAGCAATGTAAATTCTCAGACCCCACTCCAGGCCTACTGAATCAGAAACTCTAGGGATGCAGCCCAGAAAACTTATTTTAACAATCCCTCCAGGTGATTCTCAAACTCAAGTTTGAGAACAACTGGCCAAATTCAATGGGCAAAATGATGGGGGTGGGGGGTGGCCAGGATAGTAGGGATCAGTGTGAACACTCTCCTGAGATATCTTCCAGAGAATACTTTGCCTTGAATATGGCTGGATTTATTGGGTCTCAGAAAAGCAACACTTGGCTCTAATGATTTTTTTTTTTTAGGTTTCTGTTTTGGGTGTGGGGATAGAAAAGAGCATACGAAAGAGCTTTCATGCTACATCAAGCCAAGGACTTACTATCCATCTTCACGGACTCTGGCACTGGCATCATGTCTGGCTCATAGCAGATTCTCATTACATGCCAAATAACTATTTAATAAACGTTGGAATCTGACAGACAATGGCCTAGCTTTTTCAAACACTCTCAAAGGCTCTCGAGATTGTTGTTCAGTGCCGTCAAGTCAGTTCCAACTCATAGTGACCCTATGTACAACAGAACGAAACACTGCCTGGTCCTGCGCCATCCTCACAATCGTTGTAGTGCTTGAGCTCATTGTTGCAGTCACTGTGTCAATCCATCTTGTTAAGGGTCTTCCTCTTTTTCACTGACCCTCTACTTTACCAAGCATGATGTCTTTCTCCAGGGACTGATCCCTCCTGATAACGTGTTCAAAGTATGTGAGACAAAGTCTCGCCATCCTCGCTTCTAAACAGCATTCTGGCTGTACTTTTTCTGAGACAGATTTGTTTGTTCTTTTGGTCATCCATGGTATATTCAGGGACATAAAAGAGCACCCAGTCCAATTAACCACCCGATGATTGAAAGTTTGTCAGTGGTCATCTAGACTTTGCTTGAATACCTGCAGAAGTGGGTATCTCACAACCTTCTAAAGAAGCCCAGTCCTCTTTCAGACAACTTAGGTTTTAAGAAAGTTCTCAGTTATACCAATTCAAAATGGCTTCCTAATAGATCTTCCAGCTTGGCCTTGACTTCAGCTTCCGTAGGCACATGGAACAAGTATGCTCTCTCTTCCCAAGGATGCCTTCAATGACTTAGAGAAAACCCTAGCATTTTGCTGGATTTCTCCAGGATAAGTAGCACCCCTGCCCCACTAAAGTTCCTTAGATTGCCTATCAGGGTTTTATAGCCCACATTTTTTTTTTTTTATAGCCATTGCCATAAATCCCCAATCCCTCTCTTTTCCAAGTCTGAGATCAAAGAAAGTAATAGGGTGGTAAGATTTTTTTCCAACAGAAAAAGCCCACCACTCCATTAAAAGGGCAACCCTACCCCAAAACTCCCCTCTCCCTCTTCACCTGACTGAGGCTCAGCAGCTCCTCTGAGGATTTTGCCCTCAGGCATTGCAGCAGGCGGACAGAGTCTGAAGTGTTGCAACCACAGATACGCGCAAGGAACTGCAACTATTCCAGAGAAAGATGAAGTCAGAGCATTGCACTGAAAGCATTCAGGAAAAGGAAAGTTGCAAAGAGTCCTTAACCCAGCCACAGGCTCATCCTTCACATGTGAAGTCCAATCTGCTGCCCTTCCCCATCCTCATGTGCCTGTAATGGAACGTACACATTGAGGGAATGGTAGTGAGGACAGGTTGTCACTGCATCACGCTTACTCTCATGCCTGACGTTAGCAAACTCCAGACCTGGTGGCAGAGGACTGTCAATCTGTGGCCATGGAATGGAGTCAATATTCCCGGGCCACAGAAAGACCAGTCCTGTGACCTTGGCTCCGCTGGCACTAGGTCCTGTGGAGCCAAGCAATTCAACCTTGGATGTTCAATGGAGAAACGCATGGAGAACCCCTGAGAGTGAGAAGCAGCTTGGCTAGCTCCTTAATTGCTATTGAGACATAGCTCCAGATCAGAGTCTCAGCTGGTCAGCTCTGCTCCAGCCCCACTGCCCACCCCATGCCTAGAATGCCCTGGACACCTTCTTTCTGTCTCTATAGCAATTCCACTCATTCTTTAAGGCTCATATTCCACCTCCTCCAGGACATCCTTTCAGACTACCGCAGTCCCCGTGAATCCTTGCTCCTCTAATGTCCTATCACCCCATGATTCCCTTCCTTACCTAGCCTTTTACTGAACACCTTCTTGCCCTGTAGTTGAACCTTCCACATGTGTAGACTTGTCCCCCTAAAGTGACGGTCTTTAATCTTCTGGGCTCATGAATGTTCTGAGAATTCAATGAAAGCTATAGAAGACCCCTCACGAGGAAAATGCAGAAGCACGTAGATTCTGCATACAATTGTAAGGAGTTCAAGGACCACTTCCCAAACCTATCCATGGATTCTAGGTTAAAAATCCTTGTAATAAAAAGATTATACTCTCCTTGAGTTTAGGATCTGCAATTTCCACTTGTAAACCCACCGATCCTATCATTGACCTGGGAAAACAATAGGCACTCAATAAGTGTGTGGTGAATGAATGAATATATGCACCAACTAAAAGTACCTTTATGTATAATGTTACCATAATCAATGTTCCCTGTGTATTGAGGGTATTTTTACAATTTTATAAATCTATGCTTCTGCTCTTGGTGCAGGTTGTTTTTTTCTGTAAGGTGTTGAAGAAGATGTACCACTAAAATTAATAATATGCAGGAGATGGCTCCACAGCCCAGAGCTTAATCAATATGCATTGAATGAATCAGCTCATTCAATCAGCGAGCATTCATAGTTGCCTAATACACATTAAGTAGATCCTCACTATCTAGGAGAAAGATAAGACAAAATGATACATAACAAATATCTGGGACATATTCCCCACCTCCCCCACAAAATCCCATGCCAGCCAACAGTCATCAGTCACAGTGTTCTTTCCCACTGAGCTGGTGACAGAGTCAGAATCTTTCTTGACACCGCACTCTAGGAAGCCATTCCTTGTGGAGTAGAGTAGGTACAGGAGATGAGCTATATATAACACAGGGAACTGAGTTATATATCACAAGTGAAAAATAATGGGTTACATGAAAAACTATAACACGCACACACACACACACACACACACACATACCCCAGCTGTTTTGCATTGTATAGCTGGACCCATTTCCTGTTGAACCAGATCTTCCATGCGGGAGCAAGCCGAGTATTAGGTTCTTGGGGCATGGTCAGTGAGGAAAGCCAAGCATGGGGTAAAAAGGAGATAGACAATCTCTAGACTCCTGATCACACTCTCTCCTGACGAGGGAGAAGAAAACTGAGAGGTGTTAACAATATACCTACATCTTGGTTCCTCTCATTATCAGAGGCCTTCATGTAAGGGATGATGGCCACCCCACTCTCCATGATGGCTTTGTGGAATAAGCCATTGGCCATGGGGGACAGAACCTGGAGAGAGAACACAGGAAACTCAGGAAAAGTTATCCAGAGGACTCCCCACTCAACACACATACCACTCGTCCTTCTTCCAACAAAGCTTCCCAGGAAGCCCCCTTAAGAGCCCTAACCTTAGAGGAAGAATCCCTGGTTTGACATGCAAGGTCTAGCTATGAAGGCTTGGGTAAGTTAATAACCTCTCTGAGCTCTAGGCCCTCATGAACTTGGCAGTCAAACATGCTGGCATGAGTTCTAGTTCCTTCATTTACTAGCTGGGTAACCTCAGGCAAGTTGCTTAATTTTTCTAAGCATCAGTTTACACCCCTGTGAAACTGGAATAATAATTGAGCCCACATCACAGGGTTGTTATAAGGAGTAAGGGAAGTAATGAACATAGAAGGCTTCATACAGTGCCTAGTCAATAATAAGCACTGAAGAAATGGTGGCCATTATCATATACATAAAATTGGGTTAACATAATCCACCTTATGCATAAGATTGTTTTGAAGATATAAAAATACTTCATATATTGTCAAGTGCTGTACAGCAGAAGCTCTCTTAACCCACCTCCACTAACTGACTTCTGGGATTAACTGAGTCTCTCCATTGCCTTCTGTAATATATGTTAACTTTTGCCCAGGAAATGCTGAGCACTCAGAGCCAGCAGGCCATTTTCTAGTACCACCAATTTCTGTTCCCACTATTTTATTACTGAAAGTCAGGTATATTTGCTTCCAAACCTATTTTTTCAGTTGCCCTTGCTATTGTAATCACATAATTGAATGAACTATGTGAATCAATAAAAAGAAAATAAAATTATTTGCAGAAAAAAACTGATATATGCAAGTATCTAAAAAAAAATGCTGTAAAACTGGGTGTGGCCAAGATAAGAATAAAATATTTGAGGGAAAAGTATAAAACTCCAGACATGTGCTGCTGTCACACTGCTTTGCAGGTATTTAGCAATTCGTGATCACTGTAAAGAAACTGAAACCACAATTTGAGGGTGGTGAATTCTGAAGGTGGCTTGTGCAAGAGAGCCTGTGTCAGACCTAGAATCAACAGGCCAACTCTGATAAGATAAGGTCCTATATCAAACCATCAATGGAGAATGTACATTTTATGTCTTTAGTTAAAACATTTATATGCATCCTTTTTTCTTTAATGCTTTAACCGAGGTTTTTCTATTAAACTACTAATTACCAGTCTTGGTAATTGGATTCCAAGGGCTTCTACTCTACAAATATGTTGTTGTTGGTGTTGTTGTTGTTAGGTGCCATTGAGGTGGTTCTGACTCATATCGACCCTATGTACAACAGAACGAAACACTGCCCGGTCATGCGCCACCCTCATCATCTACAAATATAAGGGGTTTTTACTCAAGTTACTACTCCTTATGTGATCTTAGATGACTCATTTAAACTCCCTCGATGGTGGCTGCCTTGTTCATAAAAAGAGACTGAGCCTCTAACTCATGATGTATTTGTGAGGCTCAAGGGAGACAATGTGTACAGAAGTGTTTGTTCAACATGAAACTTGTTGCCGTCCAGTTGATTCCGACTCATAGCGACCCTATAGGACAGAGTAGAACTGCCCCACAGGGTTTCCAAGGAGCACCTGGTAGATTCGAATCGCCAGCCTTTTGGTTAGCAGCCAAGCTCTCAATCACTGCACCACCAGGGCTCCTGTTCAACATGAAAGCACCTGTCAAATGTGAGTGATTCATTGCCCTCATTTTTTTTTTTTTTTTTTACCTCCCCCAGAACTCACAAGGCTGGAAACACTGATTGCTCCCGCTGACTCGCCGAAGATGGTCACGGAGCCTGGATTCCCGCCAAAGAACTCGATGTTCTCCTGGATCCAGGTTAGGGCAGCCACCTGGTCCATGAAGGCCCAGTTCCCCAAAGCATGCTGGTCCCCTGTGCTGGGGGCAAGAGGCACGATGAGAATTCTCAGTAGGCCACCATCTGCTGCCCGCAGCCCAGGGGGCTCAAGGCAGAGACTGTGGGCAAGTGTCAGGGCAGGTGTCACTGCCCGCTGAGAAGGAGCTGAGAGTTGCAGGCCTGGAGGAGCTAGGAAAACTGGGCTTAGTCCTCACCCTTTGCGGGGATTTCAGTTTCTTTGAGAACTCGATGTAAGCTATGACCCCTCATCACAGGAAAAAGCACATACAGTATTGCACATGCAATTTCAGGATGTTCATAGGCTCCTCTAAGCCCACGGGTCCCAGGAGATGAGTGTTCCCCCTGAGAAGCCAGTCCTCCCCAACTGCCCCTTAGTTGGTTCCTTTTCTCTGTCAGTGACCCCGGGACTGGTTCTGACTCCACCTTCTCTCTCCATGACCTCCATGTCTGGTCAGGAGCCAAGCCCTGCCAACTTTACCCCCATAATGGCTCCCATTCCTCTATTTCTATTTCTCCTGAGAAGAACTATAGTCTAACAGGTAAGATCTCAGCCTTTGGCACTGGATTTATAGCCCGGCCACTTAGTATCTGGGTAGCTTTGGGCAAGTCACTTAACGTGCTTTGCATCAATTTTCTCATGTCTTAAATGCGAATAATAATAGTGTCTGTTCCCAGGCTGGTTGTAAAGATTGACAGCACCAGGCCCACAATAAGGGCCATGTACATGTTAGGCAATGGATCTTGTCACTCAACCAACTCCCTGCTTCAGCCGCCTGAGCTGAAGATCCTATTGGCATCAAGACCATGGCAGTAGCCTCCCAACTGGACTCCCCATCTGCAGCCTGCACCCCTCTAGCCCAGCCTCCACTCTGCTCTGGAGTGAGCTTCTTGCTACACTGCTCTGAGCAGGGCACTCCTGGATTCCTCAGTCTTTGTTGGATAAAGCTCAAACTCCACGTGTGGCCTGGCATTGTAGGCCTTTCCCAATCAGGTATCTCCCTGCCTTTCTACACCCATCTCCTGCTGTATCCTCATCTTCCTATGCTCAAACCCAGACATTATAAACAAAGTTTTGGAAACCTTCTTGCCAAAGGAATCTTATGCAGAATCCCAATTTGTAAAACAGCTAAAAGTAGAAATTGCTCTAGCCAGGGCACACCTCTTGGCCTCCTTTGCCTTCCCTGCAGCCCCAGGGCCACCTCCCAGTGCTAATGGCTCCAAGCACAGCTGGCAAATACTACTCCGGCCCCACATGCTGCTATATTCCTTTCTAGCTTCCTAGCCTTTGCTTAAGCAGTACCCTCTGCCTAGCACACTCTCTCCAACATCTCCTCCCCAAACCCAACCAAATCTAAGGCGCAACTCGAGGGCCACCTCGCTTGTGAAGCCACCTTGATTCCTTGCAGCTCTCTTCTTTGTTCCCACGGCCCACGGCTCATTGCCTCTCAGTCTCAGAGTATTAAGCATGCCCTTCCTGGTAGCATGGATACGTGTGTCCCTGCATTATCTCCTCCACTAGACTGTGAGCCTCTTGAGGGTAGACTTCATGTTTGAATCATCGCTGCCTTCCCCATAGTCTTTGTCAGTGCCTCCAAACACAATTGTGGCTCCACCTCTCGCTACTCCTCTTTGATCACGTTGTGCTCAAACCAGGACTTGGGACTTCTGCTATGTTTTAGGCAGGATAATGGAAGTGGTCTAGAGACCCAGCACTGTTTCGTGACCTTGGGGAAGTTGCTTAACCTCTCTATGCCTCAATTTTCTCAACTCTAAAATGGGGATAATAACAGTACATTTCTCAAGAGATAATTTTGAGGCTGAGTTGAAATAATGCATAGAAAACACATAATGAGCACCCAGTACATGCCAGATATTATTAGAGGAATGTCAGTGATGTAATGGAGTGATCATTCTCAAGTCGGCATTTTTGGAGCCTTGGGGTGGGCTCTATGGCAGAGACTGCTAAAGGCTCACACAGTCTGTTTCCTTCTGTTCCAGGACACATAGCTGCTCTCCATTTCCCTGTCTCCCTTGGAGTTGGATGTGTCTGAGTTCTGCCAATGGTATATGAACAGAATTGATGAGCGCCACCTCCAGGCTGGCCAGAAAATCCTCCCTCACGTGATGCTCCATGCTCTCTCCACCTGCTGGCTAAATGCAGAGGATCCTGCTTCTAGAGGAGGGCAGAGTCACAAGATGGAAGTGGCCTGCGTCTCTGACTGACCATGTGGAAGGATGCCTGTCAATCAGGAGCACCCAGCTGTACTTTACACGAGTGAGAAAGAGATGTTTATATTGTGTTAAGGCCATACGATTTGGTAGTTTACCTGTTCTGGCTGCTAAAATTACTTAACTAACCTGGGGAAATTTTTTTCAACATTACTGAAGGTTCATTCCTCCTTAGGTTGCTGGGCACTGAATCCTCTATGGCTGTCACACAGCTGCCCTTCAGGGGTCAGGGTGTCAGACACTTGAGGAGACTCACTTGAAGAAGCCAAGTATTCCTAGCCGGTACTGGGTGGTCACAACAAGCACGTCTTCATAAGCAGCCAAGGCAGACCCGTCAAAGATGGAGGCTGAGCCTGTCTGGAAAGCACCCCCAGGGAACCACACCATGACCTAAGGAGGAAAGAGGAATTCTCCAATCAGTCTGCCAGGCACCCACATCCCTTCCCCATGCATGTTGGCACACACTTCCTTCAGTGAAATGTAAACGTTCCACTTTCCTTTCCAAACGGGGTTAGAAGGTTCTGTTTTTTGAAGAAGGCAGCATGTAGACTCTGGCGTCCAAATGCCTGGGTTTGATCCCCGGCTCTGCCATGGACTAGCTGTGTGACCTTACATAGATTACTTAAACTCTCTGAGGCTTGTTTTTCTCATCTAGGAGATGTGAAGGATGAAAGTATCTATCTTATGAGGTTATCATGAGATATGAACCAGATTATACATCTAAAGTTCATAGAACAATGTCAGAACATTTCAAGTACTCAATAAACCTCTGACCACAAGAAGATGGAAATAATTGTAAATCACATATGAGATTTTTCTCACCTATAGCCCTGGTACTGAAGTGGTTAAGAGCTACAACTGCTAACCAAGAGGTCAGCAGTTCGAATCCACCAGCAGCTCCTTGGAAACCCTATGGGGCAGTTCTACTCTGTCCTACAGGGTCGCTGTGAGTCAGCATTGACTTTACAGCAACAGGTTTGTTCTTCTGGTGTAGAAAGAAGGGAGCCCTGGTGGCACAATGGTTAAGAACTACAGCTGCTAACCAAAAGGTAAGCAGTTTGAATCCACCAGCAGCTCCTTGGAAACCCTATGGGGCAGTTCTACTCAGTCCTATAGGGTAGCTATGAGTCAGAATTGACTCTAAGGCAACGGGTTTATTTTTTATTTTTATTTTTTAGAGAAAAGCAAGTGTAGAAACTTTACTATAGTGATTAGAAAAATTAGGACCAGGGAACACAGAACATTATCAAATAACATTAAACGAAAACCAAACCCATTGCCACTGAGTCAATTTCAACTCATAGAGACCCAAAAGGACAGAGTAGAACTGCTCCATAGGGTTTCCAAAGCTATAAATCTTTACAAAAGCAGACTGCCATACCTTTTCTCCCACAGAGTGGCTGGTGGGTTCTAACTGCCGACCTTTTGGTTAGCAGCCAAGTACTTTAACCACTGCACCACTAGGTTTCCTTCAAATAGTATTAGCACTATTTATACCCTTAATAACAAACCCCTTTAGTTGTTTTTTTAAAAGGTCATATTAGAGACTGCAATGCTTGGGGCAAGAAAAGAGAAGAAACCACTGAGGAAATAGAAGAAATTTTGGCAAAGCACTGGCTTTGGTACCAGGATCTACCACTTACTGTGTGAACAAGATGGAGCAAGTCACTTACACTCTCCCTGTACCTAATCTTCCTTATCTGTAGAATGGGTCCATTAATCTTTACTCCACAGGGTTATATGGGATTGAATGAGATAATGCTTTCTGCCTGGCACATAGTAAGTGCTCAATAGATGTTGCTGTTAAGATACATTCAAGTGAGTTTCCCATTACAGGGGAATGGAGGAGAGAGAATGAGGGGAGGGTGTGGTCAAAGAATAGATTCTAAGATATATCCTCCCCCTATTCCCATATACAGGAGTCATTTACATTCTTAAATTAAATATTTAACATTATTACCATCTAACTTGCAAACAGAAAAACTGAAGGACGCAATTATCCTATTTTTAAAAAAAAGAATTTCTAAGATTAAAAAGTTTAAAGAGTCCTTTTAAGCAATGACTTTTCTAAAAGTTTTCAGATCATTAAATACTCAACAGAGGAGAAAAAACAAATCCAAATAAAAATCAAAGGTCAAGGCACTGCAATGAAGAATCAATCAGAAGAAAAGAAAAACCGAATGATTATGTCTCCGTTTCACCCAACAGAGAGCTAAGTCTGATTCCAAGCACCCAGCCACCCTGCCTGGATCCCAGGCCAAGAGCCTGCTGGCCAGAGCTCAAGCACCGCAGGCAGCCTTACAGGGAGATTGGAGCCCACAACTGCGTGGGCCGGCGCATAGATGTTTAGGTACAGGCAGTCTTCCGACACTCTGAACTGGGGATAATGCACCTTGAGCAAGCGTTGATCTGAGATCAGCCACTCCGGGTTTTGGAGGCACCTTGGGGAAGGAGAGTTGCTGTCAGTGAACTTGCCTGCGAGAGGCCAGTTCTCATGACAGTGGGGAAGCCTAGCAGTCTCCTCCACCCTGAGCAGAAGAGGCATATGGAGAGCAACTACCACAAAAGTTCAATCATGTCCAACCTCGGTGGTTGCTGAAAATAAAATTTAAAAAAAATTTAAAAACTATAATTCCCTTTGATCTGGTTTCTGGGTAGGAAATCACAACTTGCTGAATAATGTACTGTTAACCCCCCCCACATGTCCATGCCCACATCCACCACCGTAATAGAGACACACATAAAGACTCAAGCTGGCTCAACTGTTCCTCAGACTGTAGAGGGAAGGACACTGGTTGACTATCAAGGGCGTTGCTCCCATGGCTCCCTCTTCTGCCTCCAGGGGAGCAAAGGAACATTTCTAGGTCTCCCTACCAGGAACTGAGGCTGACCTGCACGGATACTCCAGGCCTCTGCTCAAGCTGTTCCCTCTGCCTGGACTGCTCTCTCCCCTTATCTGTTTGTTCATGGTCTTCCCTTTCCTTCAAATTGGGTCCAAGTGTCACCTCCTCCAAGAAGCTCTGTGACATTTCTCCAGTTAGAGCATAGCTCTTCTCTGGAGACACACACACTTTGCGTTCTTTCCTAGAACTTCTTCTAGGCTTGTACATGAGAGCTATCAGTCTCCTCAACTCAACTATGAGCAGCTAAAAGTCCGGGACTCTGTAGCAGTCACCTCTGCATACCTCCAAACACAGAGTCTGACACACAGTAAAATTAAATGAGATTATATATGTGCATATTTCTATTATACTAAGTGCTCGATTAATGTTAGGTTTTTTGTTAAATAGGACAGTATGCAGTATGGGCAGCAGGTAACCATCATTGCAAATATACCCCTAACTGGTGTTTATGCCTCTTGCCCCTTTGTACGTTGTTTCATCAGAAATTGAGGTCAGGGAGCCATCCACGACCTCTGCTCAAGGCTAGACTAGGTGGTTCTCGCTGATCCCAGCACTCTTCTCTGACCCCCTAAGTTTTGCCCTTGTCTCCCTATATTTTAATTGTCCATTACCTTTTATGCCGTCCTCATCAACAAACTGCAAGCTCCTTGAGGACGGCCCTGATTAATTCACTGTGGTGTCCCCCAGGGCCTGATAGAAAGCCCAATATTGAGTTGATGCTCAGTGAATATTAGTTGAATGAATAAATGAATTGAATGACTGAATGAATGAACAAATGAGTTTCAACTTAGTGTACTCAGTCCCTGGGCCACATGGCATCATCTTCTATGGCTTAGGGAGCTCCTTGGCCCCCGGGTAGTCCTCCTGCCTGGGACCCCAGTGCCAGGAACTGCGGTGGTCCAACCTGAGGGCTTCACAGAATCTAAAGTGTTGGAAGGTTCTTGCAGATTTTTAAGTTTCACCTCCCATTCAATGCATGAGGTCCCTCCACAATTAACCTGATAATTAGTTGCCCATCTAAGCTTGAAAATGCCCAGTTACTGGGAGCTCCTTACCTCCCAGGCCACCTCTGCCACAAAGACACATTCAGGCATACATTTATGGAGTTTCCCCTATGGACCAGGCATTGTATTAGGCACAGTTTTGACTGCTAGAATGTTCTTCTTTACTTTGGACTAAAATCCCTATAGTGTCGTTCTTCCCTCTAAAACCCTTAGCCAGTCTGACAGTGGAGGTGCAAGCCTGAGGTCACACAGAAACACCTAGAGAGTCGCTTCAAACCCAAAGTCCCAATAACCCTGTTACTGTACTGCCTAAACCTGGTTGGTCCTCAAAATCCCTAGAGAAGTGTCAGATAATATCGTTTCCTGGACCCAGCTCTGGAGGTTCAGATTCAGGAAGTCCAGACCAGAGCCCAGGGAAACTGCATAGTTTTAACAGTGCCTCCAACAATTCTAGGGATCAGCTCATTTGGGAACCATGAGATTATTGAAGCATTTGCCACTTCTGTAGCCCTCCTCCTCCTCCACCCGACCCCTACCCATCCTCCCCTTTCCCACTGGGCAGCATGACCCTCGTTGCCTCTCAGGGCTCTGCCCCCAGCTCATAGTCTCCTAGCCTACCCATGGGGCCAAGCCTGGTCTTACAAGTTAGGGTAGGAGGTGGCATCTCGGAAGTCTTCCCAGGGCAATGCTGGCTGTGGAGTGGCAAATCGCAGGGGTCCTAGAGGGGGTGCAGCAAAAGGGACCCCAAGGAACACGTTCACAGGCATGGGGCTTCCCAGCACAGTGACTTGCTTTCCCCGGACCCATCCGAGACTGGTGTTCCTGGATGGTGCATCGGCAGCTAGCCCTGAGGGAACAGATGGGGAGGAATCAGGAGTTGGCTTGGAAAAGACAGGGAGTCAGCCAAGTGGGGGGGTACTCTTTCTCCACCCAGAGGCTATGCAATAGGAATTATGTGGATACCATCTCAGTGAGTCCATGTACACTGCTTCCTTCAAGATTGCCTTAGAAGTCACCTCCATCAGTAAATACCAACTTAGTTTCTCCTAGGAGCCCAGTACCAAACCACAAAATTTTCTCCAGCTAACCCAGGAACCCACCTCCTTTCTGCTGAGTATTTCCTGCATAGAGCTTTCTCTTTCTATAGGACTGATACATGCCAGGCTCTGTAGATCTTCCAAAAACCAAAAAAACCCCAGTGCTGACTCATAGCAACCCTATAGGACAGAGTAGAACTGCTCGATAGGGTTTCCAAGGATCGGCTGGTGGATTTGAACTGTCAATCTTTTGGTTAACAGCCAAGCTCTTAATCACTATGCGACCAGGGTTCCCTATGGATCTTAGGACCCCACAAACTCATTTGGCCTTTAATTTCCCACATATCCATCAATTTCATACCCACCAGCACAACTGTTGACATATCTGTGCATCAGCTATATCATTGACTCTTAATTTTTCTTAATATCAAATTTTAAAAAACTCCCTTAGGATTCCTAGAGGAATCTGAAGCAATAACATCTATAGAATTGTGGTTTTGATGAGTTAGGTATATGCTTTTAAATACACATTAAAATAAATATACCTGAATAAATATGTTGTTGTTAGTTGCTGTCAAGTTGATTCTGACTCATTGCACCCCTACGTGTGCTGAGTAGAACTACTCTATAGTTTCTTTTTTTCTTTTCATAATTGGTATCTTATTAGTTGTTTTAAGGGTCAGTACAAAGACATGATCAATTAGCTCCATAGGGTTTTGAAGGCCGTGAGTTTTGAAAGCAGATCACCAGGCCTGTCTTCCGAGGCACCTCGGGGTGGGTTCAAACTGCCAACTTTTTGGCTAGTAGTCTAGCATTTACCATTTGCAATACCCAGGGACTCCATGATCAAATATACATTAATTTAAATAAAAAATTCTCATCCAGATGCCACCTGAAATCATCTCATCCACCTCCACGGGTATGAAGATGATACTTTGGGAGACTAAACTCAGCCATGCTTCTCAGTTTCCATATATACTATGGAAACTTGAGAAGGAAACTGCCCTGCTATTTACTTAGCAGGATGCAGGTGTTCTGGCGCTACCTGTTTTAATATCATTTCAGTGATGAAAGTCATGTATCTGCAGCACAGGCTCCATTCCACACCCTCCCCAGTCAGGACAGAGTACTCTGCAAGCCCCTTGCAGAATGTGTGCAGCCCAAAGGCAGGACAAGAGTCTTCCATTCTCTACTTGCCAAAGAAGGAGGCTCTGTCCCTGAGACCCTCAGCAACACCAGGACATTGGTCAGTTGCCCTCCACGGGCCCTCAGAGACCTCTGAGAAATAAGTTCATTTCCATCAATATGTGTAATCGGTGGAAAATCCTCCAAAGAGTAACTCCCCCTCCCCCGTCTTCTGAGAATCCTCCTTTCCTACCAGGTGTCTCACCCTTGGTGGCAGCTTCAAGGACCCAAACAGCCCAGATCAGGGTCTGGCCTGGGTGCCCCCAATTTCCACTCATCTGGCTGGCCTCCCTGAGCTCCCTGGACATCCACAGCCACTGCTAGTCTCAGAGAGCTTCAATCAGGAGGAAGAAAGGACTTCTAGTTAGTAGGCAAATGTTGAGCAGGTAGACGCAGGGCACAGGGTCAGTGAAGAATAGCATTAGACCAAGATTTTCTGAGGGAATTGGCCAAGTGAGACTTTCCTCTTCTCATTTACATAAGAAGAAGCTGATGATTAACTTTTGAGCCGGTGAGAGACAGTTGGGTTGACTTTGGACTCATAGAATGGGAGAAGTAGAAAGGACGTTTGTGACATGCTAATCCCGAATCTCAAACCCAAATACCTACAGGGGCCAGGAAGGTAGCAAACACACACTGAAGTCTGCCAGGAGAAATGCAACAGGGACTTGTGGGGACTGTGGCAAACCAAACAGCATGTACTCTATATAAAGGGAGTAGTGACTTCTCAACTCTAGTCCACTTTTGGCATGTGGCAGTGTAGGTAGGCCAAGCCAGAAGTGGCTTTAATTTTTTTTTTAATTGTCATGTATACCCAATACAACATTTCTATAGGACTGAATTATATCACGGGCCAACTCTCTGATATTGTGACCTAGGCCCATGATCTCCAGTGGAAATATGAGGCAACAGGCTGAAGGAAGTAAAGTTACTATAAGTGGTTCTTCTGGGACCTGTACTCATCTCTCTGGGCTCTCATTACAGTGCTCTTTCCATTTTAGGGCCATGTTCTGAGCCACAGCTGGTGGATCATGAAAAGTCCAGATCAGGACCCAGGAGCATCAGCACCACCACTACCCTTAGCCCAGTAGGTTCCATGCCCCACTTAGGGCAAAGGGTCCAAGATGGGCCTTCCCAAATGCTTAGGGCTGGGCTGGCAGAGTCAGACTTATCAGGGGCACTTGTTAAAAATGTAGCTTTCTGCCCCACACCCTGGAGATTTGGGAGCAGGCCCCTGGAATTTAACAACAGCAATAGTAGGTTTGTGAAGCATGAATCTAATGCACCAAGTCTTGGAGTTCAGAGACCTGGGTCTTGTCTTGATTCTCCCTCAGATTTGCTGTGTGTTCTTCAACAAATTCTTTCTCTTCTCTGGGCCTCGGGCTCCCCATCTTATGATGACAATTGGCCATCCATTTTAGAATTACAAGTTCCAGAGACCCAAGTGTGAATGAAGTTTCCGGACCAGCCTGTGATGCCAGGAGAACCCAGAGCAGGGTGAAGGAAGCAGAGAAGTTTCCTAGAAGAGAAACAAGGGTGTTGGCAGGACAAGTGAGTGGCTCTGAAGACACAAATTTTACCAGCTCAGAATGGTGTCTCTAGCTAACCCTTTCAACAAGAGTCCTCCGTACCCATTTTGACTACAGTCATGTTGGCAACCTCCAGGCTCCTTGGACCACCTTCCCCCTCTGGCCTTCCTTAGTTCCCACCAAAAAGATTCTCCCTGCCCTGGAACCCTGCCCCTTCCTCTGATCTGAAATAATATTAATTCTTTATACTGCCATTCATTCAACAGTTTTCAAAGTGCCTTCACATGTATTATCTTGTTGACTTCCATCCCCAATTTTCGATGTCTTTCTTCTCCAGTTTCTTATCCTGTAAAGCCCAGTTCAGCTACCACTTCTTCCAAGAACCCTTCCTAAATTCTCCTGAATTCCTATAGTGCTTTGCTTTTCCAATGTCTCTTGTTCTCTAGTTAGTTTTGTACATAACTGTCTTTCTCCTTGAGAATACACGGATGTCTTTTCTATATATATATATATATATATATATATGTATGTATATGTATATGTATAGTGCTTTAGATGAAGGTTTACAGAGCAAGTTAGTTTCTCATTAAACAATTAATACACATATTGTTTTCTGACATTGGTTGCCAACCCCATGACATGTTAACAACTCTCCCCTTCTCAACTTTGGGTTCCCCATTACCAGCTTTCCTATCCCCTACTGCCTTCTCATCCTTGGCCCTGGGCTGGTGTGCCCATTTAGTCTTGTTTTGTTTTACCTTTGGCTGAAGGGTGAACCTCAGGAGTGACTTCAGTACTGAGTTAGAAGAGTGTCTGGGGGCCATATTCTCAGGGTTCCTCCAGTCTCTGTCAGACCAGTAAGTCTGGTATTTTTGTGTGTGTGAGTTAGAATTTTGTTTTAAATTTTTATCCAGCTTTGTCTGGGACCCTCTATTGTGATCCCTGTCAGAGCAGTTGGTGGTGGTAGCTGGGCATCATCTAGTTGTGCCAGACTCAGTCTGGTGGAGGTTGTGGTATTTGTGGTCCATTAGTCCTTTGGACTAATCTTCCCTTGTGTCATTGGTTTTCTTCATTCTCCCTTGCTCCAGGCGGGTGGGGACCAGTGGAGTATCTTAGATGGCTATTCACAAGCTTTTAAGACCCCGGACACTACCGACGTCGTTTCTATGCATGTGTCCATCACAGCTCCTTCCACGTATACTGTGTTCCCAAAGCTCAGTCATTGACATTTCATCTTCACAATTAATCTTATCCCCACTACCACCTTGACTATCACTTATTTGACTATCATATATATCAAGTAAAAATATCATTTACTTGATATTTTTCTTTCAATTGAAATTTAAAAAAAGTAACTGTCTATTGTCAAAGGAAACTTGATATATCTGCTACAACGGAGGTAGTATTTTGAAAAGAGTAAACCAGTATGTTTTGCATTTCTATACTCATGAAATCATGCCCTCGCCTCCTGTATCCATTCTTGGAAATCATTATGGTGAACAACACCTTGAGAAGGAGAAGGGTATGTGTACAGGACAAAGAAGTGGAAAACCTACCCTTCCTGCACTGTGGATCTTTGAAAAGAAAAAGGAACACAAGTAGAGAAAGCACGGGATGATATAGGATATTAAAAGGTGATTCACCTCTTAGACCTAATGCACACCTCTTAGTGGATAGGTGCTAGATAGGGAAGGCGGAAAGTAGCTGTGGTTTTCCAGGAGGAGGCTGCCACAAGGGTACCTCGTCTCTGACCCAACATGGGGGCAGTGACAGCAGAGTGGAAGTGGTTGGACAAAAAGAAATTCCAGATAGTGCTCCCTATTTCCCTTGGATCCACTTGGAAGGGCCCAGACATCACCACACAGCCTTGAAGGGAACTTGGAGGTGATTGAGTCTGGTTAGGGAGCTAGATGCAGGGGTCAGAGGGTTATAAGAGAGCTAAGTGCTTCAGAGGTTCTTCCTAGGTTTGAGAACAAAGTGGAACCATAACTGGAACTGGAGTGGAGCACAGTGCTGGTCTGGGCCAAGGTGAGACATTGAGTCAGCAGTGGAGGACCAATGGACTTTGATGAAGAGAACAGACCATGAGTTCACCTTTTTGGAACTCAGCATTCGCCCAGGAACCAGAGCAGTTCGACATTGCTGTGGAGACCATGATAATGTCAGGCCCTTTGCAAGTGGTTCCAGGCTCCCTCTGCTCTTCTACTCACACTTTCCCCAACTCATGCAGCCAGATGCCATCTTGGACTGAAGGGTGGGTGATGTGGGGAGAAAATCTGAAAAAACTACGCAATTATTTGAAAAAGATTACGTTACTTAAAAAGACTTTTAAATTACTGAATTTATTAATAATTTGAATTATTATATAATATTGAATCTGACTCAATGGGCAAAGTATTTTCTGTTTGTTAAAAAGGGAGATTAACTAGTGTTAGATACATATGAAAGACATACTAACACCAAACTGAATCTATCTCGTCTATAAAATCAGTATTGATAGAGAACTATGGAGAGAAGCTTCGTAATTCTATATCCACTACTTGGTCTTTCTAGGTACCACCTCTAATTATCTCAGGCACACCCTGATGTACAGTACCTACACTCTGGGAAACACTGATATGTCAGATAACAGTGATACTAGCTATCATTTATAGTAAGTACCTTCGAGGTACAAACCTTCAGTTAAGTTCTTTGCCTCCATTACCTAATTTAATGCAATCACCCCTATTTTATAGATGAGTAAACTGAGACTGCAAGGTAGGATGACTTATCCAATATCACAAGACTAAGAAGCAGCACAGCTAGGACTTGAGCCTAGGTTTCCTGCCACCACACTGCATGTTTGCCATTTGGGGGAGAGTGAGTAGAAAATAAGCTGCAACAGGAAGATCGAGGAGGATGTTTTCTGCAGTTCTTGGGCTGTGAAAAAATCACTTAATCTTCTAGGAAGCTTATTAACCACTTGACATAACCTCCTTGGACCTTGATGTCCCCATCAGTATTACAGACCAGTAGCCTGGATGGCTCCTGAGAGTCTAATACCTTTGAAGGCTCTCCTTGTTCTCCCAAATTGCTCTGCTGAAACTATGAGGGAGAAACCAGGGTGAGAGTGATAACTTCAGTCTGGGCTTGGCTTAAAACCTATGGCTATCAGCATGGGAGATCAAAGCTTGCTCCTTGAAGGCATCCCGGCAATGGTGATGCAGCCTGAAGGTGGACAAACAAAGAAGAATCCTCCAGGGATGGAGCCAGGTCAATGCACAATGTCCTTCTCATCCTACATGGGCCCAGGGCTGGCGGCCTTAGAGCCTCCTTCTCATAATCTGTTTCTTCAAACCCACCTCACCTCACATTCATGTTAAACCCAAACTCTTTAACATGATGTTCAAGGCTCTACTCTACCATTCAGGCTAATGCCTCGCTGTGCCCCATAACTGCATCCCCATCACTTCATCCCATCACTGAATCCCATCACTGCATCCCCATTACTGCATCCCATCACTGCTTCTTCATCTGGTTAAACTGTACTGTTCATTCAAATCCCATGGAAATACCAGAACTTCAAGCTGTGAACCTGGTTGTTCATTTTGCTTGGAAGGAGAAATGCCAGATATGTGATTGTATACCAATTAATGGACTATCACTAACAGTTTGGCTAGATGGTCAGAGGCTTGGAGGAACATGATTGGAAAGTTGGTAACAAGGAGATCTGGGGGAGAGGTATGTGGATAGACCTTGCTGAATGAGCAAAAGATGTGAAGATATTTGTGTCTCGTATGAATGCTCAGCAAAAGATGACCTCAGCAGAAACAGTATACAATCCCACATCTGGCCATTTCTCCTTCCAAGCAAAATGGACAAAACTAGACAGATAACTCATCTAATGAATGTCAGTCAGCGTCTCTCCTCATATGCAGTGCTTGCATAATGGGCAATAAGCAGAATAGCTATGGTGGCAGAGATGGAAGCTATGCATGGGCTCCTATTCACCAAGGTCAGTATAAATAATAGTGATGCTGAATGCCCAAGAGTCAGCATCAGAGACTAATATGAGCCCTCAATATGGTACAGTTGTTCAATGTGGTATCAAAAACTATTTGGTAACAAATTGATTCATCAGACCATTTCTACTCTAGAGGGAGCAGTTATTCATCTGTACCAGAACTGACGTCTACTCAGGATATCGGTTAGCCTTCCCTCACCACTGTCCTTTTGCCAGTACCACTATCTGAGGGCTTACAGAGTGGCTAACTTACTAACATAGGATCTCATGTAACATCACCTCAGCAAAAGGGACCCATTTTACATTTAAGAATGAGACAGTGAGCCACAGGATCCACTGGTCCTACCATATGCTGCATCAACTGGAAGGATCAGCCTAACAGAACAATAGAATGGTCTATGAAGAGATAAGCTAAGGCACCAATTGGGGCATGACACCCTGCAGTGTTGGGGTGTTGTACTCCAGGATGTGGTAGTATATGCTCTACAATGGCTGAGGTGTGATGCTGTGTCCCAGCACCAGTCTAAGAATCAAGGGACGGAACAAATATAAACTCTTGTCGGTACTTCCAATGACCCACTTGTAAAATATGTGTTTCCTGTTTCCCAAAATCTTAGGCTCAGCAGAACTGTTGTTGTTAGGTGCCATCGAGTCAGTTCCGACTCATAGTGATCCTATGGACAACAGAACGAAACACTGCCTGGTCCTGCACCACCTTCACAGTCATTGTTATACTTGAGCCTATTGTTGCAGCCAGTCCGTCAATCCATTTCATTAAGGATCTTCCTCTTTTTCGCTGACCCTCTACTTTACTAAATATGATATCCTTCTCCAGGGACTGATCTCTCCTAATAACATGTCCAAAGTATGTGAAATGTAATCTCGCTATCCTTGCTTCTAAGGAGCATACTAGTTGTACTTCTTCCAAGACAGATTTGTTAGTTCTCTTGGCAGTCCATGGTATATTCAATATTCTACTCCAAACCACAATTCAAAGGCATCAGTTCTTCTTCGATCTTCTTTATTCATCATCCAGGTTTCACATGCATACGAGGTGACTGAATTATAGGTCCTGATTTCCAGGGCTGGAGAGATGCTTCCACTGAACCTGAAACTACAACTACTGCCTGGTTACTTTGGGCTCCTAACATCAGTGAACTAGCAGGCAAAGAAAGGAGTTAACCAGTAAAACCAGTTGCTGTCAAGTTGATTCTGTCTCATGGCAACCTCAAGGCATGTCAGAGTGGAACTGTGCTCCATAGGGTTTTCAACGGCTGATTTTTTGGAAGTAGACCACCAGACCTTTCTTCTGAGGCACCTCTGGGTGCAGTCAAACCTCCAGCCTTTTGATTAGCAGCCAAATGTGTTAACCGCAAGTTACTACAGTGATTAACATGAAGAACTAGGGTTGTTGTTGTAGTTGTTAGGTGCCGTTGAGTCGGTTCCAATTCATAGTGACGCTATGTACAACAGAATGAAACACTGCCCGGTCCTGAACCATCCTCACAATTGTTGCTATGTTTGAGTCCATTGTTGCAGCCACTGTGTCAGAACTAGGCTGCTGCTGTATAATGGTGGTACAGTGGATGCTTCCAAGTTACAGAAAATTCAGTATGGCAAGTCAAGTCAACTAGGAGCTCAGATTCATCGGGGATGAGGGTCTGGATCACTTCACCTGGTAGACTTGACCTTAGAACATGTTGCAGCAGTTGGTACTGGGATAGTCCCTCTGAATCTCCTGTACTAGGTCTTTTGTAGAGATTGCAGCTCTGTGGCAATGTAAACACAATGTGGTATATCAGCAGATCTGAGTGAATCAAGGGGTGGACTGTAGCAGATGGTGCTCCACATCACATTCCCTTAGAACACCTCTGATTTCAGCTACAGTTGTAGACTGTTCCACGACAACACAGACTCACCATATGTTGACAAGTTCCACCTCAAACACATGCTGGAAACTCACCACTTACTCTCCCATGGTTTTCTCTGATGTTATGAAAGCCTATATAGTCCATGCACAGTGTAGCCCAGAAGTGGGTAACACCCTCAGGAGCAATCTGTAGCCATTGGGGCATAGAAGCCAATGGATAAATGCTCCAGCTTCCTATCTTTCAAGTATACAATTATAGGATGCATTCTGTTCATTTCACCATAGGTCTTAGTGGCATCGAGATCCTGCTGGCAACAGTAGAAATTAATGGTATATTCTTACATTGGCTTTTCCTCCATCATCATATCTCATGCTCCCTTACTCTTACTTCCTGGGATCACCTCCCAAGTAAATTATGTGCACCTAACTCTTTGTCTCAGACTCTGCTTTCAGGGGAACCCAAACTAAGGTTTTCATTTCCATGTATTGGTTGTGTCAGTCACTGTGCTAAGCCTTTTGCAAGCATTGTCATACAGGATCTTTGCAAAGTTATAGAGTTTATTCTGTTGTTATTCCATTTACAGATGAGGGAACCAAGACACAGAAAGGCTAAGTTACTTGTTGAAGGTCACATAAATAGTCAGTGGTGGAGCTGGTCTTCAAATCTGACTCTAGATTTTTAACACCATGCTATTCTGTCTCTTCCACCATGGTATGGGCTGAAGTTTGATAACTGTTAAGATTAAAATTATGAATATGTGTTTCTCTCCGATTTGATAGATAAAGCAGAGCTTTACTCAGACATGGCTTAGGATAATCCAAACCCAGGAACATATTCAATCCTGGCACCTACTAGGACTCTAAAGAGACTGAACTGGATTTTGGAAGGCTAATTCTAAAAGCTAATCTCCTTACATACTGAACTTATCAACCAGATCTCAGAACCAAGTAACAGGGACCTACGGAGCAGGTCATGGTTCAGAGAATGGAGCAGGAATGGAGGGGCCAAGAATGGAGTAGAGTCAACTCACTAAAAGGAAATTGATTTGTGTGCCTTTGGTATTACCATTAGTTTAGTCTATGAGGGTCCTGTAAGGACTTGAGTAGATTGGGACTCCTCTATATACATTCCATTGGAATGAGAAGGAAGAAGATTTACAGGAAGGTAAAGGAGGGCAAGGGACAGACAGAAAGCTTCAAACAGCATCATAAGACAGCATGAAAAAAATGAAAGAACCTGAACTTTTTGACTGTAGGAAAGACCAAGTTGAGAAAAAGAAAATCAGATCACCTAATCTCAAATTTCAATGAACATTCAGATGCTTGAGATATCGTAATGTTCCAGGCACTGACTTGGGTTAAATGGTTCTTTCAGTTGATCGTTTGTGGAATCTGATGAGCTAAGTGTGGAAGAGAATCCTGGGCACAGATTTAAGGATGAATTAATGTCAATCTTGCAGGAAGTATTCTAGAGAATAAAAATGTAGGGAACACTGCCAAACTTTTAAAATGGGGTCTACATAACCTTGATTCCAAATTTCCAGGGACCGTATGAGAAAACAAAAAATTAAATATTAATATCTCTTATGAACATGTATTTTAGAAATCGTTTAAAATATCAGCAATTCAAATTCAGTGATATATAAATGCATAAATCACAAGCAAGGTTTATTCCTGGTATGAAAGGTTGGTTTAATATTTGAAAGTCAATCAGTGTGATTCACCACATTAGAAAATGCTCTAGCATGGCATCAAAAACATACTCAATTATTATTTTGTGTTTTTCCAAATTTCAAATATTATTTCAAAACATAGTTCTGTTTAGAAAAGAATTCATGGAGTTCTGTTTCTAGTTAGGACATAGAAGCTAGTTATAGCTCCTGCTGAAACAAGAAGAAAACACTGGATAAACTAAAAAAAAATTATATACTTTCTTAAAAACATCAAAGATCTGTGGACACCAAGAAATTTAATCGAACTAAATTTCACAGACGGACAAAAGCCTCCTAAGTAAGTACAGATGAGGACAGTTCCATCTTTGGGAGAAGTTGCTGATTTAGGATCACAAATAGATAGAGGAGTGAGCCTGCCACAGGCAAAGAAATATTTCAGAGACAAGGAGAAACCATTCAAGCCAAATGTGGTCTAGCCTTGAAAACTGAAATCTGGAAAAGTCTCAAACACAGAGCTAGAGCTCCCTGTCTGCCAATTCTCCCACACAGGAATTTTGCTGAGTAAGCAGCAGCACCAAGAACTTGGAGGAAAGACTGTAAAACAGAGAGGCATCTCATATCTTTACAGTGCTTGGATGACAAAAACCTTCAGGAGGAAGGAATCTGATTCTCCTTCAAGACATTTAAAACCAGAGGTAAACTGTAACCAACCAAAATCCCAAACCTGACTCAGTTCAATTTCCGATTAAATCAATCAGCTCAGCCACAATCACAATGTCTGACATAAAATAACAAAAATTCTGAGTCATGAAAAAACAGAAAATGTGATTCATAATTGAAAGAAAAATGAATCCAATAGAAGCATTCCCATAAATGACCTAGATTCTGGAATTGACAGACAATAACTTTAACATAACTAATACAAATATCTTAAAGAATTTGGAAGGAAAATAGAAAAAATGGGTGAAAAGATGAATACTTTCAGTAGAGAATAACAATAAGAATGATGGCTATTTCTCATTAGAAACAATAGACGATAGAAGACAAAAAAAAAAAAGAAAATGTATTGTCAATCTAGAATTCTATAGCCATGGAAAATATGCTTCAAAAATGAAGAAGAAAACCCAAAGTTGCTTCTTTGAAAAGATCGACAAAATTGACAAACCTTTAGCTAGACTGACCAAGAAAAAAAAGAGAGAAGACTCAAACTACTAAAATCAGGAATGAAAGTGAGTACTATCAACTTTACATGATATTCTTCAGACTGAAAGGAAATGATAAATATAATGCAAATGTGTTATGGGTCTATGTGATGCACAGAAGTAAAATACATGACAAAAATAGTATGAAGGGTAGACGGGGTAAATGTAATTATATTGTTTTGAGTTTCTTCTATTATGTAGCTGAAAAGCCTATAGCTAGCTAAAAAGCCAATAGCAAAGACGAAAAGCAATTATAAAAATACTTGACTAATCCAAAATAAGGCAGAAGAAGAGAAACAAAACAAACAAGCAAAACGAAGTACAGATGGGTAAAGAAATACAAAACAAATAACAAGACGATAGGCTCAGCCCACCCACAGTAGTTAATACATTTAAGGAAAATGGGCTATACACTTCACTTAAAAAACATACATTTTCAATGTGTTCAGTATGGTAGATTTCAAGACGAGACATATTAGTAGAGATAAAGAGGGCCATTTTTTTTAGTGATAGAAAATATAATGATTAGAAAGATACAGAAATTCTAATTGTGTATACACTTAATAACATAGCCACATGATACAGGAAGCAAAAATTGAACTAAAAAGAAAAATAGAAAACATTACAATCAAATAAAATTTTTAACCCAGCTCTCCCTTTTCAATTAATAGAAAAAGCAGAATAAGAAAGTAAAGATATAGATTTTAACAACAGAATCAATTTGATCTAATTGACATATATAGAACACTACCCTAACAAGTGCAGATCACACATTCTTTTCAAGTGCACATGGAAGATTTACCAACATAGATAGTATAAATTGCAAAGGATTAATATCAAACAGATTATATTCTCTGACCACACAGAAATAGACTAGAAGTAAAAACAAAATGGTAATTAAAAAATGTTCAAATACTTAAAAATTACGCAATACCCTTCCAAATTACCATAGATCAAAGAAAAAAAATCACCTGAGAAATTGGACAATGGATTTCAGAGATTGAATTTTAGATGCATAAATGGGTTGACATCATCTGTAGAAGCCTGGTTACTCAGATGAAACTCCTGTTGATTCGTTGGCACTCAGAAGTATGTTTATTGAAGTGAGTTTGTCCCTGATTGCCTGATTTCCAGAAGTAAGGTGCTCACACTGATTTGTTGATTTGCAAAAGCATGTTCACTGAAGCAAGTTATCACTGATGAATTGAATAGATTTAAAACTGGTTCTGGTGGTTACTTGTTACCACAGCTATGGAACAATCAGCCTGTTACTAAGCTTGTGAGAACATGTTTATGCTCAATTTCTCAATATGAAAAATATATATATTTCTTTTCTACTAACAAAAAAACAAAGTAAAAAAAATGTAAATGCTAATTATGATGGCTTCAAAAAACATCAAATACCTAGGAATATGTTTAATGGAAGATTTGAAAGACATTTACTTAAAACCACAAAATACTGCTAAGTGAAATGAACAAAGACCTAAATAAATGGAAAGATAAACTATATTCATGGATTCAAGGACTCAGTATTGTTAAGATGTCAGTTCTCCTCAAGTTAATCTATAAAGTGAATGCAATCCAAATGAAAACATCAGCAGACTTTTGTGGTAGAAATGGAAAAGCTGATTTGAAAATTTATATGGAAAAGCAAAGGATCTTGAAAATTTTTGGAGGACTTACACTGCCAGATATCGACTTACTATAAATGTACCTTGAGCCCTACCTTATATCATACATAGAAGTTAACTCAAGGCAGATTATAGATCTAAATGTGAAAGCTAAACTACAAAGTGTCTAGAAGAAAACATAAGAGAATATTTTCATGATATTAGGATAGGCAAAAATTTCCAAGTCAGAATACAAAAGAGACTAACTAGAAAAGAAAAAAACAATAAATTGGACTTCATCAAAATTAAAAATTTCTGCTCATCAGAAGGTACCATTAAAGAAAGTGAAAAGGCAAGCCATAGACTAGGAGAAAACCTTTGCAATACGTACATCTGTCAAAGAAATTATATCTGGAGCTCCTACAACTCAATAATAAAAAAGACAAACAACCCAGTTAAAAGTGGGCAAAAGACTTGAGGGGGCATTTTATTTAAAAAAGCTGTCCAGATGGCTGATAAGTACATGAAAGGGTGCTCAATATCATTAGTCATCGGGGTAATGAGATTAAAAGCATGACAAGTACCACTACACACCCACCAGAAAGGCTAAAATTAAAAACTAAAAACTGAAAAAATTGACTATATTGAATATCAGCAAGGATGCGGAATATACAATGCTGGTAGGAGTTAAAATGGTAAAACCACTTTGTAAAACTGCTTAGCAGTTTCTAAAAAAGTTAAACATTAACCTACTTTATGACTGAGCAATTGTACCCCTAGACAGATAACCATGGGAAGTAAATGCATATGTCCACAGAAAGACTTGTACAAGAATGTTCATAGCAACTTTATTCATAATAGCCCCAAACTGGAGACACACAAATGTTCATCAGCAAGAGAGTGGATAAATAAATTGTGGTGTGATCATACAACTGAACATTACTCAACCATTTTTTTAAAACTACTAAAACACACAACAATATGATGATTCTCAGAAACAGCTGTGATCGAAAGAAGTTAGACAACAAAGGCAAAACTAATCTACAGTGAGAGAAGGCAGAATAGTGGTTACATGGGTGGGGAGATTAAGGAGATAGTGGCACAAGGAACTTTCTGGAGTTATGTAAATGTTCTGTATTTTGACCTAGTGATCACATAGGTAGACACATATGTAAAGATCAATGAAGCTGTACACTTAATATTTGTTTGTTTTATCCTAGGTGCATTATACTCCAATAACTTGCCAAAAGACAAATAAATGAAATCTCATTTCTAAGGATGTCTTTTGCTAGGATCATCATGCCCAGGGTGTTGGAGTCAAGACCACTCCCGTACTCACTCAACAGTCAAGCCCTGGATCACCACTGCTCTAGGTTGTCCCTCATACCCAGGCTGAGCAGAATACAATGCTGACTCCTACATCTGCCCTCTGAACACACATTCCAAACACCAGCTATTGGGTTTGGTCAGCTTTTTATAACTCATGCCCAGCTCAGACCACAGGCCTGAAAACCCACTGGGCCATTCCAGGAACTGCACAGCTCTCTAACAGCAGCACAAGCTCATGTCATCAGTCCAGGTGAAGCCTCTGATTTTCACTAGGAAAGAACCATTCAAGAAGAGTCCTACCTAAGTGTACATGTGACTTCACAAACTGTATACAGAAAGGGCACATGAACCACAATCCACAAACCCAGGAGCACAATAAATGTCAGCTTATTTTTCTCTGACACAACTTAATTTTTACTTGGAGAGCCCATCAACATCCTGCAGAGTTGAATTCCCTGCTTTCAAATTCAAGCCTGTGGCTCCACCCCTGCTCACTGTTCTGGTCTTCTGCTCCATTTCTGGTCTTGAACTTGAGCAGAGCTTCATCTTTTTAATTTTCCCTTTGTGTGTTACCTGTTGTTACAAATGAATTTGGAGCAGGGAAGAATGTCAAAGCATGAATGAATTTCCTGCACATGCTGACCGAGAAATCTTAAAGTAGCATGAGTCCTCTCCAGTCTACTGAAGGCTCAGGCCTTTGAGCCTCAAAAGTCCAGAATTGATCCCTATTTTGCTGCTTTATGTTGTGTCATCTTTTCCTTGAGGCAATAATGCAGAATGGCCCAGTTGACTGAATGGAGGAAAGGCCAAGTAGCTACAAGGAGTGCAGGACAATGTAACATTTGAAAGTATTATCTCACCATACATCCTTGGTGAGAGTGGGAACCTCCCATTAACTTCAATAAGTAACTAATATGTGCAGGACTCTGTTAGTAGGAGAGTAAGAAAGATATGGAGGAAAATAAGGCATAATTTTTGCCTTACGAACTTAGATTCAGGTGAGGGAGTTACCATGTGAACGCAGATGGCCCTGTAAGCCTCCTATCCCCAACCCATGCCTTGGCACTGAAACCAGGGATCATGACCTAATCTCCAGGTTCAGGGAGGGGATTAGGAAACCCAGAAAAAAATTGAGGGTAACATTTTCCCACCACCTCATCATCTTATTTTAAGTAGTAATATAAACAATAAAGAACATTATATTTTTGTACACCTAAATTTCGGGATTGTTACATTGCTACCAGTTGCCATCAAGTTGATTCCAACTCATGGTGACCCCATGTGTGTCAGAGTAGTACTGTGCTCCATAGGGTTTTCAATGGCTGATTTTTTGGAAGTAGATCTCTAGGACTTTCTTCCAAGGCACCTCTGGGTAGACTCGAACTTCCAATATTTTCATTAGCAGCTGAGCCCATTAACAATTTCCTATAATTCCTGTTACATTACTATGCACCTCTTTACCCTCTGTGATGGTTAAGGCTATCTGTCAGCTTGGTTGGGCCATGATTCTCAGTGGTTTTCCAGTTATGATGCAGTTTTGCATTTATGTAACAAGGCAATCACCTCCATGACGAGATCTGACATAATGTAATCTTCTTCATGATGAGATCTGCTATGAGTAGCCAATCAGTTAAAAGGGAGTTTCCTTGGGGGTACAACCTGCATCCAATAGATATGGACTTTCTAGCAAAGCTCGCTGGTTTTTGCTCTGTGGATCCTGCATTCAGCTCATCATCATCATCTGACTTCTGGTTCTTGGGACTTGAGCCAGCAGCCTGCCATCTTACCTGCCAATCTTGGATTTGTCAGCCTCTGCAGCCTGTGAGCCAGCAGCCTGATGTCTTACCTGCTAATCTTAGGTTTGTCAGCCCCTGCAGCTATGTGAGTCAGGAGAAGCCTCCAGCCTGACTCCTGACCCACAGAACTGGGGATTTTCCTGCCTCTACCATCACGTGAGCCATTTCCTTGATATAAATCTCTCTCTCTCTCTCTATATATATATATATATACACACACACACACACACACACTTCATTGGTTTTGGTTCTCTAGAGAATGCAGCCTAAGACACCCCTTATGATGGGAGTCAAGTTTTAAAGCTTCAGCTTCTTTCAGCTAGAAGAAATTAATTATTTTAATTATTTATGAGGAGTCATTAATATTACATAATCATTATATTTACTGTTTGTGATATTATAATCATGGCTTCCACTATGCTCAGTGCTTTATGTATATTACTTTATTTAATCTTCCTACAACTGTATGAAGTGGGTATTATCATTCTTGTTTATAAACAAGAGAATTAACGCTTAGAGGAATTAAGTAATTTTCTGGACTTCAGAGTCTAAGGTTTTACCCACTATCCGATTTGTAAACATTTTTTGGAGGTAACAAGTATGACTTCACAGATTCCAAGAGAAGTACAAGTAGATGAGGTTTGGTTTGTTTTTTGGTTTTTGGAAGGGGAACCAAGGGAGTATTCCTGGCACCCTAAGACCAGCCCCTACACATGCCACCGTGGGCCTGTATTAGACAGGCCTGCTCACCTGGTATTGGAAAAAGCTCTCATTCTGCTCTTCTCTGTCTTGTCTCTCCAGGGGACTGCCAAGTGTTCTGTTTGTCCAATGCCCAAGCCAAGAACATCTAATGTCAGGGGGCTACCCCTGTTGTCCTCTGTGAGAATGAAGTACTTTTTCTTCCTGTGGATCCAGCAGGAAGTAGGGGGTGGTGAGGAAGCAAGGGGACTGATCTTTGCATTAGTCTGTGAGTGTAGGCCAAAAGGCTAAGACACCTCAAGGCTGGAAATGGGAATTCTCAGAGAAGGGAAATAAATGATCCTAGAACCCTCTAGGCAACAGGGGGTGCCTCTCTCCTAGAGGGGTCAAGATGAAGGTTTGCTTTACCTTTCTTAGGAGATTCTTGGCCTTTCTTGTTGGTCAATGCCCAAACCGAAAGAGTCAATCCTTTGGAAGAGCTGTCTTGAAATGGATAGGGCCAGGCAGGCATCTGGACCCAGAGACACGCTCCCAGAATCCCCAAATGCTGCAGCTGGAAAAGCCCTAAGAGAGTATCTCCTCTGAGCCTCTCAGTGTACAATGGAGAAACCAAGATCCAGCAGGGGACAGATATTTTCATATTTCCTTTTGGCTTAAGAGGCACATAGAGTCGACAAAGTGTCTCTACAGTCAGGCTTTAAAAGTTAATTTTTCATTCATAGAAGCATTAATTTTAATAGTAAAAAAACTAGAAACAACTCAAATGTCCATCACTAGTAGAATTAACAAATTTATTAGTATGGTAAATAAATTATAGTATATCCACAAATGGAATACTATACAGCAGTGAAAATGAAGAGTGAACTGCTACTCTACACCACAAAATGGATAAGTCTCCCAGACATAATGTCAAACTTAAAAAAGGCAGACATAAAAGAGTAAATATTGCATAAATCCAGTAGTGTAAAGTTCAAAAACAGCCAAGTTAATCTATGGTAAGAGAAGTCAGAAAAGTGGTTGCCCTGGTGGGATGGGTAATGACTGTGAGGGGGAGTGTCGGAGGCTTCTAGGGTGATGGCAGTGCTCTATATTCTTATTCTTGGGATGTATTTACATGAGTGTGTCATTTTGCAAAAATTTGATTTGTGCACTAAGGATTTGTATACTTTTCTATATGCATATTATATGTTATATTCCAATTAAAAAAGTAAAAGCAGACTTCCAGGCAACATGGCGCTATAGTCAGAAGCACCATGCCATCCCTCTGTAGCAAAGATCAGAACAACTAAGTCAAACAGAGTCACACATCAATCCTGAAACGCTAAGCATCAAACGAAGAGATAAAGAACTCAGCCAAGCACTGAATGGAATAAGAAACTGACTGAGAACAGAGAGTGAGGGGTGATACATGCAGAGGTCCCCTATCAGCTACAGCAGCACAGATCCGCCATCTTGGACTCCTATTGGAGATCAGCAAACGGGGTATGAGAAAGCAGTTTCACGGAGCTTCCAGCAGGAGACAGAACAACCGGTAACCAGTGATAAACACTTTCCCACCCCCCCACCCTTTTTCACCCCCACTTAGCCTCCTCTGCTTCCTGCAGCCACAGTCCCTTGGCTGGGAAGCAACAGCTTCACCCCAGTGTCACTTGGATTCCACCTGCTCACACTGGCCAGCTCCCTGAGTGCCTTCTGTTGGCTGCTGGTGTTGCTTTTTTCTGCTTCTCTAGATTTCTTCTTTACCTCTCACCACCCCCGCCTCCATTCTCTCAATACCTGGCTCCCTGCGCCATCTTTGCTTCTTCCTGAAAGGCTGTGAAACACCACTCGACTGTGAAACTGCCTTCCTGGCCCGTGCTGCTGCGCTGGTGGGACCCCCGAGGCTTTTTGGTTTGTTTGCTCTGATTTGTTCTGTTTTGATTTGTTTGTTTGTTTTCTTTTTCTTTTCTTGGCTTGGGAGCCCCTTCTAGCCAGGCAGTACCTCGCAGCTTGGAAGCTACTCCCTTACTCTGCACAGACGCACAGGGACATCCCTGAAGGCATTTCTTTTTTCTTGTTTTTTTTGTTGTTGTTGTTGTTTCTTTGTTTTGTTTTCTTCTCTCTCTTATTCCATTTTTGTTTTTTTTTTTCATTTCCAGTTTCTCAATTTATTCATTTTATTCCTTTTACCCTGTTGCTTTTTTTTCTTTTTGTTTTTCCCCATTTCTCAGTCTCTCATCTCTCCACTCCAATAGCAAGCTACCTTAGCACTATTTTTTGTTTGTTCATATGAATGCCCCAAAGACAGCAGACAGTATCAAAACATTTACAAAAACAGGACAGGATGGTTCTAGTAGGCATCCAAAATAAAACACCAGATGATCTTACAGTAGAAGAAAAGGCACTAGTCCTAACTGATAGGGAATTCAAATCTCTAATATTCAGAATAATCCAAGAGGTGAAGCA
>NW_004443950.1:12168523-12179128 GCF_000243295.1 Trichechus manatus latirostris | reverse complement strand
GCAGCCATCTAAGATACTCCACTGGTCTCACCCCTTCGGGAGCAAGGGAGAATGAAGAGAACAGGATACAAGGAAAAGATTAGTCCAAAGGACTAATGAACCACAGCTACCACGGCCTCCACCAGACTGAGTCCAGTACAGCTTGATGATGCCCAGCTACCACCACTGACTGCTCTGACCCAGATCACAATATAGGATCCTGGACAGAGCCAGAAAAGGATGTAGAACAAAATTCTAATTCACAAAAAAAAAGTCCAGATTTATTGGCCTGAAAGAGACTGGAGAAACCCCAAGAGTATGGCCCCCTACACCCTTTTAGCTCAGTGGTGAAGTCACTCCCAAAGTTCACCGTTCAGCCGGGGATTAGACAGCCTCATAAAACAAAATGTGACTAATGAGGCACAGCTGTCCAGGGACAAGGACTAGAAGGCAGGAGGGGACAGGAAAGCAGGTGATAGGGAACCCAAGGTTGAGAAGAGACAGTGTTGACATGTCATGGGGTTGTTAACCATATTCATAGGGCAATATGTGTACTAACCGTTTAATGAGAAACTACTTGTTTCGCAAACCTTCATCTAAGGTACAAAAAAAAATTATCTATGTGAGATCAAACTGACAACAGCAACTCAAAAGGTTTGATGGGAAGCCTAGGGGGCAGTGAGTTGAAGATAATGGTGATGGAATAATTTGGAATAGGATAGTGAGAATAGCAGCACAACTGGAAGAATATAATCGATGTCACTGAATTGTACGTGTAGAAACTTTTGAAATGGTGTAACTTTGGCTATGTGTATTTTCACCACAAAAAAGTTCCTCCAGGTCAAGAAGGGAGAGTTTTGACATGTCATGGGGTTGTTAACCAATGTCATAAAACAATACGTGTACTGACTGTTTAATGAGAAACTATTTGTTCTGTAAACCTCCATCTAAAGTACAATTAAAAAAATTTTTTTTAATTAAATGAGCCTTACAATTCAAAAAAAAAAAAAAGTAAAGCAAATAGTGACTATTCCTTGAGTGTATGTGTGTAAAATCATATGTAGGTGCACTGGAAAATTCTGAAAGGTGGACTACAAGATGTCAAGGGTGGGTAGACCTGAGAGACAGAAGTCTGATTTTTTATTTTTTCCATATTTCTCCTTATTGTTTGAAATTTGTTTACAATAAGTATATACTATTTTCACAATCAGAAAAGAAGTTATTTTCATTTTGGAAGAGACATAATTAAAACAAAACAAAATCAAATAACCCTTGAAGAGATCTTAAAGGAGGAAGATGTTTTAAAACATCATAAATAATAAATATCTGTTGAATGAATGAATAACCCCCATGAGAACAGAACAGAAGGGAAACTGAGGACCAGAGAAGAGAAGGTCAATTGAAGCTTCGTCTCCAACTATGGAAGAAAGGTTTTGTTCTCATAAAGTGATGCTGCCCTGGGAGGCATCCAGAGCCCAGGAGTCCCTGCCTAGCCTGACTGAACCTTCATTGCTCCAATCTGGCCAGGTCTCAGCCACAGAGGCTGAGGGCTTTCCTGGAAGACCGTCTGATCAGGGAGACTGGACCAGGGTGGTCCCAACATCAAAATCATCATAGAAGCATCATCATCCCCATGACACTTGCCAAGAGCCCACTGTGTGTCTGGCACTGTGCAGATGTTCAAACAGGTAATCTAATTTACTC
This sequence comes from Trichechus manatus latirostris, assembly GCF_000243295.1. NCBI lineage: Eukaryota > Metazoa > Chordata > Mammalia > Sirenia > Trichechidae > Trichechus > Trichechus manatus. Next base: position 12,177,445 of record NW_004443950.1, on the reverse strand, counting down.
TCCCTGGCCACCCTAAAAAGGAAGTCTTAGTGGCTGCATTTTGCCAGTGAGGAGGCAGAGGCTTACCCAAAGTCCCACAGCTGTTGTGACAGAAACGGGCAGAGGCTGAGATGAAGGTTCTGGGGTAAGGGCCCTGGCGGCAAGGTATACATGACTCAGCATGGATCCAAATACACCATGGATTTGTTTACTGCCAAGTCCCCAACCTAGTTGAGCACAGCATTTGCCTGACCCAACTTGCTGGAGACCCTCATGCTCAAATACCCCACTAGGTCCCGACACCAGCACCTCAAAGAGCCTAAGTGACTGAGCCTGTAGAAAGGAGAACGCAGCTTGGTTTGGTGGAGCAGAATAGTCAGGTCTCATTCAGAATAGATACAGGAGTTGAAGGCATGTTTTCTCATTGTTGTTATGACGGAGGGCTTCCTGGAGAAGGGGTCCAAATGAGCATGCCTAGAAAAAGCAGCTTGCTGCATATCCTGAGCTGGGAGTTGGGAGCATTGAGGAAGGCTGTTGATTGTCCATCCAGAGCCCCCTCCTCTGCCTTTCCAATCAAAAATCTGACCTAGAAGGAGGATCTTGAGTTCACATCAGTTTTTAAGCTGTTTCCTGGGATGCTGGTTTGTCCGAAGAGCCTCTGGGACCATCGAGAACAGGATCTAGGCAATATGCCCTCCCATCCTCTTTCTAAGGGGAAGCTCCGCTTTTAGCTGTTCTGTTGGGTTAAACCAGTGGTTCTCAGCTTGGGCAATATTGCCTCCTAGGGGCATTGGCAAAGTCTGGAAACACTTATCCTTGTTACAACCAGAGGAGGAGTGCTATCAATATCTAGTGGGTAGAGACCAGGGATGCTGCTAAACATCCCACAATGGATAGGAAAGCCCCCCATGATTATCCAGCCCAAAAGGTTAATAGTGCTGAGGCTGAGAAACAGGCTAAACCGTATGATATTGGCAGTATTTGACGTTTTCAACCTACAAAAATAGCAACTTCACCTGATTCCTATTGGACTTCTACAGACTTTAAGATAGGATTCTTAAGTACTAAAAAAAAAAAAAACCAAAAAAACTGCAAACCATTGATCAAATCCAAACTCCTTACTGCACAGATGGCAAGAATGAGGCCCAGAGAGGATAAAGGGATTTCTCAAGGTCACACAGCAAGTGAGTAGTGGGTCCAGACCTGAATATAGGCACCCTGCACCCTATTAGCCCTCCCTGGCCACATGGCAGCCTGATCCCCATCTCAGACTCAGCTCTCCAGCCATGGGAAGGGGCTTCTTTCCTACTCACTGCCCTGGGCTCAATGCTTGGATGCCCTGCCCCAGGAAAAGTTGTTTTAGGGAGAGCAGCTCCCCACCAAAAACTTGGGATGACATTCATCCAGAACTCAAAAGAAAATCTGTCTGCTTAAAAAGAAAGAAAAAGAGAACAAAAGAACCCTATCCCCAAACAGCCATCCAAAGGGAGGCCAGCGGCAGGGAATTCAGGAGGTTAATACTTGCTCACGTTAATCAAGAGAGAAAAGACACATGAGAAGCACATCGGGAATGACAAGGTTTTCATCTCAGAGGAATAATAGCTTTGCATTGGATGGACAGTCTTTCACTCTGAATGAATGAGCCCCGTGCCATCCCATAATAAAGCCTGTGCAGGGGCCTGCAAGAGCCTAGGGGAACTTGTCCTCCGGGGTGAGTACCTCCAGGGAAAGCGAAATTGTGATGATACAGCCACTTCCTGGGGCTGAAGACGCACAGCCTACAGCAAACCTCTAAATCTCTGGACCCCACAGCACGTCAGAGCTGGGAAGGACTTGGGAGGTTGTGCGGGCAAAAAGAAGACAGCCGAGCTAAGCAGATTTGGGGGGGATATTTAAGCTTGCTCTTACTCTTCAGCCAAAAGCCCAGGGGAGCTGTATGGCAGCTTACGTGCCGACGTGTATTTAACATGGACACACTCATTTTAGTACCAGGACACTTAAATCCCCTCCACCCAATGCCTCCCCCAAGGTTTGTTCAAGCACTTTCTAAAAGAGCATGTGGAAATGGCTCATCTAACCTCACAGCTTCATTGCATGATGGGGAAACTGAGGCACAGAGGGGGAGGAGTTTGTTTCCCATCTTTCCCATGTTCAGGGCTGGTTTCTTTCCCAGGTGGAAAGAGAAATAAAGCCATTAAATGCCTTGTGCGCATCTTATTAAAAGGTTTTTAAAAAAAAGTTCAATATAAAGTTAAAATAAACCCCTGGAGACACCAAACACACAAAGCTTCCTGACCGCTGCTTAGGAAGCAGCTTCCCCATCTTCAGTGAGGAATTCTTCACCCTACAAAATGCATCTGAGCCTCAGCTCTGGCCTCTCCAGATTTGCCGCTTTTTGAGGCCTTGTTAATTGTCCCTGGTGCCCTTGGCTTTTGCAACACTAGAGTGCTGGAATCACCTCCCAAGACCTGACTTCTCCCAGCGTCCCTCTGAGGGCTTTCAAGGCAAACACTTTGACCTCCCCTCTTATATGTAGGATTTAGGCCAACCCAAGGGCTCTTGCAAATGGTTTTTCTGACCCCACTAGTGGCATATCCTTTTGCCTATCAATGGATTTTATTTTTCTTTGAGGCTTAAAATTACATTGCAGCTGTACCGGGATTGTCTGTCTGTCATCACGTGGCTTCAGCAGCCAGACATGGCCAAAATTCCTCCTGCCTTGTTCCCTCCTACAGGGAGTGATAAAAGCCTTGGTGACGGCTGTAATGAGGAACCAGAGAGCTCAACCTCAAAGCCCTTCTCCTTTGATCTTAGCCTTTTTGATTATGCATTTGGCTGCTGAGCATTGCTCTGACCCTCAGTCTGCCAAAAGTCACCAAAGACTTTCCATGTCCCCTGCTCCACTTAGAAAGCAACAGGGCAGCCAGTGGCAGGAAATGGGAAGTGTGAACATTCGCTCTCTAATGGTGACGATACATTTTAGGAGGCTATGATCAATGGCTACCACCTCTCTGTCAGTTTGTCATACTGTGGTGGCTTGCATGTTGCTATGATGCTGGAAGTTATGCCACGGGTATTTCAAATACCAGCAGGGTCACGCATGATGGATAGGTTTCAGCAGAGCTTCCAGAAAAAGACAGAATAATAAGAAGGGTCTGGCAATCTACTTCCAAAAATTAACTAATGAAAACCTTATGGATCACAACAGAACATTGTCCAACTTGCTTTGGACACATCTTCAGGACGAATCAATCGCTGGAGGAAGACATCATGTTTGGTGAAGTAGAGGGTCAGCAAGGGCAAGGGAGACCCTTGATGAAATGGGTAGGCACGATAGCCACAATGATGGACCTCAGCATGTCAGCAATCACAAGGATGACACAGGACTGGACAACGTTTTGTTTTGTTGTACATAAGGTTGCCATGAGTTGGAGTCAACTCAACAGCAGCTGTCTATCTATGATCAATGAGGCATGGAACAAGCAGTAGAAATTTTCTTACATTCTGCCTTCTGTCCAGTTTGGTTAAGTCTCAAGGGTGGCCGTCCCCTAATTGGGTGGGAAGGGATGGTACAATTTCTTCACTGTGCCCCACTCCAGGGCTGACCTCCTGAGGACCCGCCCATGGAAACACATGGAGGCATATGAAAGAGGTCATTTGCTTTCTTCTCTCAGTCCTGACCAACATCCTGTGAAATTATTGTTTTTTTTTTCCAAACTCTTCCCAAGAAGATATTCATAGTGGAGTATAGTTATAGGAGACACCATCTGCAGCTGTCAGAGTCCTGGGCACAAGGCAATTTGAAAGGGACTCAGAGGACACAAAAGTGTGGTCCCTGACAGATACAACCTTATACCTCTTGATTTATAGGAAAACTTGTAAGGCATTATCCAAATTTCCATCTCCCATCTGTTGTCTGAAATGCCATGATTGGCGATGCCTTCTTTACAACACAAATGCCTAGGAGGAGGGAGAGGGTAGTGAACCTAAAGGCCCTCAGATGAGGAGATGAGTTTATCAGACCAGAAGAATCCAGGTCAATATGGAAGTACCAGGGGAGGAGAGGTGAAAGAAAGAGAAACAAGGAAGCAGAGATAGCAAAGACAAACTCTGCCTCCTTCACAACTCTGATTTCTGACAAAGGGCCAGCCTGGCGGGGTTCCATTTTACTCTTCTCTAGTCATCAGCCTGAACTGAGACCCTTTTGGACACAGATCCCTGGACCAGCTACTGCACTCAAAGGTACTGCCTTGGAGTTGGAGGGAACCAGGATGCTCACTGATGTGTAAACAACCAGATGCTCACCAGTGTTAGGAGCCACATCATTCATTGCCGTGCCGGGAGCAGTACATGGAACCAAACAGGGACCCAATCGATGCTTGTTTCATTAATAAATTAGTTAACCAAAGGAGAGATACAAAAGACCTGAGTGGAGAAAATTGTCATTGTGCAGTGATTTGGGGCCAAGAGAGCTGAGTTCTAGTCCTGCCTCAGCCACTATGGGTACTTTCGAGCTGAAAGACCTAGGCAAGTCACTTCAAACTCTCTGGTCTTCAGTTTCTGCATTTATAAAAAGAAATACCCACCTGGCAAAGCATAATGGCAACAGATTCCCTCATCCTTCAAGTCTCAGGTCAGGCCTCCTCTTGCTCCGAGGCAGAGGTTATTTACCCCATGTTTCTAGCCCATAGCTCCACATACATCACTCTAGAAGACTGAGCATCATGAGAGTGGCAACTTGCCTGTTCTTTCCTGGAACCCCAACTCCTAGCGCTATGTCTGACCCAAAGAGTGTATCAGGATATTTTTTTTAATTGAATTCACAAAAAGAATCTGAAATCTACCACACCCAAGATCCATCCATGCAGATGGAGGCGCCTGGCTACGTGAGTCTCAAATTTGTTAAACTTTCTTTCCAAACAGGTTGCTAAATATGCCAATGGCCCAGGGCAAAAAGTTCTTCTTCTCCAAACTTCCTGCAGCAGTGAGGGCCTGTCCTGGCCATTCATGATCTTCCCTGGCCCAGCAGCCAGGCCTCCATCACATAGACAGCCTCCTCTGCAGACAAATCATGGATGATTCCCAAGGTGGTGCTGTAAAGTGAGGGAGATTTGTGGTTGGGGTCTTTTAATTCCCAGTTTCTTTACTTCTTTTCTCCAGGATACCCCAAGTACCCCAGAAAAGATACATAAATCCTGATGCTCAACATGATTCTTCCTTCTGTGGCCAGATTTAGTGCCAAATTCTCCATGAAGGCTTCTTTCTGTACTGGTTACTCTGCACTGGGCAAGAAGGCCTGGAATGTAAACAAGGTTGGGGCTTACCATCTAGCTGTTGACACAAAGCCCTGTCATCACAAAACCAACCCCACAATAGAGGACAAAGAACCCAATGGTTAACTGAGAGATAGGGGTAAACAATTTTTATTTATTTATTAATATTAATTTAGGAGTCCCTGGCTAATAGAAATGGTTAAGTCCTTGGCTACTAACCAAAAGGTTGGCAGTTCAAATCTACCCAGAGGCATCTCAGAAGAAAGGCCTAGTGATCTACTTCTGAAAGATCACTGTCATTGAAAACCCTCTGGAGCACAGATCTACTCTGACATACATAGGGTAGCCATGAGCTGGAATTGACTCTATGGCAACTGTTTTGTTTAATATTAATTTATTAATTATCTGGGAACTCTTTCAATATTTTAAACATGCTATTTCATTTAATCACTACAACAACACTCCCAGGAAATATTATTATTCCCTTGTGAGAATATTGAGGCTCAGAGAAGTTAAGCTCCTTATCCAAGTAAACAGAATAAAAAATGACAGGCAGGATTTGAATCCAGGTCTGTCTGCCTCCAGAGACCCACAGCCTAAGACTATACCGGCGATACGTTCTACAGGCTGTTACAGGTGGTCCATGCTAGTTTCTGTCTCTGTATCACACACTCCCTAGTCACCAGCGAGACACTTGGGCTTAAACAACACGACAGTGTCTTACTGAGATCGTCCTTATATCCTGGTGAGAGCATTTGGGGAGAGGGACATTGATTGATGTGCGTCGTAATAATACTTATTTGGCTGTAATTACTCCTTGATTTTCAGCCAAAATGGGCTGCACAGAGCTGCAGCTGTACAAGATGTCTGGATTCTTGCACACAGCAGCGAATTCGGAACGAAGCAGTCACCAAAGGAGCTGAGTGGGGACAGAAAGATATCTCCACTCAATGAGTATTTACTGCACCCCGCTCCACACCAGGCCTTGGAGGGAGGGAGAGCAGAGGCATGACGCTGAGTGAAAATGTAGTTCCTTTATACGTCAATTATATGTTTACTTAAAATATGCAAAAAAAGAGAGAAAAGAGTGGTTTCTTCCTTTGAGGGAAATAAGTGGCACATGAACAAACACCAGCAGTATGGTATGATCAGCACCATAATCAGGGTGTGCTGGGGGAGCCCAGAGAAAGTGTCTCCCACGGGGAACTGGGGAAGATTCTAGGTCTGGTGCAGCTGTTCATCAGGTGGACGAGAAGCTGAGAGGCAGGCAGGCAATCCAGGCAGGGGGAAGAGCCTGGATAAAGGCTGGGAGGCATGAGAAAGCATGGCATGCCCAAGGCACAGTGAGAAGTTAGTGGTCAGATATAACACTTCTGAGAGACCCTGAGCCTCAGTTGCCTCTTGTGTGAAATGGAGAGAATAATAGCTCCTACCCTTATGTTTAGGAGACCTGGTGGCGCAGTGGTTAAAGCCTGTAGGTTTGTTGCAAAGATTAGATGAGTTATTACATTTTTCATGCCTAGAAGACTTCTTGGCACATATAGGTGCTCAATAAAAGCTTTTTGTTATGATGATGATAGGGCAGTAACAAGAAATGGATAGGATATTAAGCCAGGGCCAGGTTATGGAGAGCTGTTAATGTTATGTGAAGGAATGGGGACTTCCGTCCCATGGGCAACGAGGAATATTCTTGTTTCAGAAAGAAACTTTAGGGGACAGAAGAGCTTTGGACTCTTTCACACCCATTATTCTCAGGTGAGCCCTGCAGCTTTGACAAGGACACTCATCTGGCATGCGGCAGGGCCACCTCCCTCATCCCAGGGCTTCTTGGGGGGAAGGTGGGAAGAGATGAGCTCAACCTGACAGGACAAGGCCCCTCGCCATCCTGCGCTGTACTGTCCCCACGTGTGGATGCTGAGCCAGTCTGTGGGATTCATGAGGAAACCTCCAGGGCTACTGAGATTTAAGATACAACACAGACCTTTCACCAAAGAAAATGCCCATCTTCTCTCTTCTGTCTCACTCACTGGGTCCCTCCACTTCCCTTCCCCCTATTTTCCAAACTACTCTTGGAAAATGGACATGGATGTTTCACTGTCCCGTGAAACCTTCCCAGGCCATCAGAGGTCTGGGGCCTACTTACCAGTCTCCTCTGTCTAAGCTTAGCATTGGATAACTATTCCCTCCTTCCCGTTCCTTGCCTAGTTCTTTATCAATTTGCACCCCCCACCACCATCACCCATCCATCCCTGAAATTTAGCCTTGCTCCCCAGCTTTATCCCTGCCCTTTCACAGCACAGGGCCTCTGCTGTCTTCACTGCTCCTCCTCCTCTTATTGTGCCCCAATCCTATCTGTCCACATCCCAGTGCAGATTTCTCGTTCCACAGTACTCTCTCTAACCATTACAGTCCACAGTGATCTTTTCCTTCTTTGTTGTTGCTGTTAACTGACATTGAGTTGGCCCCTAAATCATGGCAACCCCATGCACAATGGAACAAAATGCTTCCCAGTCCTACACCATCCCCATGATTGGTTGTGGATTGGGCCATGTGATCCATAGGGTTTTAATTGGCTAATTTTCAGAAGTAGATCACCAGGTCTTTCTTCTTAGTCTAATTTAGTCTGGAAGCTCTTTTGAAACCTATTTAGCATCATACCAACATGCAAGTCTCCACTGACAGATGGGTGATTGCTGCACATGAGGTGTATTGGTAGGGAATGGGAATCGAACCTAGGTCTCTTGCATGGAAGGTGAGAATCCTACCACTGAACCACCACTGCCTTCCTTCCCTTCTTGCTACCTGTATATTTAGGGTGAGCCCCCAACCCTCATGGTTTAGTCCATACTATGTCTTGTATGGTCATAAGCACTTTGACCTGTAGACCTGATTCCCCACATAGATGGGCTGCTCCATGGAGGTCCCTCTATTCTCCATCCCCTGCTGGGCACAGTCACTTATACTAGCTGCAGAAGGACTCTCTCAGGAGCTGAAGGCTGCCAGATTTGCTACAACCTTTCTCCTCCCTTCTCTCCATTCCACACACAAATTTTCCAAAGAGAGAACAAAGGAAGCTGCTCATGTTTTCCCAAAAAGAATAAAACACAGAATCTAGAACCAAGTCTAAATGCTTCACATTTGTAGATGTGAAATGTGCAGAGAGGTGACTGGACATGCAATGAACCAGCAAAGGGCAGTTTTCACTTCCCTGGGTTTGGGCCAAGGCTGTATTGCCTGCTAGCCTCTTAGAGATATTCCCCTCCACTTCTCCCCCTAAAGCTTTGGGTATGACTAGGAATCGTGGAAACCTATGTGAACTCCTTCATCCTTATCTACTTGCTTTCAACGCATGAGGGGGGAGGGCAGAACTGGAATCTTCCCTCCCTCACTTTGGGAATGAGGGTGAAAGGGGATTTACTAATTTCAACCCCCTCCTCACAGTCACCAGCAAAACCTCCCTGTGCCCAGAGATTAAAATAAATCAAACCAAAAGTAAAGCAAGAGGAGTTCCAGCAAAATGGCACTCTAGGCAGAAGCACCACGCCGTCCCTCCACAGCAAAGATCCAAAAAACTCAGCCGAACAGAGAATACAACAATCCTGAAACCCTAAAACATCAAATGAAGAGACAAAGAACTCAGCCAAGCACCAAATGGAGTGAGAAAACTGAC
>NW_004443950.1:12108071-12165159 GCF_000243295.1 Trichechus manatus latirostris | reverse complement strand
ATGAGAAACTATTTGTTCTGTAAGCCTTCACCTGAAATACAATTAAAAAAAGAAAGGAAAAAAAAAACAAAAGTAAAGCAAGAATAACTTCAGTTAGACACCATGAGGAACTGCCAGACCACTGAGGTACAACACAAGGAGGTGGCAGAGAGGAGCTATGGGTATCTGAAGAAAAGGGCTAGGTACTCAACCGCCTTGGGTTAAGGATACGCACATGCCTAGAGGCAGAGGGACCTGATCTGATTATCTCTTGAGTTCTGTTTTAGTTCTAGACACCCATGAATAAGTAAAAACCGGCCTATGGGTGGGGCAAATGCCCTACAGGTAGGTGGAAGCTGACCTGAGGCCTGCAGCCCAACTATCTCTCGGGAGATTGTAACCACCACTTGGGGAAGTCAGTGAATTTGGGTTCTGGTTCCCTCTGCTGGCCTTGGGCAAGTCTGTTCCCTTCTCTGGGCTCAATGCAATCACCCTAAAAAGGAGGGGGCTGGACCAGATGATCTCTAAGGGGCCCCAACTCTGTCTTCCAAGATGGTTTGAGTGCCTACTGTGTGCTGAGACTGTTAGACATATTGCCTGCATGACTGCCCAGCTGAGTTAGTCATCCAGCCCCCAGCCCACTACAGGACACTCACCTCTGCTCCTTGACTATTGGGCAGGCCACAGCTTCAGTGGGCCGTGGGCAACATGCCACCTGGGCATTGGTGGCATCAGGGGTATTACAAGGGGCACCTGCCACTGGCTTCCCCACTCAGAACATGTAGCGAAATGGTGATATGGCTGGACCCCCTGGTCCACCCAGCTGAGCAGCATCCTGCAGCCCACTTCTCTAAATACATAAAGCAGCCAAATCTAGCACCCACTGGCCTGAGACCACTCTACAGCAAAATGAGGTACCTGCTCACCCCACACCTGACACAAGGAGCCATCCCATGGCTCAGCAATGATGCCCTCCACCCCATCTCTCTAAATTCTCTCCAGCAGAAAAGCACAGCTTTAGTCCACCTCCTCTATGAAGCCAACTCTGACTATGCCTCATTGATCTGCCCCTTCTCTGAGAGCCTACACCATTTTTTACCTGAGCCCCAGCAATGCCATTTGCCTGCATTCCCTTTTGTGACACTTCTGCTTCTTAGCATTAACGCTGTTTCTCCAACCACTAGGTAACCTCCATGAGTGTCTCATGAACCTCAAGAGCTAGGAGGATTAAATAAAACCACAACCTTCCTTACATATAGCACTTGAAAATTAAATTGATTAGGATAAAAGTTAAGCTGTTATGACAAAGAATCCTCAATTATAGCAGCTTAAAAAACACAGAAGTTTGTTTCTCTAGCTAATGGTGTTGGTGTTGAGCTCACAGCCCCTTAGATTCTCTAACCACATCCTGCCCACCAGCCTGGCTTCCAATGCTAGTACCTGCATCTTCGTTAGAGTGCTGCCCTTGAGCTGCTGGAATTCACTGTGCCCACAAGGACTGATGAGTGTGAGGGTAAAATACCCTAGTAAACGAGGTAGAAGTTGCACCCATCCCTTCCCTTCACGTGCCTTTGGTGAGAACTTAGCTGCAAGGGAAGCTGGAAATGTGTCCAACTCAAAGTCTATTAATGTGGAAGAGGAAAATGATTGTGGCAGGCAATTTGCAGTCTATGCTACAGAAATTTAATAATATCTACACATTTAGTGTGCCCCCAAATATGCCAGGTGCTCTGCTGCATGCTATCCATGTGCTGATTTGTCTAACCGTCACAGTGCGATGAGAATGTTACTGCTGTCATTCACAGATAAAGCAAGTGAGGCACTGAGAAGTTAGTGCCTCACCTGGAGTCAGACACATCTTATCTGCAAGAGGCAAAGTTAGGTCTGGCTCATAGATTTTTCTACTCTGTGGTTATTTTGCTTTTCATCCCTTTTGCTGTATTTCACCTGGCCCCAAACCCTTACTTTGAAGGTGAAAAAATTAGGGCCCAGAGAAAGGCAGAGACTCACTCAAATAGACAGAGAACAAAAGGCAGAATCGGGCCAGAACCCAGGGGTCCTGGCCACCTTCCTGCTTCTTAGCCCATGATGCCTCCTCTGGGCTGACTACCCAACTCTGACTAGCGCCTACTGGAAAGCCAGGGACAGCGATGTGTACTGTTTGGACTCACTGGGTCCTCAATGAGAGTGTCACCAAGTTCAGAGCCCAGCCTTAAACCACAGTAATGTTTACATATTCTCATTAGAAAATCTACCAATTGGGGTGGCAGTGACGGCCCAGGACCCCCTGTTACCATACGGCATTCTCTGTGCTTGGCCCACAGCTTTGAACCAGCTCCCTGGCCTCTCCCAGAAAGAAAGGCAAGCTTATTCTCTTGGGCCTGGCTGTTGACATACAGGGACTAGACAGTGGAAAGGGATGGGGCAACCAGGCTCCCCAGATCCTCCATAAAGTCATCCCCTCACTATCGTCAGTGTCAGTTGCTTAGCAACTGCCTTTGCCAGATGGTGGCACTGAGAGCATGCCAATCTCTCCCAAGCTAAAAATACACTCCCAACGACAACGGGTCTATTTTAAAAGATACAATGCGCTCCCAACGTCTTCCCTTGTCTGCAAGGAACGGTGCTGTGCCGGGTCTCTCCGGGCTTCTGATTTTGTTTGACAGGGTGGAAAGGAACATTCAGGGAAAGAAGCTCAAGGCCAGGCACCAAAGGGGTGCTCAGAAAATTGCCACAGAGGAGGAAGAGGAGGAGAAAGAGGAAAGAAAAGAAATGGTGATCCGGGAAGTAAATACCTGGTGATGGGCAGCAAACCCTTAATTTGGCTATATGCTTTACCTGCTCAGGAGAGTGGGGTTAAGAAGAAAAGTCACAGAGTCACATCCCCATTTTACAGGTGAGAAGGCAGAGGCCCTAAGAGGTTAAGACGAGAATAGCTAGTTCTTGGCCCCTGTTTAGGGAGAACAGGCAGAAGCCACCAGATGTGGGGCACAAGGTCACTGGCCCTATAACTCCTCTTGAATTCGCTTTGGCAGATTTATCCCAAAACACCTCACCAGCTTAGCCTTTCAGTTTAGTCATAATCACTTGCAGCTTTCTTGGTGCAAAGAGAGTAATAATGAGTCCCTTCGTCCATGCCTTTAGCCATTAATCTATTCAACAAATACTTATTAACCACCTACTGCCATATTGTGTCAGGCTCTGGAGATACAGCAGGGGACAGATACACATGGTCCCCACCTCATGTTGCTCCTGGCCCAGAAGGAGGGGCAGGCAGTGGCAGGTAGGCTCAGGGTACCCCCTGCTCCAGGGTTTGAAATCAGGCCTGTTTATTTGCTCTGCAACCAGAGGCTGCCACTTAATTAGGGTCACCAGACAGAACGCAGGAGGCCCAGTTAAATTTGAATTTCAGATAATGCAATATTTAGGACATACTTACACTAAAAATATATATTTGTGGTTCATCTGAAATTCAAATTTATCTGGGCCTCTTGTATTTTTATTTGCTAAATCTGGCAGCCCTACACTTAATAGCATTGTTATTCAGTTTCTTCATTGTGAAATGGAAAAAAAAATAGTATCTACTTGTAGAGGTTACTTTGGGGGTTAAATGAGAAAATGTTTAAATCTGAGACTGGCAGATAAATGTTATTTCCTCTCCTCTTCCAGCAGGACTGAACTGGAGTTTTGCCCTGGGCAGCCCAGTGGTCAAAACTGGAAGATGTACAGCCTAAAGCAGCCCTCACCTGCCCAGGGTCTGGCAGTAGGTGATGGGTGGGGGTAGCGCATGCTCTGTCCTAAGGCCAAGCCAGGGGATGAGGGAAACCTGTTGATAACTTCCTTAGTTTCCCAGTGCTGCCATAACACAAATACCACAAGCGAGTGGCTTTGAAGAACATAAACGTACTTTCTCACAGTCCAGAGGCTAAAAGACCAAATCAGGGTCTCAGCCATGTCAATTCCTTCCTTGTATGTAGTCCCAGGCATTCCTTGGTTCCTCAGCTTGAAGACAATCCTCACGTGATGTCTGTCTTCCCCTGTGTGTGTGTGTGTGTGTGTGTGTGTGTGTGCACGCGCGCGCGCGCGTGCATCTCTGTATCTAATCTGCTCTTTTTATAACACAGAAGTGATTAGATTTAGAACCCACCTTACTCTGGTATGTTCTAATTAACATGCCAAAGAAACCCCTATTTCCAAACAGGTATAGGGATTAGGATTCCAATGCATGTTTTTTGTTCGTTTGTTTGTTTTTTGTTTGTTTGGGGGGAAGCGGGGGACACAATTCAATCCATAACAACAATTTACTTGAAAAAGAAACAAAGAACCAGCCAGACTTTGCCTGGAGAGTTGGCCAAGGCCAGCAATTCTCCATCACCTGGTGTGCTTGTTAAAAATATAGATGCCAGGCCTCTACCCAAACATACTAAGTGAAGGAGGGACATACCTGTTAAACAAAATCTCTAACCACTCTTCTGGGCTCTAAGGTTTGAGAATCACATGCCTGGGCATAGGGAGGGATTGCTATCCCCCGGGAGGCACCATCGCAGAATCCTGCCTTAAGGAGTCGAATCGACTTAACGGCAAAGAGTTTGTTTGTTTTTAACGTGAGACCCTGGATTGGATCTTGGAAGAGAAAAAGGGCATTAGTGGCAAACTGGGTGAAATCTGAATAAAGTCAGGAGTTCAGTTAATAGTGTTGTCCAACATTAATTTCGTAGCTTTGATCATTGTGCCATGGTTGCATAAGATGCTAACATTAGGGAAAGCTCAGTGAAGGGTATATGGGAACTCTCTGTACTCTTGTCATAACTCTTGTATAAACTCAAATTATTTCAAAATAAAAAGTTTTTTATTTTTGCTTTGGCTCAAGGCCTGCCGTGGGCCTTTCCCCAGTCCAGTTGTGCACCAGAAGGGCCCATCTGCAGGCCCACTGGAAGCAGACTTAGTTAAGCAAGTACAGGTAGCTGAGAGCCCGCCGCTCCCTCCCTTCACCTCCCCCCACATACAGGTACTGGGGAGAGCACTGCTTCTCTTCCCTGCCATTCACACTGGGGCTTAAATGTCAACCTCAATGAATTACATTTGAACCTGTCTAAGTTATCAACCTGGCCAAGGCCCTAATTGGATGCCAGGCACACCTGCTGAAGGGCATGCATAATTTATCAGCTAGGAGAGCCACAAGGCCTTTCATCATGGCCCGAGGGAAGCGGAGGGAGAGAAGGGGAGAAGGAGGAGAAGGGGAAGAAACAAAGTGGGGAGAGGAGGGGTGAGAGAAAAGAAAGAAAGAGCGTGAGGGTGGGAGATGGAGGCTGGGGGAGGCATGGGAAGTGTAGGGAGGAGGTAAGGGGAGGAGAGGGGAAGAAGAAGAGGGACTGAGAGGAGAAGGGGGAGGGTGAAAGAGGAGGGTCAGGGAAAGTAGTGTGAAAAGGAGGGAGAGGGGAAGAGGGTAAAGGAGAGTGGAGGGAAGGGGCCTGGAATAATCTTCTCAGCATGGTGCTAGCCACTCAGTCTTTAAGTCTCTTCTCTAGGGCCACCTCCTCCAGGAAATCTGCACTCCCTTCCCCAAGCTTAGGCTCTCCTTCTCTCACTCTCCCATAGCACCAGGATGCACCTCTGCTTTAACTGCGCTAATCTAAATGTCCTGTAATGTTTATTAAAACATCTGACTCCCTCAGACCATGCATCCTCTTGTTTAGGGATGATATTTGACGTGATGACAAGTCACCCCTGCCTGGCAGAGTCCCTGCACACAGTAAGCATTTTTTGAATGACTGAAAGGGAGAGAAAAAAGAAGGTAGATTTCATACACGGAAACTCCCTTAACCAATTAACCCAAATCCCAAATAGGATTTAACCCCTTCCACTTGGGCCCCCTGGATCTGCCCACCAAACTTTCTCCAACTCTGCCCTAATCCCCAATGCCACCTTCACTACACCTAACCTCTATCTTCTGCTCCTGCCTCCCATCTCCCAAGGCCAAGTACCATGCAGAAAAGCAAGAACAGTCATACTGGAATTGAAACAGTAAATACATATCTCTCTGAGGCATTTCTCATTTTACAAAGTCAAGGTACACAAATCGTCTCGTCCTCCCTGACTTTCCTCAGTCCTCTCCGTCACGGGATTCACCAAACAATTCTGTGTGGTCAAAACCAACGGCACTCTTCTCTCCCCACCCAAACTCAACTCTCAGCAGCACTGACCCCTCCCTCCTTCTGGACTCCTGACACCACACTCTTCTGCATTTCTTCCTTCCAACCTAGCCACTTCATTTTCTTTGCTGAATCTCTCTTCTTTGCGCAACCCCTGAATACTGGGGCATGCCAAGACTCACTCCTCAGACCTCTGATCTTCTCTAGTCATTGTTTCTACTTAAGTGCTCTTGTCCAGTTCCATGGCTCTAAATGCCATCAAATACAAATGGTTCCTAAACATGTATCTCTACCCTTGACCTCTCCCTTAAGCTGCAAGCACAAATATCCACTTGAATGTCTGTATTAGTTATCTATTGCTATGTTGCAAATTTCCCCAAAATAGTGGTTTAAAATAAGAAACATTTACTATCTCACAGTTTCTGTGAGTCAGGAATCTGGGTGTCACTTAGCTGGATGCCTCTGGCTTAGGTTCTTTCATGAGCTTGTAGTCAACTTGTAGGCTGGGGCTGTGGTCTCATCTGAATGCATGACTGAGGGAGGTTCTACTTTCAGGATCATTCATTTGGTTGTTGGCAAGATTCAGCTCCTTGCAGGTTGGACTGAAGTTCTTAGTTCCTCACTGGATATTGACCAGAGGTCTACGTCAGTTCCTTGCCATGTGGGCCTCTCTATAGGGCAGCTTCCAATATGACAGCTGGCTTCATCAGAGCGAGTGAGCAAGAGAGCAAGAAAGAGTGTTCAAGACAGAAGCCACAGCTTTTTTTGTGACCTAATTTCAGAAGTTATATCTCATCACCTCTGCCAAATTCTGTTTGCTAGAAATGAGTCACTAAATCCAGCCCTCACTCAAGGGCATGAACAGCAGAAGGCAGAGGTCATTGGGGACCATCTTGAACAGGCATCTGAAACTAAACATGTCCATAATAGAACTCGATTTTTCCACTCAAATTTGTTCATCCTCAATTTTTCTCTATCTTGGTAACTAGTGTACCACCATTGTGATGAATTTTGCTATGTCAACTTGAATAAGCTGAAATTATATTTCCCAGAATCCCCCTATTGCATGGTTCTGGGATAGAGTTGGCTACAACAGAAACTTGCACTAGATTTGGAAGGAGGAAGTGAAGTAGCAGCAATTATTCTTGAGAGATCATCACAGTCAGATATGCTGATGGACAGACACAGTTACCTGGAGCATTCCTGTTTGTCCTCACTTTGCTCTGTGTCCAGTTCATCTTCCCAACTTTATGTGTTGCTGACCAACTGCTCCCCAAGGCCCACCTCCAGAGTGTGGCTGCAGGCCCAGAGCAGCAGAAGCTATACGGAGGCAACAGCATCCTATAGTCCTCTGCAGGTTCTCCCCTTCATAGCCTCACCATTGTGGCTGGTCACTCTTGGTTTCTTGGATTTCCCTACAGCTCTGACTTATCTATCTACACCAGGGCTTCAGGAGAGCTATTAATGGCTCTTTCTCTGATCCTCCAACTCTCCCTTCCAGACTTCACTTTCCCAGTACCACTTACATTTGTATAAAGTCTAATTCCTATAATGAATCCTTTATCCTATAATGCTCGTAATGTTGGCTCCCTCTTATGTCCATTGAAATATCACCCCTCAGAGAGGCTTTTCCTTAATTTACCACCTTGTCTATGTTCTAATTCCTCCTATACCATAACATTCTGAATGAGAATCAGCAATATTTACCAAATTCTTACTATGTCCCATATACTATACCAAGTACTTTAAATATACTACCATGAGTCTTGTAAGGTAGGGTATATTTATCCCTACTTTTTAGATGGGGAAACAAAGGCACAAAGATGTGAAGTGATTCATCCATGATCTCACAGACAGTAAGAGGCAATGGAGTATCTGAAACTAGTTATGCGTGACTTCTAGACCACTGTCTTCATCACAGTATAACACCTCCCCAAGTCCAAAGCTGGAGTTAGGAGAGTTTCTCAACTTCTCAAACTTGGCATCTTCATTTGGAAACCACAGGTAACTCAGAGATTCATTGTGAGCATTAACTGTGCTTAATAAAGTGTTAACCCTTTCTACTTCCCCACTCCTACAAATCTCAAAAGCCAGGGTCAAAATCTCAACTGGGGTGGATCCTCAGAATCAAGGGTTCCCAGTATTCCTTTGGGCAGAGAATCCATGAGCCTTCCCCAATACTATGTGGCAGATTTCATTCTGGAGCCTTGGCAGCACGCTGCCCAGAGCCTTTTTCTTCCCACTGCCACCTGTGCTGGTGGTCTCACATGCCCAACTCTCAACCATCTGCAGAAATAAACACAGAGGACTCCAGGTCTGGACCAAGCCCCCAGCTGGATAGTGTTTATCTGCAGAGGATGAGTCAATCCCAGGGCAGACAACCTCCCCTCGGCCATCACTGGCTTCTGGGTAATGACACCCTGTGTTCCTCTGCAGCAGGGCTGGGCTATGTCAGGCCTTCAAGAGCCTCCCGGGGCTCTTCTGAAGTTGTGCAACATGTGGAGCCACATAGTAAGAGAAACAGACTCATAATTTAGAAGGACAGCTGGCTTCAGAGAAGTCGAGAGGGCTTGCGTGTCACTGTGATTAGTTTCATCTCCATTGCCTGCTTATTAAACCCCAAAGTCCTCTCCTGCCACCCAGAGCTCTCTGGGGTCTGTCTTCAGCTAAGATGTCCCTGTCCAAATGCTCTGATCCTCTCTCCCTAGAATACATGGGTCCTTCTGCTCCTTTGACTCTCAGCTCAGAGCAACAACAAAATGGGAAAGCTCGAGAGAAGAGGAATATATGGTCCTGTTCTTGAGGGTGAATCACTAAGCTGATGTATCCACTATTGCTACAACAACGCTGTGTGACAGAGTGCCCTCAGTGCTCTCACACAGCAATCATTTGCTCTTGTGCTCACTGCTCTGCATGACGGCTGCCACTAAGCTGTGCTAGGTTGGACTTCAAGCTCAGCTGCAGGTTGGATACAGGTCCTCTTCACTTGTCCCTCATCCTCCATGACCAGCAGCTGCCCAGGCTATATGATCTTCTTCATGATCACCGCGGCACAAGAGAGTAAGCCAAACTGGGCAAGCAGTTTTCCACCTCACCTCACATCTGCTAACATCTGTTGGCCGAAGCAAGTTGCATGATCAACCACCGAACCAAGGGGTGATGAAGAATTTCACTCTTCCCCCTATGAAGCCAACCATAGCACAGGTGTGGATATTTAATACTACTGTATGTGAGTTAAGAATGAATAATTCACTCTGCCACATGACCTCTCCTCATCCCTTTACCTGTTTCCTACTCTTGCTCAAAGATACAGGTCAAAGCCAACCAACTACTAACCACATGCAGATGGAACAACATTTGCGAATGATTTTCTTTAGAGATTTAGAAAAATCACTACTTTTCCATCAATTTGCACATTCCAAAAATATTTTCCCATCTGTTGTCTCATTTGATCTTCAAAACTTATTAGGTGGGCTGAACTTAAAGTAATCCCACTTTAGACTTTTGGAAATAATTATAGCTGGTGCTTCCTCCTTGGCCAATAGTGTGCCAATCACTTTACATGAGTTAAATACACTGAATCCTTTCAAAAGCCCAGGGAGGTAGCTACTGTTATTGCTCTCATTCTCCAGAAGAGAAACTGAGGTGCAGAGATAATTAAAAACAAACCTGCCCATGGTCCCTCAACTAATAAGTAGCAAAGGCAGGATTTGAACCCTGGTCTCTGACTCCAATTAATTGCTAAGCTGTACCCAATCACAAAGGAAGACCCAGAGAGGCAAAGAGGCTTATCCTGATCCTCTACACAAAATGCTTCCCAGATTTTAATGTGCATAGGATCACTTGGGGACCTTATTAAAATTTATTGAAATGAAGATTTTGATTCTGCAGGTCAGCATTTTTAACAACCCCCAAAGTGATGCTTTGCATAGCAAGGATCCATACCACACTGCCTCTAGTAAGAACCTGCCTACCTCTGTCCCAGGTGAGATTCTCCTGGGTAGGTAAGCTCTTGTATTATGAAGGGCTCACTCTTGCTATTGCAAGTGACAGAAAACCCTGTTCAAATTTTGGTTCAAGACAAGGAATTTATTGCCTTATGTAACTGGGAAGTCCTGAGGCAGGACTGGCTTCAGGCAAGGATGTATCTAGGGGCTCCAATGATGCATCAGGACCTGCTCTGTAATAATTGCTCAGCTTTGAACTCCATGATAATTTTATTCCCAGGTTTCCAGATGGGTGAAGACATGGTGGGATGATCTGCACAAGCTGAAGCTCAGGCTGGTGAGCTCATATCCAGTCTGGAAAAGACAAGAGGATCAGCCAGAGACAGCTGCTAGCCCCTCCTATGCTCCAGATGCCTCAACACTCCTCACCTGACCAGGGTGTCCTTGAAAGTTGGAGCTAACCAGTGATGTCAATGCAACCGGGTGCATTCAAGACTCTCAGCTATGGAGCAGGTTGAGGCGAATTGGCCACATGCTGACATGTAGCGTCTTTCCATATTCCCTGGGTTTTCCAACTGTGTCAGAGTGAATTATTCATTCTTAACTCACATACAGTAGTATTAAATATCCACACCTGTGCTGTGGTTGGCTTCATGGGGGAAGAGTGAACTTCTTCATCACACCTTGGTTTGGTGGTTGACCATGCAACTTGCTTCGGCCAACAGATGTTAGCAGATGTGAGGTAAGGTGGAAAACTGCTTGCCCAGTTTGGCTTACTCTCTTGTGCCGCGGTGATCATGAAGAAGATCATATAGCCTGGGTAGCTGCTGGCCATGGAGGATGAGGGACATGTGAAGAGGACCTGTATCCAACCTGCAGCTGAGCTTGGAGTCCAACCTAGCACAGCCTAGTGGCAGCCGTCATGCAGAGCTGTGAGCACGAGAGCAAATGATTGTTGTGTGAGAGCACTGAGGGCACTCTGTCACACAGTGTTGTTGTGGCAATAGTGGACACTTCAGCTTAGTGATTCACCCTCAAGAACAGGATTGTATATTCCTGTTCTTTCAAGCTTCCCCATGTTGTTGTTGTTGTTAGTTGCCATCAAGTTGATTCTGACTCAAGGCGACCCCATATGTGTCAGAGTAGAACTGTGCTCCATAGGGTTTTCAAGGCTGTGACTTTTCAGAAGCCAATAGCCAGGCATGTCTTCTGAGGCATCCCTGGGTGGGTTCGAACCACCAGTCCTTCAGTTAGTAGTCAAGCGCTTAACCATTTGTACCACTGAGGGACTCAGTATATACCAGGGACTCAGGAATCAGAAACACTGAGGCTCATCTAACCTAATTTCCTAATTTGACAGACAGGGAAATTGAGACTCAGAGAGGCAAAGTGACTTGCCTAAGATCATCCTAAGTAGGTGGCCCAGCAAAGGAGCCCCAGTGGTGCAATGGTTAATTGCTGGGCTGCTAACTGAAAGGTTGGCAGTTGGAATCCACCAGTCATTCCGTGGGAGAAAAGACTTGGTGATCTACTTCTATGAAGATTACAGCAGAGGAAACTTGGGGCAGTTCTACTCTGTTATATAGGGTTGCTATGAGTCAGAATCAACTTGACAGCACCCAACAACAATAACAACAGGTGGCCCAGCAGCCAGGCCTAGAACCAGGTCTCCTGGCTTCTAGACCAGTGTTTTTCCCACTCCACCTGCTGCACTTCTTATTTGTTTATTCAGAGACTGACAGAAAATGCTCCTGATTTGACCCTGTATCTGTAACCCTATCCCTGTCCTTGGTGCTCAGAGGTCCTGTCAGCTCTGGGCTCCTCTAGACTCTGACCTTGCATCAGGGAAGCACACACTCAAGACCCTGAATGGACTGCAAGTGTTTGCTTCCCAGCGCAGCCTGCAGGAACACAGAAGCAGGTCATGTTCAAGGTCTGGCACAACCTGAGGCATCAGGGACACAGGCAGGTCCCAGGATCACCAGCCCATGGGGTATCTGGGCACACGGCTGTGCACTGACCACACAAGATAGGTCACAGCTGGGACCAGGGCTCACCTAGGCTCTGTTGGGGAGGAGAGTGGACCAGAGCAGGCATTAGAACGGGACAGATAGGGCCCATCGCTTCTTGGGGAGCCCCTCAGATTGGCCCGGAAGCAAGGCAGAGTTTGACCATGAGGTGCTTCCCATCCCTCCTGGGAAAATGGTTCCCCAGCAGCCTTGTGGAGGAAAGTGGGCTCTTGACTCACAAGCATGGTTGGCAAGCTTGGAGCGCAGATGGGCTGCTGTCAGCATCCTCCTCTTGCCCCCTCCTCAGAATACTCCTAAGGGTGGGGGGCCTGTCTGCACATCTCCTCCCGCCCACTTTCAGACAATCTGGCTGCCTTTCTCACATGCACCCCACCCCCTGATCCATGCTGGCCCCTCCTGGCCTCACTCCCCACAAGCCGGAGTTAGGGCCGGGACTAAGGTAAGCAAGCGAGGCACAAAATTTAAGGAGAAGCCAAAAATACTCAGCAATCAAGGTAAATAATATTTTCATGCAATATCTTTAAAATCAAAAGTAATGCAAAAAAGTCCACAATTTACAAAATACCACAATTTTAAATAAAGGCACATCTGTCAAGATGGGGACTGGGGTGAGATGAGAGTGGTGAGTCAGGCAAGTGCAAGAGCAGGTCCTGTCTTCATTTAAAATTTTGATTTTTTTGTTCATCATGAATTTTTCTTGCATAATTTTTATTCTTAGCATGTTGCATTAAAATATACTGAGTTTTTTGGCACCCCCTTACATTCTGTGCCTGAGGCGGTGCCTCACTTCCCTTACTTTAGTCTCAGTCCTGTAAAACCCAATTCTGGCCCTGTCAGCCATCCTCCTTAGCCCCAGCGTTGGCTCCCTGATATTCTTGGGATAATGGCAAAACTCCTCACATGCTCTCTAAGTCCTCATGGCTGTGCCCCTGCCCACCTCTTCACCCGAATTACTGGTAGTCAGCTGGAACACACCAGTACGGCCATAAAGGTTGTTAAAATGTTGACATACTTCTAATCGCAAGTTCCCATTCCCAAGTGTCCTGGCTATCCTGGCCCCTCCCCAGGATCTTCTCAGACCTCCACATAATCCAGCAACCAAAGGATCAATGCCTGACCAGCCAGGGACCCCCAGATCCTGCCCAAGAAATATTTCCAATAGCTCCCTGTCCAGCCTCATTCTATGCCAAGCGTCCCCCTCCCCCACCACTTGGTCTCTTTGCTCCAGCCACATTGACCTTCTCTGCAGCTCTTTGCATACACTGTTCTCTCTACCCTCCCTTCTTTATCTCTGACTCATCCTTCAGGTCCTAGCCTAAATGTCACTTTGCAGGGAAGCTCTCCCGGACTTTTCTGACCTTCTTTTTAATAGCCATCTCATGTCATGTGTTGCTTTCATGGTTCTGTTCACAGTGATGATTTTACATCGTTTGTGTGACATTTTTAAAAATTTGTTTTCCAGCACTAGACTGTAGACTCTGTGAAGACAGAGATTGAATCTGTCTTTATTTTATCTCCAGTGCTTATCTAAATACCTGACATATAGTAGGTCCATTTCCTTGGGAAGGGCCATGAGGGAGATGCAGAAGAGTCATTTATAGGATATGACTCAAGGAACAAAAAATTTTTTGAAAGTCCCACTTTGGGGCCGTGGTGCCTTAAATTCACCATTAACATCATTCTGTAAGGCTGGGGTATTTTTTGTGGATCATCAGAGCTACCCAAAGCCCCATAACCAATGTGAGGAAATCAAGACCCAGGGAAAAGAAGTGATTTGCCCAAAGCCAAAGGCTAATGACTAACAAAAGCAGGACTAGATCCAGGTCTCCTGACTCCTAGTCCAAGCTCTTTCCATTCCATCCTCTGATCCCCTCTCTTCTTCCCAGGGACTACTTCCAGTGTCCACACTTGTCCCATTCTAAACATTTTCCTTCCTTCTGCTTCTCCTCTCCCCACCACCCCAGTCTATATCTAGTTCACATTCAGGGGTCATAGAAATCGTCATGGAAACATTTCTGAGATTCTATTTCAAAAAGACAGTGATCCTTTTTTATTTTGAGGTGAGTTCCAAAGCTGCAGTCTTTCCTCCTCCAAGAGAATGAAGATCCTATGAGTCACACAATGTGGTGATGTGGACCCCACATTTATCCCACCAACTTGCTTTGTGTCCAGCCCCATGTGCAAAGCATCAGGGCTCCAGGGGGTTGTTCCATTTTGGGAGCAGTAGAGGTGCATCCTGCTTTTGTCAATCAGCTCTGAGGGGCCTCAGGTTGTACTGTTCAGGGTTTTGCTTCAGAATGTGTACTCACTAAACTCTCCCCCTTCAACCATTCAGGGAATTTAACAACAGATTATGCATCCATGCCTTGCTGGGGAACAGCAAGCAGAGAAGAAAAACACTTCTCCAGACATTCCTTCCAGTCCTCAATTCATCTGACATTTATGGAGCACTAACTGCTGGGGCAGTGGTGGTTCAGTGATAGAATTCTCATCTTCCATGCGGGAGACCTGAGTTAGATCCCAGCCAATGCATCTCAAGCGCAGCCACCACCTGTGTGTCAGTGGAGGCTTGTCTGTTGCTATGATGCTAAGAATAGATTTGATGCATTGAACATTAATGATCGAAGACCAGACAAGTTGTTGGATGACATCAAGGACATCATGCATGAAAAAAGCAAAAGATCATTAAAAAGACAGGAAAGAAAGAAAAAACCAAAATGGAAGTCATAAGAGACTCTGAAACTTGCTTTTGAACGTAGAGGAGCTAAGTGAACAGAAGAAATGATGAAATAAAAGAGCTGAACAGAAGATATCAAAGGGCGACTTGAGAAGACAAAGTATTATAATGCAATATGCAAAGACCTGGAGTTAGAAAACCAAAAAGAAATAACGCGCTCTGCATTTCTCAAGCTGAAAGAACTGAAGAAAAAATTCAATGCTTGAGTTGCAATTTTGAATAATTCTACAGGCAAAACATTGAATGACACAGGAAGCATCAAAAGCAGATGGAAGGAATACACAGAGTCACTGTACCAAAAAGAATTGGTTGACATTCAACCATTTCAGGAGGTAGCATATGATCAAGAATTGATGGTAGTGAAGGAAGAAGTCCAAGCTGCACTGAAAGCACTGGCAAAAAAACAAGGCTTCAGGAATTGACGGAATACTAATTGAGATGTTTTAACAAATGGATGCAATTCTGGAAGCGCTTACTCGTCTATGCCAAGAAATTTGGAAGGCAGCTACCTGGCCAACTGACTGGAAGAGATCCATATACTTGCCTATTCCAAAGAAAGGTGATCCAGTAGAATGCAGAAATTATAGAACAATATCATTACTATCATATGTAAGTAAAATTATGCTAAAGATAATTCAAAAACAATCATAGCAGTACATCAACAGGGAACTTCCAGAAATTCAAGCCAGATTCAGAAGAGGACATGGAACAAGGGATATCATTGTTGATGTCAGATGGATCTTGGCTGAAAGTAGAGAATACCAGAAAGATGTTTACTTGTGTTTTATTGACTATGCAAAGGCATTCAACTGTGTGGATCATAACAAATACGGATAACATTGCAAAGAGAATAGGAATTTCAGAACAATTAACTGAGCTCATGACATGTGCTCATGAACCTGTGCACAGACCAACAGGCAGTCTCTCAAACAGAACAAGGGGATACTGCATGGTTTAAAGTTAGGAAAGATGTGCGTCAGGGTTGTATCCTTTCACCATACTTATTCAATTTGTATGTTGAGCAAATAATCCGAGAAGCTGGACTATATGAAAAAGAATGCAGCATCAGGATTGGAGGAAGACTCATTAACAACCTGCAATATGCAGATGACACAACTTTGCTTGACGCACTTATTGATGAAGATCAAAGACTACAGCCTTCAATATGGATTACACTTCAACATAAAGAAAACAAAAATCCTCACAACTGGAACAATAAGCAATATCATGATAAATGGAGAAAAGATTGAATTTGTCAAGGATTTCATTTTACTTGGATCCATAATCAATGCTCATGGAAGCAGCAGTCAAAAAATCAAGTGATGTATTGCATTGGGCAAATCTGCTGCAAAAGACTTCTTTAAAGTGTTGAAAAGCAAAGATGCCACTTTGAGGACTAAGGTGCGCCTGACCCAAATCATGATATTTTTAATTGCCTCGTATGTATGCAAAAGCTAGACAATGAATGAGGAAGACCAAAGAAAAATTGACAAATTTAAATTATGGTACCGGCAAAGAATATTGAATACCACGGGCTTCCAGAAGAATGAACAAGTCCGTCTTGGAAGAAGTATAGTCAGAGTGCTCCTTAGAAGCGAGGATGGTGAGATTTCATCTCACATACTTTGGACACGTTATCAGGAGGGACCAGTCCCTGGAGAAGGACATCATTCTTGGTAAAGTAGAGGGTCAGAGAAAAAGAGGAAGACCCTCAACGAGATGGACTGACACAGTGGCTGCAACAATGGGCTCAAACATAGCAATGATTGTGAGCATGGCACAGGACCAGACAGTGTTTCGTTCTGTTGTACATAGGGTTGCTATGAGTCAGAACTGACTTGACGGCACATAACAACACCTAACAACAAAACTAAACTACTGATCTTCCCCTTGCATGAACCTGTTCTCTTCCTCCATCTGCGCTGATGAGAATTCTGTTTCTGATTGCTCATTTCAAAAACCAGAGAGTCTTTCTTGACTCCTCTTTCTCTCACGTCCCATTTCAAACCATTAGCAAAACCCAGTTGCCCTACCTTCAAAATTATCCAGAATCTGCACAACAAAACCACTTTACATCCGCTAGAATGGTTAAAATAAGAAAGCAGGCAAGAAGAAGTGTTGGTGAGGATTTGGAAAAATTGGAACCCTCATACATTGTTGATTGGAATGTAAAATGGTGCAGCCACTACAGAAAACAGTTTGGTAGTTCTCAAAAAGTTAAACATAGAGTTACCATATGGCCCAGCAATTCCATTCCTAAAAAGTACCTACTCACGAAAAGTGAAAACACACATACACACAGAAACTTGTAAATGAACGTTGTATTAGTTTCCTAAAGCTGCTATAACAAATTATCACAGGCTTGTTGGCTTAAAACAACAGAAAGTAATTTTCTTACAGTTCTGGAAGCCAGAAGTCTGAAATCGAGGTGTCCGCAGTCTATGCTCCCCCAGAGGGTCTAGGGAAGATTCGGTTCCGCGCCACTTTCAGCTTCCAGTGGCTGTCGGAATTCCTTGGCTTTTGGTTGCCAGATTCTATCAAATTATAAAATCTATTCTATTAAATATGAAGCAGATCAGGCCATTCCTCGACTCAAAATGCTGCAAATGTTTCCAGTCTCAGAATTAAAACCATATTCTTTACAATGGCCTATAAGGCCCTATAGGGTTGCTATGAATGGGAAGTGACTTGATGGTAATGGGTTTGGTTTTTGGATAAGGCCTACACAATCTGACCTCACCTCCTTTGTCTTTGACCTTACCTCCTTCTACTTCCCCCATCTCCCACTCCCATCCAGTCACACTGGCCTCCTTACAGTTCCTCAAATGCACCAGACATGTTCTCGCCTCAGGGCCTTTGCATTGGCTGTCCTTCTGCCTGGTCTGCTCTCCCCCAGATATCTTTATGACTCACTCCTTCACCTCCTTCTGCTCCTCAATTCTTTGCTTGAATTTTACCTTGATAGTGAGGCCTTTCCAACTATCCTGCTTAAAATTGCAACCCATCCCCTCCCCCAGTATGTCCAATCCCCTTTACTCAATATTTTTAATAGCATTTATCACTTTTTAAAATAACTGTATGATTAATTTATTTGTTATATCTATTGGGCTGCCTCTCCCCACTGAAATGTAAACTCCAAGAAGATATGGATCTTTTTTTGTTCACTGGTACATTCCAAGCATTTAGTAGGGAGTAAATATTTGTTGATTAAATGAATGAATAAGTAAAGTGTACCTTCACTTGGGATGGAGAAGACTCTTGGCTCATCATAAGTGCTCAATAAATATTTGTTAATTAAACATTGGAGCAAATTTGTCTACAGGTCAGACTCGGAAGTGTATCCACAGCATGATCCTAAGGATTAAATGAGACAGCACACAAAGTTCTAAGCACAGTGCCTGACCCATCACAGATTCTCAGTAACTTCTAATTTACTACAACTTTGCTTCAAAAATTATGTTTCCCATCTTGTAGCACCATCCTCTAAGGAGAGAACCTTCCACATATCCAAAGCCCAGCCATCTATCAAGGCCCAGTTGAGAACCACTTCTTCCAGCTCACAGCTCTCCCCAGCTCTGAATTCTACACCATTTATTTTTTTGATTAGGCCATCCTAGGTTCTCTCTGTGTGGATGTCTGCGCATAACTGCTTTGTCAGTGCACGTTTCCATAAACTTGTCTGGTAATCTATTTCATTGATCATTGCCTTTTTTGGCATATCCACCCTTCCATACACAGCCTGCCTAGTACTCCTGGGACCACGTCATATAGGAGACAGGCATGCCTGCCAACACTCTCATCAGAAAGTTATCAGGAATAGAATTTAATAAACAGGAAGCAACATATAACAACATTGAGTCAGAAAGATGACACACAAAAGCTGAAATTGCATTTGCTGCCAACATACCAATCTATAGATGGGTCCTTCACAGTCGCCAAGGTGAGGAGCCCATGTTCTCAGGTCTTCTTTCTTCCTGGCTCCAGTTTGGCATTCTTCGATGTGGCACTTCTACGTTCACACCTCCCTGGAACCTCTGTCACCTCCAGTCTTCCCAGGACACCTGTGCTATTATTTCTGGACCATCTTCAGCAGCATGCCTGACTTCCTGTGATATTTGGAAATCTACTTCCCAAGCCTCACAGATTTAATGGAAGAGAGACAGAAAGGAGAGACCTGGCATTTCAGTTGCACAATGCCATCTTTACAGCTCTGCAGGTCAACATCTTCCTTTTCGTAGTGTGTTTATTTGGGGGCAATTTCCAAATAATGCATTTGCGAATCCTCTGGGTTTCAGGTCACTCCCTCACCCCCACCCTTCTGGGCAAGATACTCTCCACGTCAAAGCACCTACAAGCTGGAGAGAAGGTGCGGGGTCACCTTATGGTGTCTCTTCATGGTTGGATCCAAGTTTACATCTTATTTCTCCAGCTGGCCCCTGAGTCTTAGAACCAGGCCTGAGAGCCTGTTTTGTGTCTTCCTGACTTTCAATAGCAGGTGCTCCTTCAATCCTTGCTGATCATGGAGTGATGCCAATACAGATCAGAGAACTAGCTAATTTAAGGGGGCACATGCCCTTCGAGAGTAGGCATGAGACTACTGGAGGCTCCCAACAGCCAGAAGAAATTTTAATTTTAGATGACAGAGGTCACTTGGAGTTGAGGGGCACTGTAATGAAGAAAATATTTATTGAACACCTAACATATACCAAGTATTGTAATTCTTTAACATTCATTGAGTGCTTACCAGGATACGGTGCTGTCCCAGGTGCCTCATTCATGTTAATGCATATTCATACATATTAATTCATACATATTAACCAATTTAATCCTCAAAATAACTTCAGTGAGGGAGCATTGTTATTACCCTCACTTTACAGGTGAGGAAACTGAGGTACACAGTTAGTAAGTAGCAGAGCCGGGGTTTGAACCCAGTCAGTCTGATACCAGAGCCTGTGCTATCACCACTACGCTGCTCTGCCTCTCAACATGAGCAGAGGGACAGGATGTCTGACTACAAGGGGGCTACAGGAGACCAGGTAGATGCATGGGTGGTATCAGAAAGGGCATAGTAAGATGAATGCCACCAGGGAGGAAAGGAGAGAGGGCAATTCCCTTATCCAGAATTTTCTTATGCCCCTTGCTGACCTAGAGACCTTGATGTTTCCTTCAAGATCCAGCTCAGGATCTGCCTTTTTTGGTAGAGACTTTTGTAACTAACCTCTAACCTCTCAAAAGAGTTAACTACTCCCATTGTTGGTCCATCATGCCTGGAACATATGATTGGCCCAGTCTTGACCATCCCACATGGTAACTACTTCCCTATCTAACCCCCTTGCTGGGCTGTCAATCCCTGAAGGGCAGGGGAGGACTGTACTCCCAGGGTCTGTCCAGCACAGAGCATAGCACAAAGTAGGTGCTCAATAAACACTTGCTGAATGATACAGCAGTAAGCCAGGCTTGTTGAATCCAATGACCAATGTAGATAAGACAACACAAACTTATTCTTCATTGTGGTTATCCCCAGTACTGTTTCCAATTCTCCTCCCGAGCACTTGGCAGATGTGAATCTCTCTGCTTTGTTGAAATTTTAATGGTCTTGTCACTTGCTTTTACCAATGGAGCTGAAGGAGAAGCAATATGTTTCACTTCCAGGTAAAGCCTTTAAGAGCCAGACAGTGATTCATCACATCCGTCGTCCCCTGCCACAGTCATCAGCAACATTCCACATGCTGGCTAATTCTGTCAGCCAGGGTCCCTGGGCGAGGGTGATATGGAACAGAGTCCCAGCTGACCTGAAATGGACATGTAATATGAGCAAGAAATGACCCTTTGTTACTACTGCAGCATAACCCAGCTGATCCTGACAGAGTCACTAACCCCCAAAAGATAAAACAAGAGGGATTAAGTTCTTCAAAGAAAGCTTCAGGCAAGTTGCAGAAAATATCACTTTGCACAGTTTCACACATATTACTCCCAGGAGATGTTATAGTAGGAAAGATTTTATAATACAGCTAGAAGCATTTAAAAAAAAAAAAGCTTTATGAAGGCATAGTAAAACAAACAGGGGTCTTCCTCCCTGTCAGGTGACCTGTTGCAGAAAAAGGCATTCATCTTCTTGCAGAGCACCCTTTAATGGCTAGGATAACCCAGTGAGACAATTTTCATGTTCTTATCTTGGTAACTACTTGTTGTTGCTGATGTTAGTTACCATCAAGTCAGTTCCAACTCATGGCAACCTTATGTATAATAGAATGAAAAGTTGCCCGGTCCTGCAACATCTTTATAATTGTTGGTAGGCTTGAGTCCATTGTTGCATCTATTGTGTCAATGCACTTCATTGAAGGTTTTCCTTGTTTCAATTGAGGATAGCCTGGCAAAAATCCTAGGAGGTCAGGCCAATGGGCAGAGTCTGGAGGCTCAAGTCAGGGATGTTCCATCTCTTACCACCCACACTCAGGCACATACATAAGTCACTTGTTAACCATCAAATCCTTTCTTTGAACCCAACTCAGAGAGCATGCCTATGCAGCAAAGAGTTAACAGAGCAGGCCTGAGACTGCTATCCTTAGAAAGGCCTGCTCGCAAGGTTGGGCCTTCGTTGGCCTCTAAGAACTTGGATTTTGGGAGGGTTCTCACCACTCCCTTGGACTTGACAGTACACAACAACAGCAACAACTCACCGTTCCCTAGTAAGAATGGCTCATTGTGCCTAAACTGTGCAAACAATATGGTTAATGCTGAACACTTGCTTTCCTTCTAAGAGTCTGAAATTTTGGTACACGCTAGCACAGGGTGCCTACATGACTAGCCCCAAATAAAAACCCTGGATTCTGAGTCTCTAATGAGCTTCTCCAGTAGTCAACATTTCACACATGTCACAGTTGCTGGAGAAATTAAGCACATCTTGAGCGACTCCACTGGAAGAAAACTCTTGGAAGCTTGTGCATGATTTCCTCTAGACTGAGCCCCACACACCTTTTCCCTTTGTTGGTTTTGCTTTGCATCTTTTTACTGTAATAAGTCATAGTCATAAATATGTCTATATGCTGAAACCTCCTAGTGAATCACTGAACCTGGGGGAAGCTCTTGGGGATCACTAATACAACGCCTTAGTATTATTGGTGTTGGTAACAATGTCAGCCAAGACAGGCTAGGTTATGCTGTAGTAATAAACAATCCCTAAATCCTACTGTCATAAGACAACACAGGTTTTCTTTCTTACTCAGACTATATGTCCAACACCAGTCAGGTGGGGTTCTGCTCTTCCCCATCCTCACCCAGCAACCAAGTGGAATGTTGCTGGCCATTATGACAAGGGGAAGTAACCAAAAAAAAAATCAAACCCGTTGCCATCGAGTCAATTCCAACTCATAGCAACCCTATAGGACAGAGTAGAACTGCCCCATAGGGTTTCCAAGGAGTGCCTGGTGGATTTGAACAGCTGACCTTTTAGGTTAGCAGCCATAGCTCTTAACCACTACGCCACCAGGGTTTCCAGGGGAAGTAAAGGACACATTAAATCACTCACTGGCTCTTAAAGGCCCCCATCCTGAAGAGACACATGTCACTTCTTCTCACGTTCCATTGCCCAAAGCTAGTTACATGCTTCTGGCTGTGCCCTCCACACCTCAGACCTTCCCTGGTGAAACTCACTTGTTCCAAAAGAGGCTTCCTGGGGACTGCTGAGTGGATCAGTGACAGACAAGTATAAGGTGATCAAGCCAAGTCCCCATATCCACACCTGCCCCCCTCAAAGGGACACTTCTGGTAATGTGGGAATGTTATAAATGAAAGAGGCCTGTGTGGTGTGGGCTATGAAGGGAAAGCTTTGGGACACAAATTGAGAAGCCTGTGTTGTTGCTGTTGTCAGCTGCCGCCAAGTCAGTCCCTGACTCATGGTAACTCCATGTACAATGAACCCCAGGCACAACAGGATTGGACCATTGCGATCCATAGGATTTTCATTGGCTGATTTTCAGAAGTAGATCTCCAGGCCTTTCCTCCTATTCCATTTTAGTCTGGAAGCTTCACTGAAACCTGTTTAGCATCATAGCAACACACAAGCCTCCACTGACAGACAGGTAGTGGCTGTGCATGAAGTGCATTGTCTGGGAATCAAATCTGGGTCTCCCACATGGAAGGCAAGAGTTCTACCACTGAACCACCACTACCCTCAGAAGGAGCCTATACTGGGATATAATTCTTATTCTTCTGTTAATTCTCCATGTGACCTTGTTCAGGGTCCTTTCCATCAAGGGTCTGCCTTCTCAGCATCAGTAAAATCTTTAACATCAGTAAAATCCTCAACATCAGTAGAATCTTGGTCTACAAGCTCCAGGTCTCCACAGTTCTAAGTTTCCGTGATCCTGACACCCATGCCTGGCACATGACTCATCTACATACCAAAATGTTATCTTCTCAAGCCTTTGGAAGCCTGGTGAGTTTTAACAGATGAGTTTCAAAAATACTATAGACAAACAAATGATACTCTTTTCCCATCTTTAAAAAGTCTGTCTTTGCTCCACCTCTACCCATTTTTTCCTACTTGAATATTGAGCCTCAGGGGGGAAATAAACTATATCTTCTCCACATTCCCAGAAATTTAAATTCCACGGACTGAGGGAAAGGAGAGATGAATAGTCTTTTCCCTTTCATCACAGGGAATGCAGCACATTTCAAAAGCAAGATGGGCTTCTGATTATTAAAAATAAACCCTGGCCCACAGCCTGTTTTGTGCATTAATCTTGCCAACAGATGCAGACTTGAGAACATGCTCCTGGCTCCGTGCTGGGACCCAGCTTCTCTGCCCTGTTTTCATGCTGAGATTCTCTAAGGACAATCATTTCTGTCTGGAGAACCACGAAGTCACCTATTTGCCCTCCCAAGGAAGAGGATGCTACCCTAGCACTTAGTGGGGGCAGTGGGTCCCTACAATCCTGACCAAGGAACTTATGGGGTTTGAAAGGAAACTCGAGAAATGTATTGAGACTCTTTTAGTATTAAGTGATATAAATACCAACTAAAACTGGCTTATGCAGAGAAGGTGACTTTATTTCTTTTTGTTTGTTTATGTATCTAAAAAAATCTGAGGAGAATGTTTACTAGCTTCAGAATGGTTGGTCATTAGGAGTTTGTTTCGCTCCCTCACTAGCTTACTTTCCTCAATGCACACTATCACTCTCAGGTAAACTCTTTCCAAGGTGTGAGGAGATTCTATCCCAGCAGGCAAATAATCCCAGTGAAGACAGATTCTGTTTCTCAAAGGTTCTCACAAGAGTGTCAGAAATGATTCTTGTTGAATAATTTGAGTCACATACCTGTTCCTTATCTAATCATTGTAGCCTTGGGATAGGATAACAGCCACAGAAGAGCACATGGAAGTAGGGGATGAAGTCTACCCCACAAAAACCTCATGAACTAAGAGTAGGAGGGGTGGATCTTCAAAGAAAATTCACTTTAAAACCTGGACAGAATGCATAGGGAAGCTATCTGAGGACTCTGAAAAGTAAATAACGGGTGGATAGGGGAATAAGACAGAATTAGAAGTACCACTGAACCAGGTGAATTTGCCTTTATTCCCCCTGTGGTATTCCTGGACCTGGATGCAGCAGAGCCTGCAACCTAGAAGTGGGCATTGACACAAACAGCTCTAGGAGGTGCTGTATATCTCTGGCTCAAGGAGCAGGAAAGAAAACCCGAAACTCTCAGATGCTGATAAACTGAACACCACCATCAACCAGTGCGATCTTATTGACATTTATAGAACAGCCCTCCCAACAAAGTCAACCTACACATTCTTTTCAAGTGCACATTAAATGTTCACCAAGATAGACCATATCCTTGGTCATAAAACAAACTTTGACAAATTTGGATGAATTGAAATCATACAAAGTATGTTCTCAGACTATAAGGGAATTAAACTAAAGAGCAATAAGACAGAGATAAAATGAAAATCTCCAAACACTGGCAAATTAAACAGCACACTTCTAAATAACCCATGGGTCTCAAGGGAAATTAGAAAATATTTTAACTGAATGAAAGTGAAAATACAACATATCAAAATTTGTGGGATGCATTTAAAAAATTGCTTGGAGGGAAATTGATAGTATTAAATGCTTAGATTATTAAAAAAAGAAAGGTATAAAATCAGTAATCTAAGCTTCTACCACAAGTAACTGGAAAGAGAAGAGCAAAATAAAACCAAAGCAAGCAGAAGAAAGAAAATAGTAAAGGTAATGAAGAATCAATTAAATTGAAAACAGAAAACAATAAGGAATATTAATCAAGCCAGAAGTTATTTTTTTTAAATGATCAATAAAATTGAAAAGGATCTAGCAAGACTGATAAAAAAAGACAGAAGACACAAATTCCTAATATCAGGAATGAAAGAGGGAATATCGCTGTAGGTTCTGTAGCCATTATAACAATAATAAGAAAATATTTCTTGCCTTATTATAACAATAATAAGAAAATATTACAAACAACTCAATGCATATAAATTTAACAACTTAAATAAAATCTATCAATTCTTGGGAAACCAGAAACAACCAAAACTCACTCAAGATGAGATAGATAACCTGAATGGTTCTATAAATATTAAAGAAACTCAATCTGTAGTTTAAAATCTTCCAAAAAATAAAATTTCCAGACCCAGATGGTTTAACTGGGAAATTCTATAAAATATGTAAGGAAGAAATAGCACTAATTCTACAAATCTCCTTCAGCATTACCCTAATATCAAAACCAGAAAAAAGATAGTAGCAAATAGAAAACTACAGACTAATACCCTTCACGAGCAAAATTCCTCAACAAAATAAAAGCAAACCACGTGCAGCAATATATAAAAAAGAATAATACACACAACCAAGTGGGGCTTATAGAAGGAGTATATAAGGCTGGTTAAATATCCCAAAAGCAATCAATGTAATCCACAGTATTAAAACTTTAAAAAAGAAAAACAAAATACATGATCATATCAATTGATGCAGAAAAAGCATTTGACAAAATTCAATACCCATTCATGACAAAATGTCTCAACAAACCTGAAATAGAGGGAAGCTGCCTCAGCCTGATAAAGGGCATCTATAGTAAACCTACAGCTAACATTATACTTAATGGTGAAAGACTGAATGCTTTCCCCATAATTCTGGGAACAAGGGAAGGATGCTCACTCTTACCAAACCTTTTCAGTATTGTACTGGAACGCCTAGCCAGTGTAATAAGGCAAGAAAAGAATTAAAAGGCATACAAATTGGAAAGGAGGAAATAAAACCACCCCTATTTGCAGGTGACATTATTATCTACATAGATACCTACATAGCTTCTGCTTACATAGATATCTACATAGCTTACAGAAGTAGTAAGTGAGTTTAGCAAAATCACCAATAAAAGGTCAACACACAAAAGCAATCATATTCTATATATTAGCAATGTACAATTGGAACACAAAATCAAAAAACAATACCATTCACAATAGTCCCCTCACCACCCAATGAAATGCATACACAGAATTTATAAGCTAAATACTACAAAACGCTGATGAAAGAAAACAAGGAAGACCTAAATAAATAGCTACGTCATTTATGGACTGAAAGACTCAATATAAATAATTAAGTCATCAGTTCTTTTTAAATTTATCTATTAATTTAACACAATCCTGATCCAAATCTCAGGAGGATTTTATTAAAGATATTGACAAGCTGACTCTCAATTTTACATGGAAATGGAAAGGACCTAGAATAGCCAAAACAATTTCTAAAAAGAAGTACAAAGTTGGAGCACTCACACTACCTTATATAAAGCTTCAGTAATCTAGACAATGGTGTGGTGCTGGCAAAAGGATAAACACATAAATAACAGGAGGAATTTTTTGGGAGGTGATTGAAATTTTTTATATCCTGATTGCGACCATGGTTACATGAAGCTATCATGAGTCAAACTCATAAAACTGTACACCCTAAAAAATCAATTTTACTATACGATGACTGAAAAATAATTTTTTTAATTAATTAAAAAAAAATAACCTTCCAAAATATTAAGTCAGTTCAATGGGGAAATGAAAATCTTTTTTTAACAAAAAGTAATGGAAACACTGTTTATTCATATGGAAATAATGAATCTCAACCATCAATTTTCATTCCATACATAAAAATAATTCAAGATGGATCATAGACCTAAACTTGAAAGTGTGGACCATAAAGCTTCTAGAATAAACCATAGGAGAGTATCTTTGCAATCTTCGAGGAGGCAAAGATTTCTTAGACAGGATATAAAAAGCACTAACCATAAAGGAAAAAAATAGATATGTTGGACTTAATCAAAATAAAAAATTCCTGCATACAAAAAGACACCATTGAGAAAATGAGTAGAGATATAACACAGACAGGGAGGGAATTTTACAACACATATATCTGATAAGTGAGTTGTATACAATATATAAAGAACCCCTGGAAATCAACAATAAAATGACAAACAAGCCAATAGTTTTTTTTTTTTTAAATTGACAAGTGACTTAAAAAATACTTCACAAAGGAAGATATAAAATGCCTAATAAGCATCTTAAAAAGGTGCTCAACACCAATGTAAATTTTAACCACAATAAGATACCATCTCATGTGCACAAGAATGGCTATATCCAAAAAAGACTGACACCACCACATGTTGAATTTGTTGAACTGGAACTCTCATGCACTGTTGCTGGAAATGTAAAATGCTACAATCATTTTGGAGATCTCTTTGGCAGTGTCTAATAAAGTTCAACATGCATCTATCTGATGCCTCAATAGTTCACTTCCCTTTCAACAGAAATGCATACATGTGTGCTCTTAAAGATGTGTTCAGAAATGTTCATTGCAACTTTAATCATAGTAGCCAAAACCCAGAAACAACTCAAATGTTTTTAACAGGAAAATAATCAAAAGTAGTATAGCCATACAATGGAATTCTATTCAGCAGGAAAGAAAAGAACAACCTGGATGAATCTCAAAAACATTTTGGTGAGCAAAAGAAGCCATATACAAAAGTGGACATACTGTGCGATTTTGTTCATCCAAAGTTCTAGAACAGGCATAACTAAGCTAAGATGATGGAAATCAGAACAGCGGTGGCCTGGGGCACAGGGAGGTTGACCAGAAAGAAGCCCAAGTGAACTTTCTGGGATAATGCAAATTTTTTTATATAGTTTTTTGGGTCGTGGTTACAATTGTAAAAACTCATAGAACTGAACATTTAAGGGCTGTGTATTTTTATTGTATATAAATTTTATCTCAATTTAATAAAAAGGAAAGAAATTCTTTATGAGTATAGTACTTGTTTCTCTGTGAAAATTTTCACAGCCATGCCCTCTGTTATGAATTGAATTGTGTCCCCCAAAAAATGTGTATCAATTTGGCTAGTCCATGATTCCCAGTGTTGTGTGATTGTCCACCATTTTGTCATCTGATATGATTATCCTATGTGTTGTAAATCCTACTTCTATGATGTTAATGAGGAAGGATTAGAGGCAGTTATGTTAATGAGGTAGGACTTGATCTACAAGATTAGGCTGTATCTTTAGTCAATCTCTTTTGATATATAAAAGAGAGAAGCAAGCAGAGACAAAGGGACCTCATACCACCAAGAAAGCAGTGCCAGGAGCATAGTGCATCCTTTGGACCCCGGGTTCCTGCGCTGAGAAGCTCCTAGATCAGGGGAAGATTGATGACAAGGACCTTCCCCCAGAGCCGACAGACAGAGAGACTTCCCCTGCAACTGGCACCTCCTAGACTGTGAGAGAATAAATTTCTCTTTGTTAAAGCCATCCACGTGTGGTATTTCTGTTATAGGAGCACTAGATAACTAAGACAACCTCCATTTGGTCTTCTCAACAATCCTGGGAATTAGGAAGATTGGGATTATTTTATGAATGAGGAAACTGGGAGAGGACCAAAGTGAGGGAGTGACTCCCAAAGCCATACAGAGAACTCCCTCCAGAGCAGGGACCAGAACCCAAGTATTAGGACTCTGCATCCAGTGTTCCTTCCTACAAGACCTTGGTTCTTAACTTGTGCTCTCCCTAGGTCTCAGGCATTGCAGTGATGCCTAGGATGTAGGGAGGTTGTCAGCCTCCTCAACTCTCACCACTTGTATCTCTTCTACCTACTTAAGTTCTGCCTAAGTTTTCATTTGTAAAGTTGAGAATTACTGAAGTTACAGATGCCAAAACAAACATAGGTGTCCAGGGGCTCCTCTCTTCCTTTGTACCCTTTATGATATCATTTACAAGACTCTAGAATCTGAATTTTACCATGGGTCAAAAACAGTTATATCTGCCCAAAATGTTAATTGCAGCCTCCAGGCACCAGCTATTACACCAGAGTGTGTAGAACAGAAAGGCCAGCTGCACAGGAAAGTTCTAACCTTCATGGCTCTGCCACTGTGTGAAGTCAGCCTAGCTGTGCCCTCTCTCCTTGTCTCAGTTTCCCCATCTTTAGTATTGGTACCTGGACTAGATAAGCTCTAACCAAATATCTTGTAATAGGATCTAGAACTGGGAAGGGAAGTATTGTTCACCTTCTTCCCAAACCTCCCATATGAACAATATTGACCCTGATATCCCACCTGAGGATTCTCATTCCAGAAAAAACTCTCAGGCGTCATTGAGCTAAAAGGCAGAGAAAAGTGCCCAAGACCTCTAAGATAAATGGTCTTCTGTTCCCTTGGTCTAGGAGACTCTCTGTGTCACTTCTGGACCAAGAGGTTGGTATTGTGGAGACCTGGGTCTCAGTCCCAGTTGCATCAATAGCTTACAGTGCAACTATTGAGTAAGACCCCTCCCCTTTAGGGACTGGTTTCTTCGTCCATAAAATAGAGTTAACAGCCCCTGCCGACCTCCCTGGATTGTTTAGAAGACCTAATAAAGTAAAAAGTATGGGCATGCTTTGAACAAATAAACCCTTACCACCACAAGGAGCTCTTATTTTTGCAGGAAGGAGGGGCCGTCCACGGCCGTCTTCTAGTCTGTGTGGTCCAGAACCTTTTTCCCCATGCTTGCGCAGTGTCGCTCTGGCCACTAGATGGCGGTATCTATCACTTGCCGATTCAGAAAGAAGGGTGTGAGAGAGCCGGGGGCCTCCAGCTTTAAGAAAACTAGGCCAAAGCCAGCTTGTTACATCACTTCTAATCGAAGCAGCCAGTTTAGTCTGGATTTTTCTTTATTGCAGGCGACAATGCAAGGAAACTTCCTGCTCCTGCGCATTTCAATGCAAATTGTCCAGCCTGACATTTGTCATTAGCTCCCAGGAATTGGTGCCAGAGCCAGGGCCCCACCATTCGTGGCCACAGGCCTCTCCCCCAGGGCCTTCTGCCTACTTTCTCTGACTAACCAAACCAAACCCACTGCCATTGAGTTGATTCTGATTCGTAGCGACCCCGCAGGACAGAGGAGAACTTCCCAAAAGGTTTCTAAGGCTGTGAATCCTTACGGAAGTGTAAACTGACACATCTTTTTCCCCCCGAGGAGCTGCTGGTGGATTCAAACCACCGACCTTTCCGTTAGCACAGTGCTTTTAACCACTTCGCCACCAGGGCTCCTTTCTGCCCCATGCTAATCCTGGACTCTCAGCCATGCTTGAGTGCTTTTCTCCGCCTGCCTTTAAAGGTCAGTTTAGTTTATCAATCACTTTTGATGTCTACTTATGTGCCAGGGCCTATGCCAGGGGCCATACCAGGGTAAGTGCAACCCAGGCCCTGCCCTCAAGGGATAGAAGGGGAGCTACAGACTGCTTGAGTTCAAATCTGCCTCTGCCCCTTGCTCACTATCTGTGTGATTTTGAACAAGTCGTTTGAATTCTTCACTATCCTTAATCTGAAAATGGGACTGATAATAGATTTGTTTTAATTATTAACTGACTTAATACTGGCCAGTACAATGCTTAGAATGCGGTCTGGCACTTTGTAAGCAATAATAATTATTTATTGAATACCCGCTATGTGTAGATACATTATTTCATTTAATGCTCATATAAATGGCTCAGAGAAGGTGAACAATTTGCCCAAGGGTGCACAGCAAGTCAGAAGTAAAGGCAGGATTTGAATCTGGTCTCTCTGACCTCAGGAACCTTGCCTTGGGCTGCTCTTACAGAGAGTAAATGAGCAGCTAACGTCACGGAACAAAGTGGCCAGCAAACCTGCAGATAGACTGACGGGGGCGGGGGGGCGGGTGCTGCAAATCAGTCATCCTAAACCATGCTGTGTGGATCTCAGAGAGCTTGTCCTGGATTTAGCTCCAGCACTAACTGGGGCTTTGTGATCTGGGACAAGACCCCTCCTTAGGCCTTCATTTATTCATCTATAAAATGAGGCTGCTTGGTAAAGCAGTATTTCTCAAATGTGCCTAGTGGTCAGAATCACCTGGAGTTCTTCTTAAAAGTGTGGATTTCTGGACCCCACTCCAGACCCACTAAAACAGAATCTCCAGGGAATGGGCCTGGACCTGTGTACTTTTAACAAGGGCTTCAGGGGATTTTTCTCAGTAGAGACCACAAAGGGGCTTGAACCCCCAGTCTTCTGATCCAGAATCAGACACCTTGTCCATTAGGCCACGCCGTGCCATAGTGGTTAAAAGCTACAGCTGCTAACCAAAAGGCTGGCAGTTGGAATCCAACAGGTGCTCCTTGGAAACTCTATGGGGCAGTTCTACTCTGTCCTATAGGGTCACTGTGAGTTGGAATCAACTCGACAGCAACGGGTTTGGTTTGGTTTTGGTTTCCTTCCTGTAAGGTACTTAGGTTCTCAAGGGAGTTGAAGCTGTATAAATAATTAATGGAACTGATAGTAGCATTTGGAATTCACTTAAGCGATAGAAACATGGTTGCAGAAAAGTCTGTTTAAAAATCATCTTTTCACTGGATGAGAAGGAAAACAAAGAAACTTCTCTCTTGACTTTCCTAATAGGCAGATCAGAAGCTTTAGACCAGACTCAATTCTAAGTTCCCACAATTTTCATTTGGAAGGTGTAATTTCCAGCTGCCAGAATAGCAGAGTCCTGCTCCCCCCATCAGATGTACCCAAGAGCCTTAGATCTGTCCACATTTCAGGACAAGGGCCGGGTTACCCAGCCCTGTGTCCCAGTGGGAGGACTCATGAAGAATAGGAAAGAAGTCCTAAGGCACAAAGCCAGCACTAGTCCATCCCACCGGCTCCTCCTATAAATCCATTCAATTCTTATCTTTCTGTTTGCAGAATCATCAAATGGTATAATTTAGCAATACTGACTGCCCCTTCTCCCTTTTCCTTCTGCTACTGTCTCTGTCTCCCTCCTCATAAACCAGTGGCACCACTGACCTGAAGGAGATCTAGAATTTTTACCATCAGGTCAAGCCCTTGGGTTAAAGAAGTATTTTCTGGGAGTGTGAGTACCCTGTTCTGAGTTTTGGAAGACTGGTCTATCAGTCAGATATTGCTGCAATAATGCTACCTAACAAACCACCCCAATACTCAGTGACTTGAAATAATCATTTATTCTCACTCATATATTTGTGGGTTGGCTGGTGCAGCCCTGCTGATTTCACCTGGGCCTAGCTGGGTTTGGTTCCAGCCTTGGATTGGTTCAGGTCTGTTCCAGGTATCTGTCAATTCTTCTTGGACCAGTGGGC
The DNA here is from genome assembly GCF_000243295.1 of Trichechus manatus latirostris. Lineage (NCBI taxonomy): Eukaryota > Metazoa > Chordata > Mammalia > Sirenia > Trichechidae > Trichechus > Trichechus manatus. The sequence goes on along the minus strand of NW_004443950.1, from coordinate 12,132,681 downwards.
TAGCCAGGGCATGTTTCTCTTACAATAAGCCCAAGAGGGCAAGTCCACAACACAGGCTTATTTCAAGCTGTTGCTAGTGTTGCATCTGCTCACAGACCAGAGCAAAGGGCCCAATATGAAGCCAAAGCAAGTTACAGAGGAGCACAGGAGAGGATGGAAAAATTGAAATGGGAAAAAAGAGCCAAGCACTTGGGGCTACTCCCTGCAGGTGAGATGGCACAAGGAAGGGATCCTAGAGAAGCTGGAGCCAGGCTTGGAGCAGGGGGAATGATAGGGGCAGAGAAAATGTAAATTAGAAATAAAATAAAAATCAGAAATAAAAAAACTTGTCTCCAGCTGTACAGTATTGCCTGGACTCCAACTTTCTCAGTGCCTCCCCATCTCCAAATGAAAAAAGCCACGTGAGAGATGCCTGGCCTCTTTTTTTTGTCACAGCTGGTTATTTGGTTTAAACAAATCACAGACATATAAAACATAGCCTGGCAAGGGACACTGGGTGACCATCTTATTCCACACCCTTATCTTCCAGAGATGAAAAGGGACTTGTAGGAAGTCATTAGATATTAAGAAGGAGGAATACTATCTGTGCTTAAGCAATTTTACCACCAGAGGCACTTCCAAACAGCCAGGTAATTAAGATTTCATCTGTTCAACAAATATTTGTGGAGCACCTACTCTGTGCTGAGCACTGTTCTAGGTGCTGGAGATAAAGGAGAAAACAAAACATTTCTCATGTAGTTTCTATTCTATTAGGGGAGGGACAGACAATAAATAAATAAACAGCCATTGCATAGTGGTAAGTACGATGAGAAAATTAAGCAGGGTATGGAGGATTGTAAGTACTAAATTGAGGATGGGGGAACAGGAAGTTGTTGTCATATACTGGGTGGTCAACAAAAGTCTCACAGACAAAATGACATTTGATCAGAAAGCTGAAGGAAGTCAGAGAGGGAGCCATACAGATATCAGGGCTGAACATCAGAATAGATACGACTAAAGAGCAAATTACAAAAGAAGATGGAACCAAGGACTTCTTCAGAACAGAGCATAGATGTAAACATAGATGGAAGGTAAGAAAAAAGAGAATTGGAGAATGAATCAAACTGTACCAAACCTGTCTAATAGGAGTTCTAGAAAGGAGGGATAGTGAGAATGAAGGAGAAAAAATACTCAAGTAAGAGGCAGGGAAAAAAAAACCTGAAAAAAAAGATAAAAGTCTCCAGAGTGAAAGGATTCATCAAGTGCTCAGCAAGTTAAGTGACAAAAGATGCACAATTGGATATTTATGTGGAAAAATTTACAAGGAAGAAAATTTCTCCATACAGACAAAACTAATTCCTTGAATGAAAATCACTTGACATCAGAATCCTTAATGGCACCATTGAATGCAACAGATGATGGAACAATAGTCTCAGAATTCTGAGGAAATTTATTTATCCATTAATGCATTCCTTTATTTATATTGGCACTTTTATTAATTTATTTTATTTTTGCTGTTGTTGTTGAGAATATACACAGCAGAACATACACCAATTCAACAACATCTACATGTACAATTCAGTGACATTGATTACATTCTTCAAGTTGTGCAACCATTCTCACCTTCCTTTTCCAAATTGTTCTTCCCCCATTAACATAAACTCATTGCTCCCTACGTTTCCTGTCTAATCTTTCAAGTTGCTGTTGTCAATCTGGTCTCATATAGATGGTTCTTGAGAGAGCACAATGCTCAAGACAGATCTTTTTCACTAGTCAGGATAACTATTGTTTGGTTTTAAGATGGCTTCAGGGGATATTTTTGGTTTAAGGTTTAAAGTTTAAAGATTATCTCAGGACAATAGTTTCAGGAGTTCATCCAGTCTCCATGGCCCCAGAAAGTCTGGATTCCATTAAAATTTGAAATTTTGCTCTGCATTTTCCCCCTTTTGATCATGACTCTTCAATAGACTCTTTGCTCAAAATGTTCAGCAATGGTAGCTGGGCACCATCCAGTTCTTCTGGTCTCATGGCAAAAAAGATAGTTGTTCATGAAGGCAATTACTCACACGTTCCATTTCCTCCTCCTATTCCTGACTCTCCTTCTTCCTCTGTTGCTCCAGGTCAATAGAGACCAACTGTTGTACCTTGAATGGCCACTTGCAAGCTTTTAAGACCCCAGGCACTATGCAACGAATTAGGAGGTAGAACAGAAACACTAAACACAGTATTAGGCCAACTGACTGGGATGTTCCTTGAAACTATGACCTTAAACCTCCAAATCAGAGAATCAAATTCCATGAGGTGTTTGCTTGTACATTTTTAACTTAGAATTCTACGCCTACTAAAACTTTTTTTGACAAAAAAGGGGAAAATAAGATATTTTCAAACATGCAAAAAAGAATTCTAAGAATAGAACCATATAAAATGAAAAAAGGAATGCAACGGATAGAGGATACAAGATACAGTGGCTAGCATAGGATACAAAACATGAGATACAAGAAACAGTAGTAAGCAAAATAATCCAAAGAAATTTTACTAATTGAAATACACATGATATTGAAACAGTCATTAATATTTTGCAACTAAAATCCCAGACCACATAAAGATGGTAGGTGTCAGGGTGGAGAGGAGAAGAAGGTAGTAGGAGAAAGAGTGGTAAAAGAAGTAAAAGGTTTTAGTATTTTTCACTGGGAGGATGTAGGTAGTGACTGACTCTTGATATCAATATGCATCTTAAAAAATTAAGTGTACCAATCTATTACAATGAATAGGAAGAATACAAAACAAAATGAAAAAATTGTTCAATAAATACAGCAAAAGAGAGGAGCTATAAGGAAAAATAAATTATGATAAATAAAAAGCAAAAAAGATGGCAGTAGTAAGTCTATCAGTAACAACAGTAAGTAATTTAAAATCCCTTTTGAAAGACAGAGACTCTTAAATTAGATTTAAAAAATAAAATCCAGATATATGTTTCTCGTAAGACACACCTAAACCAAAATGACACAATGAGGTAAAAAATAAAAGGATGAAAATAGCTATGCCATGCAAATGCTAGTAAAAACAAAATAGGCAGAGTTGTAACAATACTAAACAAAATAGAATTCAAGGCAAAGAGCAATGAAAGGCACAAGGGAGTAGGAGTATTTCATATTGATAAAATCTGTAGAGAAGATATGTCAGCCATGAACTTCTATGCAACCAGTAACAACCTCAAAATACATACATCAAAAACTGAGAGGTATACCAGGAGAAAGTGATAGTCCACAAAGAGATTTTGTTATGCAGCTCTCAGAAATCAACAAATCAAGTAGCTATGTATCAGGTACAAATAGAGAGGATCTGCATAACATATATAATTTTAAAATGTTATCTAATAAATAGAGACATTAATAAAGAGAGACTGCTCATTATTTTCAGTCACACATGAAATATTCAAATACGGAGAAGTCAGGCAGGTTTACTTTCTGGACCAAAATGTAATAAAATTAGAAATTAATAACAAAGAAATGCCCCCCCCCCCAAAAAAAATCTAAAGACCTGAAACATGTTAAACACCTTTTAAACAATTCTTAGGTTAACAAGAGAAAAAAATGATATTACTATTTAGAAATGAATAACAAGGAGAGGCCCTATATCAAAAACTTGAGCTATATACCTAACTCAGGAAAATTTACAATCTTAAATACAGTTCTTAGAAAAGAGGAACGAATTGAAAACCAAGTAACTAAGCTTTTTCAACTCAAGACGTTAGAAAAAGAAAAGCAAAATAAACCCAGTGAAACTAGAGGAAGATATTAATGAAGATAAAATGGGGAAATTAATGAACTAGAAACAAAGAAGTCAATAGTGTAGATCAATAAAAGCAAAAGCTGGTTCTTTTAAAAATAAATAAATAAATAAAGTACACTAGCCTATGGCAAAACTGAGAAACTGCAGGTAGGGTGGGAAGGTAACAAAAATAAACTACCTTGAGAATGAGAAAAGAGATGTAATGGACAAAGCATATTTTAGATTAAAGAGAACGTATGTACTAAATTATACCCAAAAAATGAAAATCTAGATGAATTGGATAATTTTCTGGGAAACATAAATCACAAAATTTGGCTCAAGAAGAAAAAAATCATGAAAGACCAATACCATATTTTTACTAAAATAATGCGCACCTTCTATGTTTGTTTGCCAACCGCTACCTCCCCGCCATGAGGTGTTTTCATTAGCACTGCTATGCCAATTTTTTACATGTTAAGGTTAAAAAAAAAAACATAGTGAGATTATGAAACTACCTCACAGGGAAAGGGAGAGGTTGGCAAACAAACATAGTAGGTGTGCACTATTTGTGTAAAAATACGGTAATCATAGAAGAAATTAAAGTACTAATTAAATATCTACCCCTGCTAAAATGCAACAAGGTGAGAAAGTTCATAGGCAAATTCTACCAAACATTCAAGGAATCCATAATTCCATGCAAAGCACAGCTCCAGGGCATAGAAGAAGAAAGAAACTACCCAACTTATTTTATGTAGCTTGTATAACCCAATACCAAAACTGGACAAGGAAAACACAAGACAAAAGGAAAAAAACAAATCAATATCATTTATGAGCAAAGATGCAAAAATCCTAAGTATTAGAAAATCAAAACCTGTAATGCATTAAAAGAATAATATATCATGAGCAGCAATGTAAGATTGGTTCAACATTAGAAAATCCATCAATGTTTCTCACTACATTAAACTCATCTCAATGGATGGTCTCAATTAATGCTTAAATTTGATAAAAATTTAGCACCCATTTCTGGTTTGAAAAAGAGAATATTTTTCTACCATAGATCCACAGTACTAGTTAATGGTAAAATATCAGAAACAATTCCATTAAAGTCAGGGTCAAGGCAAGGATGCCCATACTCAGTGCTACCTTCAATATTGTACTAGAGGGTTTGCACGTGGAGAAAGATAAGAGAAAGAAATAAGAAGTGTAACATCAAACAAGAAGAGACAAAACTGTTAGTATTTGCAGTCAATATAACCATCTCAACCCAGAAAATTCACAAGAACCTGTCCTTCTACAAGGATTTTAAATCAATCATGCTGTTGTTATTGTTGTTAGGTGCCGTCAAGTCAGTTCCTACTCATAGTGACAGAACAAAACACTGCCAGATCCTGCGCCATCCCCGCAATCGTTGCTATGCTTGAGCCCATCAATGCAGCTACTGTGTCAATCCATCTCATTGAGAGTCTTCCTCTCTTTTGCTGATCCTCTACTTTACCAAGCACAATGTCCTTCTCCAGGGACTGGTCCCTCCTGATAAAACGTCCAAAGTGAGACGAAGTCTCTCTATCCTCTCTTCTAAGGAGCATTCTGCCTGTATTTCTTCCAAGACCAATTTGTTCATTCTTCTGGCAGTCCATGGTATATTCAATATCTTTCACTCATATTAAATCACTCATATTATAATCAAATATAAGTTCCTCAAGGTGCCCAGATATTAAATCAGCACACACAAATTAATAACTTTCATATATCACAGCAATAACTAATTAGAATATGCACCACTATAACTCTATTCATAAAAGGGGAAGAAAAGAACCTAAAAATACCTCAAACTTAGTAAAAAATGTCCGCAGAAGAGAAGTATAAAACTTGAGAACATAAAAGAAAACCTGAATAAACATAAGGCTTGTGATAGTCCTAGGTCAAGTAGGGCTTCAATATTTGTTTACAGTGTCATTTCATTACAATAGGACCAGACACACAGCCAGCAAGTCGATTCCAACTCATAGTGATCCCATGTGTGCAGAGTAGAACTGCTCCATAAGGTTTTCAAGGCTGTGACTTTTCATAAGCAGATTGCTAGGCCTGTCTTCCCAGGTGCCTCTGGGTGGGTTTGAACTCTCATCCTTTTGGCTAGTGGTCAAGTACCTTCAATAACAACCCAAAAAACTTGTCTTTTGAGCCAATGTGCAGGCTTTGCAGATTGAGTACTTCATTAGCAACTGGGAAAATTAAGAAAATGTCTTTTCAGGAAGCAAAATGAGGACATGTATTGGGAGCAGAGGGGAGCAGAAAGAAAGGTTGCAGGGGGACGGGGGGCTTGCAGACTTGATAGTTTCTCAGAGTTGGCCCTGATAGGGTGAGGCCCAGGAGTGGGAGAGGGGAAAGGTCCCTCTCCCCACACCCCCCATAAAACCACAGTGGCCAAACAGATGGCACAGCATAATTTTAAACCACTTTATAACACAGTAACTGTTTTTTGCCTGCTTGCTCTTTATTCCTTTAGTCAAAAGTCCCACCAGCTGTCACTGTCTCCAGGAAAATGTCAGGGGCTTGTGGCTGCCTGTGCCTCTCCTCAGCTCTCCCTCTCTGGGGGAGAGGGGCCCAGGAACCTCAGCCAGCCATGGTCCCGCCTGCAGAGGTGATGAAGCAGCTGAGAGGGTAGGCCTCCTTACAAAAATTAGCCCACCACAAAAGTTCATGCCAATCGGCCCCCACAGCACCCCCTTCCCAGTAAAAAAAGCGCTTTCCCTCCCCTTTCCTTGTCTCCTCTCTGACACCCGCTGTGAGGTCAATATTATTCTTCCTATTTCATATGGAGAGCAATGGAGAAGCCTGACTTCTAGCCCTGCAATCCACAAGCTGTGTGACCTTGGGAAAGTCGCTTTCCCTCTCTGAGCCTCAGCTTCTCCATTTGCACAATGATATTGACCAAATGCCTCTGAAGTCCCTTCCAGTTCTAAGGCTCAGGATTATTGCCTAGTATTAGCAAGACATCCCTGATCCTTCTATCTGAATGACAATTCCCGTTGCTTCCTTGACTCCTTCCTTCTACTCCAGGGAGAGTATACTTACACACCAGGGGAATCAGAAACTTGGGAAGTGCCAGAGGTTACCAAACTAGTCTCATTTCCTTCTTTTTTTCTTCAAAGACCAATCAGTAACCTCTTTAAATGACAGCCAAAGAGGGCAGTTAATTTGTTGTTGAATTAAAAAAAAAAAATTTAAATCTGAGTGATTTGCTGAAACTAATCTCCACATGCCCCAACTTTTTAAAATAACACATTTAAACCGATTTAGAGAACTGTAAAGATGCGTTTACTTTTTTTTCTCCTTATTTAACTATATAATTGTTTTCACTCGCAGTAATCTTCTCTGGAAGGTGTATACTTGACTTACTTAATAAATCCTGCTCCACGTTTGCAATCATCCATTAGCAATAAGGAGCTTGACACTCCATTACCACAATAAATTTCACTGCCATTAAATCACCACATGCTGCCAAGAGGAACGAGAGACACCAGGATGGCCTTTCTGAGTCAGGGTAGAGTCAGAGCTCAGCCCTGAAGCCTGCCCCAAGCCTGCCTCTTGGTACCTTATTCCAGCCCTTGATTCTCCTGGGAGTCGGGGTATCCATTGAGTTTGCTCTGGGGCTGACTCAGAGGAACAAACTGGGGTGGATAAATTTGCATCCTCTCTAAGGCTCATCTTTCTCATTCCAGTGGGTTTAGGGTTGGGGTCCAGGCAGTGGCAGCCTGTGGCTAGAACCCCCTTTGGGCCAAGGCATGGAGCAGGATAAACAGAGCAGGGACCCAGCCTGCCCTTAGCCCTAGCACCAGGCCTGAGCAGCCTGGCTGGCCTTGACACAGAAACCCTGTCCTCTTGTACATCATGCAACTGGCACAGCTGATAAAGAAGAGTCAAATGTGTTTACAGCTTTCTTCCGCCGTTGCCAGCTGGCTGCATTCTCAGGGGGCACTGAAGCTTAGCTCACAAGCTGATGACGCCTCTGCTCACCAGCAGCGGTCGGCTTCAGCGTGGGGAGAAAGAGCAGAATCATTGACTGGGAGAACCTCGGAGTCAGAGCTGAAAGAGGCCTCCGAGGCCATTGATTCCAGGAGGTCTCAAACCTTGGTGTGTGTCAGCATCACCTTGGGAGTTTGGTAAACACACTCATACCCACCCATCTGCCCCCCACCCACCTGAAAATTCTGACTCGGAAGGTCTGGGTGGGCCTGGGCATCTGAATCCTTAAGAAGTACCCGGGTCATTCTGATGTAGCCATAAGTTTGAGAATCAGTGATCTGGGTTCATGCTTCTCGGTGCTGGCTGCACATTATAATGACCTATGTTGTTGTTGTAAAGATATAAAATACCAATTCCTGGCCCCCATCCCAAACCAATTAAATCAGAATTTCGGATGTGGATCCCAAAAAACCAAACCCACTGTCATCGAGTTGATTCCTACTCCTAGGTATTAGAATTATTTAAAAGTTCCCCAGGTAATAACAATGTGCAGTCAAAGTTGAAAGCTCCTGATCTGAACGTAGTTTTTTACAGAAGGGAAATGGAGGGCCAGAGAGAGGTTAGAACTTGCCCCCAAGTCCCACAGTTGAGAGAGAGTACCAGATAAAACCCAGCCCTCTGCCAGTCTGGCATGAGCTCTCTGTGCATGCGGAGATACTTGTGGATGAGTAGCAAGTTCAGCTCAGCATGGTCAATAGCACCCAAGGAAGAGAGCTATGCCCAGGAAATGGCAGTCACCATTTAGGGGCTGACCCTTTAGAAGATTGTGCACCTGGGTGGTATCAATGCTGCTGGTCTGGGAACCACACTTTCAGTAGCAAAGGTCCAGACCCCTTTTACACTGCATCTTCCTTCCTTTTGAATCCCAGTTCCACCCACCACATGCTAACCCTCTGTTTTCTCCAGTCTCTGCACAGAATGAGGCCGTGGAAATGAACGTGCTTTGTCTTCTGTATCTTTGTGAGGGATTCTCAGTGTTGTAAGTGAATGGTAGGTTGGGAATTCTGTCTCCCACTGAGACTATAAGTGCTTTGAGGGCAGTTCTGAGGTCCTTTCTCTTGTTGTATCCCTTGGTTTGGGGCTAAGGGCAGCAAGAAGGACTATCTAAGAAGGCTCTGTGTGGCCTTGGACAAGTCACTTCCTTGGAGGAGTCTTATCTGTAAAACGGGGATGCTAACACTTTCCTCCTAGGGTGTCTTTCAGATTAAGTGAGACATTGGAAGTAAAGTATCCAGCACAGAAGAGTTGTGCAAAATGTAGCTGTTATTATCCATTAGCTGATTGTCTCAATTTCCATACAGAGATGGTGCAGCAAGGTAGACACTGAACTTGCATGGCCTGGGTTCCATTCCAGGCTGTATCTCTTCTTAGACCTTGGGCAAGTTGTTTAACCTTTCTGGCCTCAGTTTCCTCTTCTGTATGATAACAGCATCTGTCACAAAGGGTAGTTGTTGAAGGTTAAGTTAGGAAATGCATTTAAAGTGCTGAGCACAGTGCCAGGCACGTGGTAACTGTTCATAAATGTTAGCTATTATTAGTGCTGCTGTTGTGACTATTGGTACCACTGACCCTTGGCATCCTTTGCAGTCAGCACAGCAAAGAGATGGAAGGGCTTCACACTAAACTCTCTACCTTAGGAAACAGGCATGCACTCATGTGTCTGGGTGAGGACTGCAAAGTGTGGCTATGAGAGAGAGAAAGAAGCCAACTGGGTTCTCAGCATCTCTAGTATGTGGCCCACATCCTCAGGGCACCTGGGCAAGGGTACCCTTCACAGAGCAGAGGGGCATCTCCATTTGGTGCCCCATGCCTCTATCAGAGCACCATCTCATTCCAGGACAATCATTGTCTCACCCTTTGATTAAGACCCCAGAGGCCAAGACCAGGCCTTTTTTACCTATGTGTCCCATTTGAATCCTGGTAAACAGTATGCTCTCAGTAATGTTCACTGAATGAATGGATGTACATGAATGAACAAATAAATTCATGCTGGAAAATTTTTGGTTTTGATTTTAATAATCCTAGGAACTGTTTTTACTTTTATTGGGTTGAGACATGAAGTTCTTGGGAAGAGGGAAGGAAAAGCAGGGATCTATTCCTTCCTTTGGCCCATGATCCCCACTTCTTGGCCAGGGCAGCCATGTCTGCCCAGGATGGAAACACTCTGGGAAGGGAAATAAGCTCACAGGACAGAGAGTTCTATTAACAAGCTTCTTTAACTCCATGTCTGGCCTAGAAAGTGTCCTTGGGGCTCTTGGAAATAGGTATAAAAACAATGAAGATGGCTTCCTGGAAGAAAAATCAGAAGGGAGCCTAGGAGAGTTGGCTCTGTCCCAGACTGACTTGAATTGAGAGCATCAACTCCAGGTGCCAGGACATCTGGTTAGACCTTAAGAGGCAAATGAGTTTTGCCATTTCATTTTGTTGGTTCTTTACTGCCACATCAAATTTTGAATTTCCACTAAACTGCAATTTAATACTTTAATGTAGTGGTTCCTGCACCGCAGCAGTGGTGCTGAGCTCCAATCCACTTATGTCCCCAACATGGGCAGTATAAACTCCATGAGGACCATTTCAGGTGGTTTAGTGCCACATGGATGAGGAAAGCAACCAAGAAAAGCCTTACACCGTCTGGTGGATGGGTTGGACTATAATCACTTCTGGAGTGATTTGGGACTGTACAGTGCTGCAAATGATGTGATTGTTGGATGAACAGGTCATCTTTCTCAGTAAAAGATTTTTTTTTTCTACCTCCTTATCTCCACCTTTAGAAAAACAGGTCACATTATTTAAAATAGATATAGAAAAGCTGAAGGTTGGTAGGCGGTAAGAAAGAAAGGTGGTAAGCTGATCTAGTCCACTGTGGACTGAGCATGTGGTAGGAGCAAAACAAACGGACTCAAGAGAGGTTTTGATGGCAAGAGACATCTCTCTCTGACTCTAAGGGATTCTGAGAATTCCTGAAAGAGAAAGGGGTCCTTGAAATCAGCTCTGCCTCTGCTCAGACTCCCTGAGGCCATGGACCATGTCATATTCATATTTGTGTCTCCAGAATCTGGCTCAAACTTGCTCCCTAGCCCATAGTAGGTGCCATACTTGTTTGATGAGTGTTCAGGATGGTACAGCAATGACTCATAATTGAAAACCTGCCTTGAAGAAGAGGGAGAAGTCTTGCCAGGGGTCAGCAAACCACAGCCTGCCAGAGAAATCAGCCTGCCACATATTTTTGTATAGCCCACAAGCTAAGAATGGTTTTCACATTTTTAAATAGTTGTAAAAAATCAAAAGAAGAACAATATTTTGTGGCAGTTGGTAATTATACAAAATTCAAATTTCAGTGTCCACAAATAAAGTTTTATTTGATCATGTTGTTGTTGTTGTTGTTAGGTGCCATCGAGTTGGTTCTGACTCATGGTGACCCTATGTACAACAGAACGGAGCACTGCCCAGTCCTGCGCCATCTTCACAATCGTTGTTATGCTTGAGCCCATTGTTGCAGCCACTGTGTCAATCCATCTCGTTGAGGGTCTTCCTCTTTTACGATGACCCTCTACTTTACCAAGCATGATGTCCTTCTCCAGGGACTGATCCCACCTAATAACATGTCCAAAGTATGTGGGACGTACTCTTGCCATCTTTGCTTCTAAGGAGCATTCTGGTTGTATTTCTTCCAAGACAGATTTGTTCGTTCTTTTGGCAGTCCATGGTATATTCACTATTCTTTGCCAATACCACAATTCAAAGGCGTCAATTCTTCTTCAGGCTTCCTTATTCATTGCCCAGATTTTGCATGCATGTGAGGCAATTGAAAACAGCATGGCTTGGGTCAGGCACACCTTAGTCTTCAAGGTGACATCTTTGCTTTTCAACACTTTAAAGAGGTCTTTTGCAGCAGATTTGCCCAATGCAATGCATCATAGCCCTGCTCATTTCTTTACATGTTGTCAACGGCTGCTTTCACACTACAATGGTAAAGTTGAGTAGTAGCAACAGAGACCGTATGACCCATAAAGCCTAAAATATTTATTATTAGACCCTTTTCAGAAAAAGTTTGTCAAACGCTGTTCTGAACCTTTAAGATATATAAAGATCTGGGAGAGAGACAGCACTAGAGATACAAACTTAGCGAGCAAGAGAAGGTAGAAGGGAGAAATGTTTAACAACCAGAGTTATCCAAGATTAAATATGTAACCTTGAAAAGAAGCCTTTCCTGTCACTAGAGGTGTCTGCAGATGGATGCCTACTTCTCAGAGATGTTTTGAGGGGTTTCAAGCATTGATCAGAGAGTTGGCAGATGAGCTTTAAGTCCCTTCCAGCCCTGAGATGCCCTGAGTTTATGGTATCAGGTACACTGGAGACCTGAGAGTGCTAAGATGACTCCCTGGTCCAGGGGTCTCTGATGCCTTTGTGTTCTCGCTTTACTTTCTCCCTGCTCTGCCAGTCCTGTGGGAAGTTTTTCTTATTCCACTCAGCTAGAGGACCAACTGAGGTTCATCTGTCCATCAGTAAGCATAGCTAGACATACAGAGGCTGGAGATTGAAGTCTTATTTTTTAGACAAATAGCTGATGGAAATTGCTGACCAGAAAAAAGTTATTTGCTGATTCACCAAATCTCAAAGCTTTTGATATGAGTCACTCTTCAAGCAGGAAGGTGACATTGCAGTTGCAGATGATTTTTGGTGGCCTTCTCTCTACTGGACCCCTTGATCTAGTTCTTCTTTGAAGCCTTAAGCTCCTGGTATATCTGCAGTTCTGTGCTTCCATCTCAAAATGTTATATTAACCATCTTAACTTTAAAGCTTTCATTTTGGTGTCAACATGGGGCTGATTCTGGATAAGGCACTGTCATGGGTATAGGAATAAAGTCGGATCTTTGGGACTAGTCTACCTAGTGAAGAGTCATTGATGTGAACAAATAAGATAAAACCACAGAAGGGAGCAAGTAGAAGACTGAGCAGCTCCCCTGGTAACTTTTAGTACCCCTGAGGAATCAAAATAGCTTGGGGAACAGGCGGATGTGGTTCAAGTTTTCTGGTCTTCTCAGTGGGTGTAAGAGTCAGATTTCACTGTAATAATGTGTAACAAACAATCTCAAAATCTTAGTGGCTTACAACAAACATTCATTTCACACTCATGGGTCAACTGTAGTTTGGCTGTTCTCAGTTGGGCTTAGCTGGACTCAGCTGAACTAGACTATTCCCATGCTTTGGGATGTTTCAGATCTGCTCTGTGTCTTCCCTAGGTCTGGGGCCTGTTACTCTCATAATACAGAGCAGAAGCTCCAAGGGGGCTGGCAGAAACTCACCATGCCTCTTAAAGTCTCAACTTAGAACATATGCACGATCACTTCCACCCACATCCCATTGTCCAAAGCAAGTCATATGACCAAGCCCAAAAACAATGGAGCAGAGAAGTATGCTAAAGCCACAGGGAAGCCATGGCCAGGGCAGAGAGAAAAGAAAGAATTATAGACAAATAATATAATCTAACACAGAGGATGGCCTAAAGTCCCTTTACTTCACAAGTTTTGCTGAAACTCTGTAAGAAATTCAGAATCCCTTCATGCCTCACTTGGTAGAGATCAGGGATTATAATGGAATCTTGACTTGATGATGGTGGATATGAGTGATCCAGGTGATTGCTCTGAACACCATTTTCCCATCTGTCCCTGGAGATAGGGAAGTTTACAGAAGTTGGGCTGAGTGTAGAATTTTCTAGAACTTAAAGAAAAACCAAGTACACAAGAACACATTTTCTTTTATCTCCACTTTCCTGAAAGACTGTTTAGCTGGTGAACTTTGGTTAGTTCACTGAGATTGTATCTTGCATTTTCACCACCCAATTAGTATGTGATCAGGTTATTTCTGAATAGCCATGATAATGATAAACAAAAAAGTATAGACATTTTCATATGCTTATTTCTTAACTGTTTACAAAATGTTTTAATTTACATTATCTTCTTTACACTAACAACCATCCTGCGGGATAAGAAACAAAGAGAAGATAGCCCCATCATAAGACTGCTGAAATGAAGCCTCAGAAATGGCAAGTGATAAGCCCATCTTTACTGGCTAGGTATTAAAGAGCTGGGACTGGAGTTAAAATTTCCTAACCCTTTGCCCAGTGCTCCTCCTCCTCCCTCATGGGGAAGAGCAAAGGGAGCACAAGGGAGGGAGAAGGCCTTGATTCTCTCCCGCCCAATCCAGGGAGGTTTCAGAGAAGAAATGGAGTGTTGAAAGCTGTTGGATGGAAGCTCATGGAATGGCGGAAAGGAGAAATGTTTTTATACCTTCACATCAAACAAGAAGCCCCAAATCCCTTGCAACTTCCTCTAGTCATCCACTAGATGCCTGCAAGAGCCTTCTAGGTTGTCTCTCTATTTCCCATCTTGTTCCCGATAGTTTCTTCTCCATGCAACTGCCAGAGAGTCCACTCAAAATCCTCCAATGGCTCCCTGTCTTGCTCAAAAATAAAATCTCAATCCCAATCCCTACCATGGTCTATAAGCCCCCCATAAGGTAGTCATATGCTTCCTCACTGCCCTCATCTCTTACTGCCACTCTCCTGACTCACTCCTCTCCAGCCACACCCACCTCGCAATCATTGGCACCCTCAGTGATGGCCTTGCCCTGTTCCAGGCCCTCCCAGTGGCTGCTCTGCAACCCTGTTTGACAAGAAGCCTGGGTCAGCAAGCCCGGGGAAGCCAAACCAGGGACAGAAGGATGTAGCATCTTGTGGCCCTGCAGCAGGGGTCTTGGGACAAAGTCCTGACAATTGGTATCTAGGCCAGGAGTGTAATCCAGCTAGATTCCTGGTGATGCTCTACAGCCTCCTTCGTGAGGATGGCTTCCTTGAACCAATGTCCTATTTGGTTTGGATCCCCCGCAGGCTCCTGCTAAAGGATCTTAACCTTGAGTATTTCCCTGGGCATGGGGAGTACATGGCCTTGCTTTGTTCCAAGCCCATCCTGTTGAAAGCAAATAAGTGACCCATCTTGACAACCCCAGACAGTGGACAGAAGACCCCCTACCAGAACCAGCCTTGTCCCTCCCTCTGTTAAAATCTATCATATATTTCCCAGCAGAAGCCTAACCTCACCGTAGAATTCTAAAGTAAAAAAGAAACACTTGTTAATTAGTATCTATCTACACCCAGCTGTCAAGGTGTATATCTGATACTACAAGCATAGTGCACTTCACATATTATATGGAAACTCCAGCCATGTGACCTTGGCAGACCATTGAAGCTTTCGCTTCTCAAGAGCTTCAGAATCCTCATGTACAAAATGAGAATCCATCTCACTAGGCTGCTGGGATGATGCCCAGAGATCTGAGTTGAGTCACCAATCGATCTCTATTTGTGTAACAGGTTAGTTTAGCTCTTTCTACTTTGGTTTCCTCTCTCATAAAAATGAGAGGGCTAGACAATTACTAAGGTTCCTGCCAGCATTAGACATTCATGAAATGTCATCAGATTGTTCAATGAATTTGGTAAACTCGCCAAAGATTTTATTTCTGACATGATGAAATATATAGTATATTACAAACATAATTTTAGTTAGTAGACCATATTATATAATTTACATTATGTATATTACATTTTGTCAAATACATGTGTGATAATATATCTCATAATTATAGGACAATGTGTATCCCACATAATAAAAGCAATGATTCCCACCAGCACATATATCAGATACATAACATGATTTGGAGAGAAATAAAGCATAGAGGTTGGCAATATCCCACAGTTACAGTGTTTTAAACACTAATTGCCTTGTAAAATGGATTTTGGAACAATTTGCAGAAATCCAAAACTGACCCAAGAGGAGCAGGATGCCACTTCAACAGCCTTTTCCTTTCCTGTGCCTGAATCAGTTCTAGACATGAAGACAGGATATGCCCCCATTATCGAAAGGAGTGGTGCAGGATTCTCCACCTCAATCCCCACCTACCTAGATCAAGAACAGATTTGCTTTGGTGGCAGAAAAGGGATCAATGAGTAGAAGCCAAAGGGAGACAGATTTGGCTCAGTATAAGGAAGAGTTTTCCAGCATCAAATCTGTCAACTGGAATGTGAGCTCCATGAAGGCAGGGACTGAGTGTCCACTGACTGTTGTATCCCCAGTACCTAGCATAGAACTTAACAGGTGGCCAGTGAGTATTCGTGGAAGAGAAGGAGGGAGAAGGAAGGAGCAATAAAACACAGCATAGATGCCAGAAGGACCCAGCAGGAGGGGAGATGACCACTTGCTGAAGATGTTGCTGAGAGAAGTCAGACAGCCAATGGGGATCGAGTGATCTTAATGTCTATGTGAACCCTGAGATTCTACCTAAAATTATAAGAATGAGCCCAAAATGGGGAGCAAGGGGGCAAGATGACCCATTCCTCTTTCTCATTTAGGTCCAAAGAGGCATGAAGGAATATGGTGTTGGCTGGATTCATACCCAGCTATGTATCTTTCTCCTCTGGAAGAGGAACTTTGGAGGCAAATTCACAGATCAGGCTGAGCTTCAGGTGAAATGAATCAGAGTTCAGCATAGGATGGAAGAAGCATGGACTAAATTATAGGCAGAGTCACAAGAAGAATCAAAGCTTGGCTTCCAAGGACTCCAATTGGAGACTCTCCATCTGGGAGCATAGCTGGACCTCATAGCCTAGACTCTCAGGGAGGTGCTGTGCCTCCTTAAACACACATATACACACACACACATCCCAGAGTTACAGACAGCCAGATAATCTGTCTCAGAAAGGATGGGTCTATCAAGTTCAGCGGGGAGGGTCCTCCTTGGTCCTGGCCACCTTCACAGGGCAGAAAACTCTATGATCGCCACCACCTAGAATGACTACAAGAGCATGGATATGCCTCAGGTCAGAACCCAAGAGAACTAGGCAAGCATCCTCTGTTCCCTACCTCCCTGCATGCCCTAGACACTCCTGGCAGGGGTGGCTTTGTTCTTGCCTGTTTCCACAGACAACCTAGCAAATGTCAGAAAGGATACACCAGACACTGTGTGTGTGTGAGTGTGTGTGCATGTGTGCGTGCATGTCTGTGTGTGTAGGGGAGGGCAGCCATTTCCTTACAGTCTCCTGTGGGACTGGATATCATGATGTTGCACTACTCCCAGGGTTGGACAGGCCTGAGAAGGGGAAGCAGTGGAAAGGGGAGTGAATGGGTGGGATCAGAACACAAGAGAGCCTCTCCTTCCCTCTGGAATCCTGCTCTGCCAGTTCCATGTGATTAATCGGAATTACCTCTTCACTGAGAGATAAACAGACCTTAAAAAGCCAGCTAATGTAAAATAATGGTTCAGACAAAATGCAGCCTATCTCAGGGGCCATAAAAGAAAGTGGAGTTAATGGTTATGCTACTGAAAACCCAGGAAGCAGCTCCCAAGCCCAAAACATTTAACACAAAGGAAACTTCTCAGACACCTAACACTACCAGGTTCCCAAGCTTCTCCCACAACCCTGGGAGATACACTGGCAGGAATCATTCTCCCCACTTCACAGATGGGGACATAGATCCTTGGAGATCATAACATGAACTAGGAGGAAATGTCTTCCTCAAGGACATTGTCTTAGTTATCTAGTGCTGCTGCAACAGAAGTTTAACAAACAGAAGTTTATTCTCTCACAGTCTAGAAGGTTAGAAGTCTAAACTCAGGGCGCCAGTTCCAGGGGAAAGCTCTCTCTCTGTCGTCAGCTCTGGGGGAAGGTTCTTGTCATCAATCTTTCCCTGGCCTAGGACCTTCTCAGTGCAGGGACCCTAGGTCCAAAGGACACACTCTGCTCCCGGCACTACTTTCTTGGTGGTATGAGGTCCCTTTGTCTCTCTGATAGCCTCTCTCTTTTATATCAAGATACAAGTCCTGCCTCATTAACCTAACTGCCTCTAATCCTGCCTCATTAACGTCATAGAAGTAGGATTTACAACACATAGGAAAATAATATCAAATGACAAAATGGTGGACAGTTACAAAATACTGGGAATCATAGCCTAGCCAAGTTGACACACATTTTGGGGACACAATTCAATCTATAACAGGCATCCAAATAGCCCTTCAATTTATTGATGAGAAACATGAGGTCCAGATAAGATGATTCATTGGACCAAGGTCTCACAGCTGGTAAGATACCAAGTCAGAATTAGAACTCAAGTTTGTCTGGTTCTAAGTCCAATGCTCTCTGTATGACATCACATGATAATGTGGCTTTGTGGCCTGCCCAGGTCCCCACAGTTAGTGGGTATTGGAGTGAAGACTTAAAGCAGGGTCTTCCAACTCCTGGTCCAGCCTCCTTTCCATTACATCCCTTTGGGCCTTGAAGGATACTTTCACCCTATCACCAGCTTAGTCTCCCTCTTGCTTCACCCTCATAGATATTCACTCCAGGACCCTCCTCAAGGGGCTCAGACTTGGCAGGTCCATCTTGGATGAGAGGCCCCATGACAAAGCACTCACTGGAAGGACAGGTCCTGGCCTTGACCACACGACCAGGCTGTGCTCTCAAACTGGGGCAGAGTGTTTGTTATTTTGTATCAACTCTGAACACTGACTAGAAGAGAAAAAGTGGAACACTTGGGATCTGACTTGCTTCAGTGCCAAAAAAGTGCCATTATTTTAACTTCATTTGTGTAGTACAAATGAGAAGGAGATAAATGTCATGTTCCAGCCAGAGTCTATTAGTGGGTATCAACTGTACCATGGAAAGACTGTGCAATCTGGGCTATGTTAGAGAGGTGGGAGAAGAGCTGCACCCAAGCATCTTAGCTCTTACATTCCTTCTGCCTGGGGTTTCTGAATTGTGAGGCAAAATAAAAATATATACATTAAATTATATGCCTATGACCAGTTGCCTGTGCTTTTTTAAAATTAAATGCTAATTCTGGCTGGTAACCTTAGGCATATCCCTCAACCTCTTTGGGTCTTAATATTCTCATCTGTAAAATTGGAATAATAATATCTGACCTGCCCATTACCCCATTTGCATGTGATGATTAAATAAGAAAATGAATGGGAAGTTGCACCTGTTTCACAAATGTTATTAACTATGTATTACACATCATATACACCCAAAATAATTATGTACCAAAGTAGCTTGGATGCATGTTATTACTGTGTAATTCAAAATGCAGTATTGACCTTTCACGTCCCTGATGTTACCCATATTTACAATAATCCTGTGAGATCCACTAGAAGAGAGAAGAAAAGTTTAAACCTTTATCTTTTGTTTTGTTTTAATAATTTATCATTGAAGTATAGAATGTCATACAGAAAAATACCTCATGAATTTTTCCAAAGTGAACACACCCAAGCCACCAGCACCCAGATCAATAATTAGAATATTATCCGCTCCTCGGAAGCTACCCTCTTGCTCCCTCCCACTCACAACCACCCCATGCCCCCCAAAAGTAACCATTACCCTGAACTTTTAAAATAATAGATTAAATTTGACTGTGTTTGGACTGCAATAAATAAAATCATATAGGATGTATTCTTTTGGGTCTGGCTTCTTTCAACATCATGTTGATAAAATTCATCCCTGCTGTTCTGTGTATCAGTGGATCATTCATTTTCATTGCTATACAGTATTTTGTAATATGAATATACCTTAGTTTCTTTATCCATTATACTGTTGATAGACACGGGGGTTGTTCTTAGTTTGGGGCTAATACAAATAGTGGGTGCTCAGAACATCCCTGGACATATCCTTGAGGGCATGTATGTGGATTTCTGTTGAATATATACTTGGAAGAGGAATGGTAGGTCATAGAGTGAATGTTCAGCTTTAGCAGATAGCAGCAGTTTTCCAAAGTAATTGTTCTGATTTATATTCAAACCAGAGGCGTATGAGTTCCAGTTGCTCTGCATTCTCACCAGCGCTTGATTTTGTAAATCTTGTTAATTTCAGCCGTGTTGATGGGTGTGGAATAGTAGCTCACTGTATTTTTAATTTCCTTTTCCTGATGACTGTTTATCATGTATTTATTGGCCATTTGGATATCTTCTGTTGTGATGTGCTTGTTTAAGTCCTTTGTCCATTTTTTATTGTGTTGTTTGTCTCACACACACACACATATACATGTTCTGAATATTGTATTCTACACATCTTCTCCCTCCCTGTGTCTTATCTTTTCACTCTCTTAATCCTTTACCTTTTTAAAAGATGGGAAATCTAAAGCCAAAAGAGAGGCAACATCACCAAGGTTTCCCAACAAGTCAGTGGCGCTGCATGGGCAGAAAGTTCATATGATTTGCATCCCAGGATAGAGTTCTATGTATAAGAAATGACTTTCAAGTAAAACTTGGGAGAATCAGTGCTGATCAAATTACACCATTTTACAGAAATCAAAAAATAAAAATAAAAAATCGTCCAACGACTTTGTCATACAAAGTCTAGGGTAAATACAAAGAGAGGTGAACAAGCGATTGGGACAAGTATCTAAATCATTCAAGCCAAAAGCTATCATTGCCTCAGTTATTCATTTTTTAATACTTCAATTTATTTTATTTTCCCCAACTTTCTATTTTGAAAAATTTCTAACCTACAGAAAGATGAAAACATAGCATTATGAACACATGTATACCTGTTACCTATTGAGATTCACTGTTAACATTTTGCCACTTTTGCTTTATATATGTACCTTTTTTTTTTTTTCTGAACCATTTTAAAATGTGGTAGACATAATTATACTTCATTCTCTAAACATTTAAGCATACATCAACTATGAGCAATGGCATTCTCCTACATACCAATAATATGTAACATTCTGTCTGTATTCAAATTTCTTCCATTTTTCTAACTATGCCTTTACAGCCTTTTTTAAAAATCTAGGAACCACTCAAGGATCATACACTGGATTTAGTTGTCACATCTGTTTATTCTCTTCTAATCTAGAATAGTAGTCATACCCTTTTTTGTTTGTTTTTTTCTCCTTCATGACGACGAAGTTGATGACATTGACATTTCTGAAGAATCCAGGCCAGTTGTCCCAATTTCCTCACGGTTAGGTTCAGTTTAAACAGTTTTGCTAAGAACACCCCATAGGTGACTCTGCTTTTGTTTCGGTCACTGTTTTTCTAAGATTAGAGTACATGCCACTGGTGATGTATGAAATGGTTTTCAGTAGCACCAAGATATCTTTAGGTGGTACATGAATAAAGATTTTTTTTTAAATAACAATTTTACTTTTTATATAACAGGTTTATTGATTATAATTCACCCATTTAAAATGTGTAAGTCAGTGGTTTTTCGTAAATGCAGAGCTGTGCAACGATCACCGTAATCAATTTTAGAACATTTGTATCATCCAAAAAGGAAACCCGTTAGCCATCAGCCCCAGTCTCCCCATTCCCCCAGCCCTAGGCAGCCACTAATCTACTTGCTATCTCTATAGATTTGCCTGTTCTGGACATTTCTTGTAAGTGAAGTCATACAATATATGGACTTTGGTATTTGGCTCCTTTTGCTTAGCAACATGTCTCCAAGGTTCATCCATGTTGTAGCACGTATCGGTCTTCATTTCTTTTTATTGCCAAATAACATTCCATTGCATGGATAAATCACATTTTACATATTCATTCATCAGTTGATGGACATTTGGGTTGTTTCCACTTTTTGACTATTACAAATAATGCTGCTATGAACATTTGTGTGCAAGTTTTTGTGGGATGTATGTTTTCAATTTTCTTGAGTATACACCTAGGAGTAGAATTGCTGGGTCATGTGGGAACTCTTTAACCTTTGGAGAAACTGGCAGACTGTTATCCAAAGTGGCTGAACCATTTTACTTTTCCATAAGCACTGTATGAGGGTTCCAATTTCTCCACATACTCACCAACAGTTGTTATTATCTGTCTTTTTTATTATCCTAGTGGGTTAGATCAAAGACTATATAGCCTTCAGTATGGATTGCATTTCAACATAAAGAAAACAAAAATCCTCATAAATGGACCAATAAACAACATTATGATAAATGGAGAAAAGATTGAAGTTGTCAAGGATTTCATTTTACTTGGATCCACAATCAACACCCTCGGAAGCAGCAGTCAAGAAATCAAATGACATATTGCATTGGGCAAATTTGCTGCAAAAGACTTCTTTAAAGTGTTAAAAAGCAAAGATGTCACTCTGAGGACTCAGGTGGGCCTGACCCAAGCCATGGTATTTTCAATTGCCTCATAAGCATGAGAAAGCTAGACAACGAATAAGGAAGACCAAAGAAGAACTGACACCTTTGAATTATGGTGTTGGCAAAGAATGTTGAATATATATACCACAGACTGCCAGAAGAATTAACAATCTGTCTTGGAAGAAGTACAGCCAGCTCCTTAGAAGCAAGGATGGCAAGACTTCATCTCAAATACTTTGGACGTGTTATCAGGAGGGACCAGTCCCTGGAGAAGGCCATCATGCTTGGTATAGTAGAGGGTCAGCGAAAGAGAGGAAGACTCAACGAGATGGACTGACACAGTGGCTGCAACAATGGTCTCAAGCATAACAACGATAGTGAGGATGGCGCAGGACTGGGCAATGTTTTGTTCTGTTGTACATAGGGTTGCTATGAGTCAGAACTGACTCAATGGCACCTAGGAACAACAACAGTGGGTTGAAGTGGTACCTCATTGTGATTTTCATTTGCATTTCCCTGATGGCTAACGATGTTGAGCATCTTTTTATATGCTTATAGGCTACTTGTATATCTTCTTTGGAGAAATATCTATTTAGATCCTTTGCCCATTTTTAAATTGGGTTATTTTTCTTTTTATTATTGAGTTATAAGAGAGATGAGACTTTTTAAAATAACAGAAATTACCCGTGTCTTTGTTAAGAATTGCAAATACTTTTTCCCAGTTTGTTGTTTCCTTATTGTTCCCCATGCAGAAGTTTGTTTTTTTTTTTTTTTTTTAGAGTTTGTAATGAAATTTATCAGTCTTTTATAGTTTCGAGGTTTTGAGTCACAGTAGAAAGACCGCTCCCTTTCCAAGGTTATAAAGGAATTCTTCCATGTTTTCTTTGCCTACTTTTTATGATTTCATATTTAGTGTTTAAATATTTGATACCTTTGAAATTTTTCCAAATAGCTAACCAATTAATCCAATACCATTTATTGAATTATCCATCCTTTCCCTTATGATTTGGGATGTCTTCTTTATCATATTTAGAGTTACTATAGTATAAGTATACTATAAAGGAGCCCTGGTGGCAAAACAGTTAAGCACTCGGCTGCTAACTGAAGGTTGGCAGTTTGCACCCACCTGGCCGATCTGAGAGAGAAAGACCTAATGATCTGCTTCCATAAAGATTACAGCTAAGAAAACCCTATGAGGCAGTTTTACTTTGTCACATTGTGTCACTAGGAGTTGAAAATTGACTCAGTACCTAACAACAACAACAGCTCTATTTCTGAATTTTCTATTTTGTTTCATGGGCCTGAAAATTCATTCACCATAACTATCTTGCTTTAATTATGGAGGCTTTATTATGTTTTCATATCTGTTAAGGCCAGTCATTTTTCTTGCTGTTCTAGTTTGTTTATTTTTTCCAAGTGAACTTTGGAATAAGCTCATCCGATTAAAAACAAAATCCTGTATATTCTTACTATGATCATGTTAAATGTATAAACTAAGTTTGAGAGAATTGATAATTTATTATGATGAATTTTCCTATCCAAGAACATAGTAAGTACATACATTTGTTCAAGACTTTCATATCTTTTGAACTTCAACATTTTTTTCATACAGATATTACACTTTTTTTAAAAGTTTACTCCTGGGTAACTTTGTGTGTGTGTGTGGTCACTTTTGGGGGATGGTATTATCTATGTGATAACAAATATTCAGTTTGGCTAATGTTTGCCCTGAAAGAAGGACTTAATTTTAAAGTCTAATGCCCAGAAATGATGTAGAACCCAGTTCATGCACACATGTGTATGTGTGTGCATGTGTGTGTGAATGTGTGTGTGCATTCACATGGAATCAGTGGAAGTGATGGAACCTATCTCTTCTACTTACACTGTTTTCCCTAACTTTGATTATCTGACACCCTCCTTCCCACCTATATAAATGCCACCCATCTGTCAGGGATCTGCTCATTCCAACCTCCTCCAGAAGGGTTTTTGTCCACCTGAAACCTTTTCTCTATACGGACAGCCCTTTCCTTTCCCCTTCTTTTGCTTCTCCCCTCAAAACTTCTGTGTCTCTTGCTATCAGTGCCACTCCAAAGGAAATTCTAGGGGGGCTTAAGCAGTGGAAAGAGCATTCAATATTCATTTAAAATACCTGACTTTGAAGCCCAACTCAATGATCTCCCATCTGAGCAATTACTTAATCTCTCTGAGTCCTTTTCCTCATAGTCTCAGGGTCCACATGAAAGGATAAAGTTCCTCTCTCATAAAGTTGTAATAATAATTAAGATAAATACACTTATCAGAAATTGTGGCACACCAGCTACCATTACTGAACTTTTTTTTATTGTACTTTAGATGAAAGTTTACAGAACAAACTAGCTTCTCATTAAACAATTAGTACATGTATCATTTTGTGACATTGGTTGTCAACCCCACGACATGTCAACGCTCTCCCCTTTTTAACCTTGGGTTCCCTATTACCAGCTTTCCTGTCCACCCCTGCCTTCTCATCCTTGCCCCTGGGCTGGTGTGCCCATTTAGCCTCATTTTGTTTTGTAGGCCTGTCTAATCTCTGGCTGAAGGGTGAACCTCAGGAGTGACTTCAGTACTGAGCTAAAAGGTTGTCCAGGGGCCATACTCTCAGAATTTCTACAGTCTTTGTCAGACCAGTAAGTCTGGTCTTTTTTCTTTTTTTTTTTTTT
>NW_004443950.1:12099700-12107971 GCF_000243295.1 Trichechus manatus latirostris | reverse complement strand
TTTTTTTTGTGATTTAGAATTTTGTTCTACATTTTTCTCCAGCTCTATCTGGGACCCTCTATTGTGATCCCTGTCAGAGCAGTTGGTGGTGGTAGCCAGGCACCATCTAGTTGTGCTCAACTCATTCTGGTGGAGGCTGTGGTAGTTGTGGTCCATTACATTACTGAACGTTTTGATCAAAGATGCTATACAAGAATCCTGATCAAAAGGGGGAAAATTGGAACATAATTTAAAATTCTCATGGAATCTAGACTTTCTGGAGCCACTGAGCTGGATGAACCCTGAAACTATTGCCCTAAGATAATCTTTAAACCTTAAAACAAAAATATCCCCTGAAGTCTTTAAACTAAACAATAGTTAGCTTAATTAGTAAAGAATGTCTCCCTTGAGCATTGTGCTCTTTTAAAGAACTATCTATATGGGATCAAACTGACAAAAGCAACTTGAAATGTTAGACAGGAAGCTGAGGGGGCAGTGAGTTTATGTTGATAGGGAGGAACAGTTCAGAAAAGGAAGATGAGAATGGTTGCACAACTTGAAGGATGTAATCAATGTTACTGAATTGTACATGTAGAAATTGTTGAATTGGTTTATCTTTCTGCTGTGTATATCTTCAACAAAAAAATTAATAAGTAAATTTTTTTAAAGATATTCCTATACAGCACAGTTCTGTTCTGACACACATGAGGTTGCCATGATTTGTTTCAATTATCCATTTTTATCTGTGCTATCTTTGTCCTGCTGAAACCCTAACTGTTACATAATTACACCCATGTTGTTGTTAGTTGCTGTGGAGTCGATTCCAACTCATGGAGGCCCCATGTGTGCAGAGTAGAACTGCTCCATAGGGTTTTCAAGGTTGTGACATTTTTGGAAGCAGATTCCCAGGCCTGTCTTCTGAGGCGCCTCTGGATGGGTTCTTACTGCCAATTTTTTGGCTGGTGGT
This sequence comes from Trichechus manatus latirostris, assembly GCF_000243295.1. Taxonomy (NCBI): domain Eukaryota; kingdom Metazoa; phylum Chordata; class Mammalia; order Sirenia; family Trichechidae; genus Trichechus; species Trichechus manatus. Next base: position 12,107,025 of record NW_004443950.1, on the reverse strand, counting down.
CGAGCGATTAACAGTTTGCACCACCCAGGGACTCCTGGGGTTGCCATGATTTGGAATCAACTCGATGGCAACTGTTTTTTTTTTGTTCATTCGTTTTAGCAGGGTGCAGAATTATATTTTTAAATGCATAAAACCATATGCATAGGATTACAAAGAAAATCAATTAAATTGAAATACAGTTATCAAAATATTTTTAATTTTTTTGATTCCATAATTTATGTGCTTCTTTATTAACAAATTAAATAACAATTAAATAACCAAAAAAATGTGGTACAAATATCATGAATTGGGGAACCAATTCAGCTTTGCCATGCACATGTCTGGTCTTCCTCTTGGGACAGTGAACCCTTGAGAGGAAGTGACTTGTCACGTGTTTTAGTTCCCCACATAACTCAGCTCAGAGATGAGGCCACTATAGATGATGGATAAACACTGATTAATTGATACTCTTTTCTAAGAATAAAACACAGAAAAACATGCACCCAATATCAAGAAACAAGTCTTCATTCTCTTCCCTCTTGTGTCTGGCTATTCCGAGCTGGTTTGTCTAGGATCAGCCACCACTCTTGTTTGAAAACATTCTCTCTGGACCTAAAGACATGGATTCTAGGACCTTGGAGAGAGGCAATGGGTGTGTCAAAGCAGAAGCACCTGTGACACCTATATTCTTCTCTTAGGTCCAGCTCCTGCTTTCTCTGTTGCCCAGGCTACTGGATGTAGCATGAAAAAGCGATCAGTGGAAGAGATCAGGACTAGACCTCTACGAAGACACTGTTCCGGGGGCTGGCCTGTATCAAATGTGAAGACTACAGGTGCAGAGTCCACAAGACTGGGGACACAAGTCGCAGAATACAAGCAAACTTTAAAGTCACACTGATTATCGGAATTAGTCATAGATCTACATGGCGTGTTGGTCGCTATGAATCGGAATCAACCCGATGGCAACAGGATTTTTGGTTTTTAACCTACATATAGGGTGACCATAGGTCTCAGCGATCAGTTTTGCTTTACACCTGTTACAGCCAGGTAATTATTAATCTCATGACTGTTTACTTTCAAAGTATTTGGGTTTGGATAATAAATTATTGATTCATGTTACCTATAGACCACACACATTAGATGTGATTGGCAAAGGTGCCAGGTAGCCGTGGCCATCACTGTGGTCATAACTGAAAGGCATATACCTTGATTCTGCCATTGATTAGCCACCTTTCTCACTAAGCCTCAGTTTCCTTATCTGTGAAATAAAGACAGAAAGACTATGAGTTCCTTGATATCAAAAGTCTCTTTTGTTGGTGTATCAGTATTGGATTTTTATATAGTTTAATCATTTTCCATTGTGGTTAAATTATTTGGGTTATGGTTATTTTAAGACTCAGAATCAAAATGGATAGAAAAGTGCTTTGCAAGTTGTGTGACACTGCGTAAATGAAAAGTACCATTACAATTGCAGGAAACTTCATAGCACTTGCTTTTTTGAGGGGAAAAGAAAGAAAATTCAACAATAGTGATGATTTTTAGGGGAGTGGGGTTCACAGGAAGGTCTTTGTGCACCTCCTCAGGGAAGTATACAAGGTATGTGATATCTCTGAGGACAGAAGAACTTGTTTTACAGGAACAAGGATCCAAGAGTGTAGTCTCCAAGCACACAACAGTTTCAGGCAACAGCCAATATGTGGGAGCCCCTGAGGGCCTTAATTAAAAGGTCAATTTTTTCCAAGGTAAAATTACTCAACTCAGAATTTTACAGTATACATTAAAATAATTCATGATCTGTTCTCTCCATCTGGGTAGAGTTCAAACTGACTGAAGCACACAATTCTGTGTCTAAGGAACAAAAAGTAACAAAAGACATTCATTCGGCCAAGATAACCAAACCTGACAAATATCCTAATTCTCCTCGCCCCTTTTTTAGTATCTATTTTTAAAGGGAAGAAGTTGAGAGATAAGACTCAGACCTTTGGATTCCCCTGTTACTTTAGGAAATTTTTCTAAGTATCTAAGCTATGATTTGATTTGTTGCATCCTTTTCCTTTACTTTACCTAGAATGAGTTGTTCATTTGTCTCCCTTCCCCAAATTCCAATCCTGATCAGAAAACTTCTTCTGTAAAGGGCCAGATAGTAAATACTTTAGACTCTGTAGGCTATATGGTTTCTGTTACAACTATTCAACTCTGCAGTTATAGTGCAAAAGTAGTCGTAGACAGTCCATAAGCCAATGAGCACAGCCATAGTCCAAAAAAATTGCATTTGTTGCCATTGTCAGGTGCCATCAAGTCAGTTTTGACTCATAGCAACCTTATGTATAACAGAATGAAACATTGCCCAGTCTGGCACCATCCTTCAAATCATTGAGCCCATTGTTGCAGCCAGTGTGTCAATGCATATCATTGAGGTTCTTTTTCTTTTTCACTGACCCTCTACTTTACCAAGCATGATATCCTTCTCCAAGGATTGGTCCCTCCTGATAACTCGTCCAAAGTAAGTGAGAAGTCTATCCTCACTTCTAAGGAGTATTCGGTCTGCACTTCTTCCAAAACAGATTTGTTCATTCTTCTGGCAGTCCATGGTATATTCAATATTCTTCCCCAGCACCATAATTCAAATACATCAATTATTCCTCAGTCTTCCTTTTTCATTGTCCAGCTTTCACATATATATGAGGCTATTGAAAGTACCATGGCTTTGGTCAGTACCATGGCTTAGTCCTCAAAGTGACATCTTTGCTTTTTAACACTTTAAAGAGGTCTTTTGTAGCAGATTTGCCCAGGGCACTATATCATTTGATTTCCTGACTGCTGCTTCCATGGGCGTTGACTGTGGATTCAAGTAAAATGAAATCCTTGATTTATGTATTTATGGACGCTGAATTTGAATTTCATGTAATTTTTATGGGTCATAAAACATGATGTTTTTCAACCATGTGAAAATATAAAAACCATTCTTAGCTTGCAGGCTGTACAAAAACACAGTGAGCTATAGTTTACCAACACCGCCTCCTCTACATCATGAACAACTTGAGAACAGGGGCTAAATCATAATCATCTTCCTATCTCCTAAAGTTTAGTTCAGGGCCTGCCTGACACCTAAAAGACATTCTAAACTGTTTGTGGAGGAAGTAGTGAGAGATGGAGACCACGGAGAGAACAGCATATATATCCATCACATACAAAAATAAGAACTTGTTCTGTATGGGTAATGGGCAGAAGAATGTACAGTAGCAAATAGCATTGACCTAGATTTGAATCCCAGTTCCACCATTTACTGATTTGGCCCCCAGCAAGTAACGGAATATCAGGATGCATTGTCCACAAGTAACAGAAAAACCAACTAATGGTGGCTTAAGTATTACTATTTATTGTCTCATTTATCAAGAAACTTGGAGGTAGTGGCTCCAATACTGTGTCAGTAACTTAGCAACGTCATTGAGATCATGTATTCTGTATCCTGCTCTAACATCCTGAGCTGTTAGCTTTTCATCTACATGTTTGTCATCTTGTGGTTGCTAAATGGCTGCCATGGCTTTAAGCATTACATGCACAATTTCAAGTCAGGAAGATGGGAGCAGAAGAAGTGCTGTACAGTGTCCTCTTATACTACTCCCTTTCATCAAGAAGTCAAATGTCTTATCTAGAACTCTCTAAGAAGATGCCATTTTATGTTCTCATTGTCCAGACCTGGCTTCCATGGCCACCTCAAGCAGCAAGGAAGAAGGGAGTTGGACATAGTTTGGGGCAGCCATTAACAGAGTCCATCTTAGAGATTGTTTAGAGGGCAGGTCAGGTAATGTATGAGCAGCACTGGCACAGAAATTCTCAGTCAATTGCAGCTACTGTAATCATTAGGACTAGGTTAAATATTTTCAAAATCCTGAAATGTAATCCCTACATTTCCAATTTGAAAACTGCAGTTTCTCAGATGAAGTTAGAAAGCCTCATGCCGTCCTTTCACAATACTCATAATTACATACACTTAAGGTAAACAAGGAGTCCCTGGGTAATGCAAATGGTTAACACACTTAGCTGCTAATTGAAAGGTCAGAGGTTCAAGTCCGCCCAGAGGCACCTCAGAAGAAAAGCCTGACTATCCACTTCTGAAAAATCAGCCATTAAAAACCCTACAGAGCACAGTCCTACTTTGACACACATGGGGTCGACATGAGTCAGAATCGACTTGGTGGCAACTGGTTAGGTTAGGTTAAGATAAATGAAGATCGAAATGGAATTGTGTGTGTGTCTGTCTGGTATTAGACTATTCATTAATTTTATACTGTTTTATGTATGTATATACACATAAATACTGGTTTATGTATACACACACACGCACACACACCGATATGCATGAAGAATAAAGGAGCAAAGCCTGATGATAAACACGCTCTGCATTCTGCATGTTCAATTAGATATCTCATACAGTTTCCTTAGGCTTAAAATCTGAGTTATTCTTCACTCTCTCTTTCCTTTTCCCCAGTCAGTCAATAAGTCCTGTATATTTTGCACTGTAATATGTCTCCTATTTGTTCTCTCTTTTCCAGTACCCAAGCTCAACCTTTATCACCTCTTGCCCAGACAATTGCAATAGACTCCCAAGTGTTCTCCTGTCTCTAGTTGTTCATAATCACCATCCCCTACCAATCAATCCATTCTCACCCTCTTGCCAGAGTTGTCATCTAGAAGCAAAGCTCTGACCATGCCATTTTCTTGCTCAAAAACTTTCAATGGTTCCCCATTGCCTAAAAACCACAGTCCAAACTCCTTGCATGTTACTCAAGGTGCTCCTTACCTGCCCCCAACTTCTCTTTCTGGCCTTCTGTTCTCCTTACACATTCACAACCCAGCTCACTTACAAATTGCTCTCTGTTCTCTGAACAACCCCCTATTTTCTGCATCTGTCTTAGTTCACACTGATTCATCCCTGCTCTTCTTTACCCTGCCTACAGGAATGACGGTAGGTACCATTTTAAGTTACTCTGAAACTCTGCCTTCTGGAAGACTACAGGGAGCCCAGAACTTTATGGATCATAATTTGTGCAAAAGTATCTGATTGAATCAATAAAATGGTCAATAATCCCCGCTGATGTTTTCCTAACCCCAGGGCTTTTAAATGTGCTGACAATTTAAAATTGAAATGGCCCAACAAATGAGCTAAGGAGACAGCTTATTCAGGCCATCAGGCTCAGTATCTGGACTGGACATGGAAGGGGCCCAGTTGGAAGCTCAGCTTGGTCCACCCCTCTCTTTTCATAAAAATGTTAGGACTTTCACATGGCAGATGAGCAGTGAATTCTGTGCTGTTCCAAAGTGTGAAGGGAGTCATTACATTTTGTTCCGGCACAGGTACTGTGCTGGAAGTTCCATTTGGTTGTCCAGTTAACCCTCCCAATAGCTCTGTGAAACAGTCATTCTCATTATGTCCATTTTCTAGATAAGATAAGAGATCCAGAGGAGGTGAGTAAATTCTTCAGGTCATGATGCTGGAATTTCAAACCAAGTCTGTCTAACTCCAAAATCCCATGGTCTTTGCACTTATCCAAGGTCACACAGTAGGTAAGTAGGTAAGTAACTGAATTTGGATCAATTTCTGTTAGGGATGTGACAGAATACATTTGTGCAGGGGACAAGAAGGTAGGCCAGGTGACCTCTGGAAGTCCCTTCCTGTGGGGAGATTCTAAGAGCCCAGACTTGGAATGGATTGGTCCACAAGAGGGCCAGTCCTCACTCTGCCTGTCAGAGGACTTCTCTTCATTCAGATGTGGGAATAAATCTCAAGAAGGGATGCTCATCCATTACCCCTCAAATAACTTGAATTTCAATAATTTTTTCATCAACCCCACTCCCATCTTTCAACAATGCCGCCATTTAAATTTTCCCCATCATGTACTGTTTACTATTATTTCATGTTTATATGCCTAGTCCTTAAAACCAGACCACAAAGACTAGATGACAGTAATTAGTTCTTTTCCTCCTACTATTAGCATGTGTAAAGGAGCTCTGGTGGTGCAGTGGTTAAGTGCTCAGCTGCTACCAAAAGGTCAGCAGTTCAAAGCCATTATTACCATCTTTTGCTGTGTAATAGACCACTACACAATCTAGTAAGTTAGGTTGGCTAAGGTTTGGATGATCTAGACTGGGCTCTGCTGGGCTTGACTCTAGTCCAAGCATCAGAGTCAGGTCTGCTTCACATATTTTCCTTTCTTCTGGGACCAGCATCCATGGGATGTCTTTCTTATGGCAATGGCAGAAGCACAAGAGTGTAAGCACATTTCAAGCCTCTGCTTGAATCACATCCTCTAACATCCCATTGCACAAAGCAAATTACGTGGCCAGTCTCAAAGTCAAGGAATGGGGAAGTTCACTCTGCCCATCATGAGGCCATGGCAAAGGTGCAGATGTCTGCTCCAACTACAGGAGAGTTAAAAATTAAGACCAATAATTCAATCCAACATACCATTCAACCAAACCTATACTGACTTCTTACTACCCACTGAGTTGTGTTTTCATCAGTAGCAACATAACAAAACTGGAATCAGCCATGCACTAGACACAGAGCTAGGAACTTGTGCCAAAATATTTGAGTCATGTTCTTGACCTCTACAAGCACAAGGGCAAGAAGAGAAGAAAAGCTAAAAATTATTGAATACTTACACCACATACTAGGCATTATGCTAAGTAAGTCCTTTGACACTCATAGTTGCATTTAGACCTCCCAGCACCTATATAAGATAGGTCTGCTGAGAATCTACATTTTACAGATGGTAAGACTGAAGTCCAAAGAAGTGAAAGTAACTTGTCACAAGCCACACAAATAGAAAGCAGACAAGTTAGTATTCAAATTTTGACATGACTTCAAAATCCACATAGAATTAAGTGGCACCAGTGATAAGTGGCATACTAAAGAAGCATTAGCAGAGTACTGTGGGAGCAAGCCTGGCTGCTAACCAAAAGATCAACCATCTGAATTCACCAGCTGCAACTTGGAAACTGTAGGAGGTAGTTCTACGTTGTCCTATAAGGTCACTATGTGTTGGAATCCACTTGATGGCATGGGTTTGTTTTTTTGTTTTTTGTTTTTTCTCAGTGGGAACATGGGGAAGGGTATGGAGATCAGTAAAAGTTTCATATGGAAAGTAGCAAATGAGCTGGGTGTTGAAGCGTGAGTCAAAATCCACCAGAAGTGAGTTCTGGCAAAATGGCGCTCTAGGCAGAAGCACCACGCCATCCCTCCACAGCAAAGATCTGAAAAACTAAGCCAAACAGAGAATACAACAATCCTGAAACCCTAAAACATCAAATGAAGAGATAAAGAACTCAGCCAAGTACCAAAT
>NW_004443950.1:12097708-12099302 GCF_000243295.1 Trichechus manatus latirostris | reverse complement strand
CCCCTCCTTTTGCTCAAATACCTGGCTCCATGCACCATCTTTGCTTCTTCCTGAGGGGCTGCAAAGCTCCGGTAATTTGTAATATACGCTTTCCCACTCCCTACACTTCTTCACCCACACTCGGCCCCCTCTGCTACCTGCGGACACAGTCTCTTGTCCGAGAAACTCCAGCTGCTTGGATTCCACCAGCCCGCACTGGCTGGCTCTCTGAGTGTCATTTGTTGGCTGCTTGAGTTGCTTTTTTTCCTGCTTCTTTTGATTTCCTCCTTGCCTCTCACCATCTCCCCCTCCTTTTGCTCAAATACCTGGCTCCATGCGTCATCTTTGCTTCTTCCTGAGGGGCGGTGGAGCTCCGTTCGAGTGTGGAGCTGCTTCCTGGTCTGGGCTGCCATGCTGGTGGGATCCTGGGGCTTTTGTTCGTTTGTTTGTTTTGAATTGTTTGTTTTCTTTTCCTTTTCTTGAGTTGGGAGCCCTTTCTGACCAGGTGGTGCTGCGTGGCAAGAAGACTTCCCCCTCGGCTTGCACAGACGTGCAGAGGGATCCCTGAGGGCATTTCTTTCTTTGTTGGGATTTTTCTTTCTTTTTTGTGGGGGGGCTTTCTTGTTCTCTTTTTTTTTTTATTTGTTTTGTTTTCTTTTCCCTCTTTTTCCCCTTTTGTCTTTCTTCATTGCTCAGTTTCTCGTCTCTCTATATCTTCCTTCCCTTTCTGTTCCCTGAATACCTGGCATTGTATACCTCTCTGCCTTCTAGCCAGGCTGTACTGCAACACCTGAGAGCGACTTCCCTAGACCTCATAGCTGCACCAGTGGGATCCCTGTGAACTCTGCGGTTCTTTAACCCTTCCGATTTTTATTTATTCATTCTTTTCTTTTCTTCCTTTCCCCTTTCTGTTTTTCTCCATTTCATAGTCTCTCATCTCTCCACTTCAACGGCAAGCTCCCTTAGCATTCTTTTTTGTTTCTTTGTATCTTTTTGGCTCCTGTTCCTCTCTCTCATATCCATCTTAGCTCCACACATAACAATCTCCCCACTGCATCCTGCCTACCTGAACTGTGCACTTGACATCACACCACCAAGGAGCACAGGCACAGCCTACTGGAACCTGCCCTGCACTGATTACCGACCCGTCCTGGTGGCTGTAGTAAGTGCAACAAACAACCCATCCCAGTAACTCCTCTTCAGCTAGGCCTGCCCTGCTGTATCATATCTGAGTGACTGACCTGCCAGTTGGAGAAGGAGGCAAAAAGTATTGTGCCCACAGATGAGCAAACAACAAAGAACACACAGTCTGCCTGCTCAGACATAGTCAATTTTTTTTAAAAAAGGGATGAAACAAACAAATCTACATTCAATAAACGAGAAAAATAACTACTGAATGCCCCAAAGACAGCAGACAATATCAAAACATTTACAAAAACAGGACAGAACGGTTCCAGTAGGCTTCCAAAATCGAACACCAGATGACTCTCCCGTGGAAGAAAATGCACTAGAACAACCTGATAGGGAATTCAAATCTCTAATACTCAGAATTCTCCAAGAGCTGAGGCAAAAAGCTGACAAACATGAGGAAAAAATAGACAAATTCATGGAAAAT
>NW_004443950.1:12056876-12091806 GCF_000243295.1 Trichechus manatus latirostris | reverse complement strand
AAAAAAAAAGGTTGAGAAGTTAGAGGGTTGACATGTTGTGGGGTTGTTAACCAATGTCATAAAACAATATGTGTACTACCGTTTCATGAGAAACTATTTGTTCTGTAAGCCTTCACCTGAAGTACATAAAAAAAGAAAAAAAGAAAACCACCAGAAGTGTGGGTTGGTGAAAAAAGCATGCATGTGCAATGGCCTAATGAGAGAGCTGGCCTTTACCCAGGAAAACATCAGAGTTGGGTTGTTGCTGGATTGTAGAGAATGTTGTCGGAAGTGATGAGAAATGCAAGGGAACCAGGAGGCTGTGGCAGGTGATGGAAAGTCTTGTATACCAGACAAGGGAGCTTACGCTTTGCCTTTAGGGGCAGTGGAGCCACTGAAAGCAATATGTGATCTGATTGCACTTGAGTTCCAGAAAGAACACTTTGATGGCAAAGTGGAGAAGATGGACTAGAGCACAGAGGCCAAGGGAGTGAACGCAAATGCCTTCAGGACAGGCAGATACCACCAACCCCAGACCAGGTGGGTCTGTGTAAACTAGAGATTGTGTGTTGCTTCTGAAGTGGGATTAACTTACCCTGCTCAGCTCCAGTGGGCATTGCCATGTTGGAGAGTGGTCCCAGAAATACAGATTTTTAAACCTATTGACTTTTAAAAATATTTTTATTTTCAAAATCTGGGATTCTTTTTCATCTTTTGCTATACAAACGTTAACTACCCAAACTCAGGAGCCAAATGCAGGATTCCTTGCTCTTTTGCACTCTGCATCTGAACTCTTACTGCCCTAAATCAGACATAGATATATACATACATGTGTACATACATTGTGTATGTATACATTATGTATGTATACATTATGTATGTGTGCATATATATATACACATACCCCCATATACCAAATTTGGCATACAGGCTGCCCACAGACAACACTATCTCAGAATAAGCCAAGGAACCCAGAGCTTCTTCTTGGTCTCACACATTCTTCTTGGAAACACACAGAAAGTCATTTGTAACCTATGGCCAAATACCAGCCTCCTGTCTAGCTTCTCTCCCATTACTTGGCATCCAAGACCTCGGAACTGCGCCCAGGAAGGCAGCCAATGAGCTGAGCTATATGGCTTCAGTCTTCAAAAGCAAGAACCAGACTTTGAGTGTTTAATCCACCAGCTGAAAGTGTAAAATAGGAAGGAAGGGGAAATGCCCTCAGGGTGGTTCATCGATAATTTAGTGACTAAAAACCTTCAGCCCTTGTGTTGACTGTTGCCTACTAGTCACAATCTGCAGTATTTCCCTATAGTTTGGAGGAAAAGGTCTTCTCTCAATCTCTCTCTCTCAGGCTTTCTATGTATAGTTTCCTGAGTGCAAAATGCCCACTCCCTCACATGGCTTCAATTCATCAAGCAGTGTCTGATTTCCTCCCATTTCCTCCCCATTAGCTGCATTTTGCAATGGAAACTACAAATATCCATGGAAAGTTTCTTTTTTTTTTTAATAATATTTTATTATGTTTTAGGTGACAGTTTACACAGCAAATTAGGTTCCCATTTACAATTTTTTTACAAATTGTTCTGTGCCATTTGTTACAATTTTTAAAATGTGTCAGCATTCTCATTATTTCCATTCTATTTGTTCTGTTTCCATTGATCTAGCTTTCCTTCCTTCACCTCCTTGCCTTCTCATCTTTCCTTTTGGGTAAATGTTGACTGTTTGCTCTCATATAGTTAATTGTTTAAGGGAGCACATTACTCACGGGTGATATTGTTTACTTTATAAGCCAATCTATTATTTGGCTGACAGGCGACCTGCAGAAATAGCTTCAATTCCAAGTTCTAAGAGTATCTTAGGGCAATATTCTTGGGGGGGGGGGCAGGTACCACTAGTCTCTACCAGTCTAGTAGGTCTGGCCTTTTTTAGGAATTTGAGTTGTTCTGCATTTTTCCTCCCATTCTATCCAGTACCTTCTATAGTGTTTCTGGTCAGAAGAGTGGGTAGTGGTAGCCAGGCACCAACCATCTAGTTCTTCTGGTCTCATGTTAGAAGAGGCTTTGGTTCATGGGGGCTATTAGTCCTGTGGACTAGTTTCTTCTTTGAGCCTTTGATTTTCTTCATTCTTGTTTGCTCCATATGAGTAGAGACCAACAGTTGATCTTAGATGGCCGCTCACAAGGTTTTAAGACCCCAGACACTACTCATCAAACTAGGATATAGAACAGTATCTTTGTGAACTACATTATGCCAATTGACTAAATTGTCCAAGACTACGGTCTCAAGCCTTTTAAACAGTAAACCAGTCCCGTGAGTTGTATGGATATGTCTAGGAAGCCTCTGTAGTTGTGCCCTCTATGTGGTTTGTTATATATGTGGATATATATGCAGCACACACAAACATGTATATACATATGCCTACAGATACACCTGTACATGCACATGCATTTACTCGCATATGCCTTCCTATACACATATACACATACATATCTATCTATGTAACCACACACATATTTTTTGGTTGTTTTTACTGTTATTACAAAATTGTGTATGATATAGCATTCACCGAAATTGTCCCTTTTTCTCATGTACTTCTTAGTGTTTTTATTTACCTCGGTCTGTTGTGCTAACTTCACCCGTATTTGGGATTGCCTTTCCCATCACCAAAAGTAACAAGTGTCTGCTACCTAGAAAGTGATTCCTCCTCCCTTTCCCTCCCATCCCTGGTAAACATCAAAGAACTTTTCCTTTCTGTGTGTATATCTATTATCTATTCTTGACTTTTTATATAGGACCATACAATATTTATCTTTTTGAGATTGACTTATTTCACTCAGGATAATGTCCTCCAGATTCATCCATGTTATGTTTTGCAGACTCCTCATTATCGTTTATAGTTGCATAGTATTCCACTGTATGTATGTACCACAGGAAAGTTTCTTAATTATTGAACATATTTGCAGTCAATTTCCCGTACATGATGGGAATGCTGTCCAGGGTCACTGCGGGCTCTAAAAGTGCTCTCCAGAAAGCCTAGGCTGCTCACCTTACCCACCAGCCCTGGCCCTCAGGGGGTTTAAAATCTAATGATTCTCTCACACCTGACCGTGCAGTTTACCAGTCTGATTTATCATACTTGGCTGATGGCCCAGAATTCAGTTCAGAAAAGATTTCAGGCTGGATACTTTTCAACCCAACAGTATATCTCTAACTCACGGTGGCTCATTTTAGGTATGGCGACAGAAATCCAAATGTCCTTTCTCCTACCTGCCTTTTTGGGTGTCTATACGTCATTAAAAAAAGTTTGAGTTCCTAGAAATTTAAAAAATGTATTTTTTAAAAATGATTTGACTTAACAATAAATTATTTTTTTAAATCAATTTAACAATAACTTATTTTTTTTAATCTGCAAGCACTTCATAAATTTTCTGGAGCTACTAGATTAATCCAATGAATATTTATTGATACCTACTATGTACAAGGTGCTTGTCAGAAGCAGGAATTGGCAAACTCTGACCCACATGCCAGTCACCTATTTTTGCAAATAAAGTTTTATTGGAACACAGCCACACCCATTTGTTTACATGTTACTTATGGCTATTTTTGAGCTAAAATGACAGAGTTGAGTACTTGCAACAGAGATTGTATGACCTACAAAGCCTAAAATATTTTCGATCTGGTCCTTTAAGAAAAAGTTTGCTGACCCCTGGTCTAGACATTTCCCAGACATTTTGCTGCAAGTTGTCTGGAGAATGTTCCTGGTTCCCATGGTGTTCACTGCAAACATTGGTGACTGCTAAATCTACAGCTCTATGCAGATATCTCTCCTAAGTTCCAGTGTCCCATTTCCAAGACTTTTTGTACATCTCCACCTGTTAACCCAATATTTCACAGACTCCTCAAGCTCCACCTCCTGCATATGAACCTACTTTTCCTATGGTGGCCCCTATCTCACTTACAGCATCACCACTCAAAAAACGAACCTATGTCTCAGACACCTGGGAGTCACTTTGATTCTTCCCATTCCCTTGGCTGCACATTTAACTAGACAGGATGACTTGTCATGAGTTCCTTCTATACATCTCCCATATCTGTCCCCTCTATTTTATCACTGCCACAGCTCCTTTTGTCTCCTGCCTGGAGCTCTGCAGAAGCTTCTCCTTTCTGCCCCTAGACACCTCACTACAGGGATACGCAGCAGCCAAACCAAGGCATAAAAGAAGCACATGACACACAACTTTTGTATAATTTGAGAAAATAGCCCTTACTGCTCTAAAATAATAATCACCAACATTTACATAACATTTACTATGTTCCAGGTACAGTTCTAGGTGATTTATGTATGTTAACGCCTTTAGTCCCCGTAACAATCCTTTAAGGAAGATATTCTTACTAACAACCCCACTTTATAGATGGGAAAACTGAGGGGTCATGGAAATGGAAAAACTTTCCATGAGAGCCAAAGTACAACCTTAAGTATATCCCACCTGAATTTAAAGACCATCTCAAGAACAGATTTGATGCATTAAACACTAACGACCAAAGGCCAGACGAGTTGTGGGATGGCATCAAGGACATCATACATGAAGAAAGCAAAAGGTCATTAAAAAGGCAGAAAAGAAAGAAAAGACCAAAATGGACATCAGAAGAGATTCTGAAACTTGCTCTTGAACTTAGAGTGGCTAAAGTGAATGGAAGAAATGATCACATAAAAGAGCCGAACAGAAGATTTCAAAGGGAAGCTTGAGAAGACAAAGTAAAATAATGAAATGTGCAAAGATCTGGAATTAGAAAACCAGAAGGGAAGAACACACTCAGCATTTCTCAAGCTGAAAGAACTGAAGAAAAAATTCAAGCCTCTAGTTGCAATATTGAAGGATTCTGTGGGCAAGATGTAGAACAGAACTGAAAGCATCAAAAGCAAATGGGAGGAATACACAGTCACAGTACAAAAAGAATGAGTTGACATTCAACCATTTCAGGAGGCACCATGTGATCAAGAACCAGTGGTACTGAAGGAAGACATCCAAGCTGCACTGAAGACACTGGCAAAAATCAAGGCTCCAGGAATTGGTGGAATACTAACTGAGATGTTTCAACAAACGGATGCAACGCTGGAAGCGTTCACTCATCTATGACAAGAAATTTGGAACACAACTACCTGGCCAACTGACTGGAAGAGATCCATATTTGCACCATTCCAAAGAAAGGTGAACCAACAGAATGCAGAAATAATCGAACAATATCATTAATATCACACACAAAGTAAAATTTTGCTGAAGATCATTCAAAAGCGGTTGCAGCCATACATCAACAGGGAACTGCCAGAAATTCAGAAGAGAACATGGAGCAAGGGATATCATTGCTGATGTCAGAAGTATCTTGGCTGAAAGAAGAGAATACCAGAAAGAACGTTTACCTGTGTTTTACTGACTAGGCAAAGACATTCAACTGTGTGGATCATAACAAATTACGGATAATATTGCAAAGAATCGGAATTCCAGAACACTTAATTGTGCTCATGTAAAACCTGTACATAGACCAAGAGGGAATTGTTTGAACAGAACAAGGGTATACTGCGTGGTTTAAAATCAGGAAAGGTGTGTGTCAGGGTTGTATTCTTTCATCATGCTTATTCAATCTGTATGCTGAGCAAATAATCCAAGCCAGACTACATGAAGAAGAACTTGCAGCATTTACTGATGAAGATCAAAGACTATAGCCCTCAGTATGGATTACACCTCAGCATAAAGGAAACAAAAATCTTTACAACTGGACTAATAAGTAACATCATGATAAATGGAGAAAACATTGAAATTGTCAAGAATTTTCTTTTACTTGAGTCCACAGTCGATGCCCATGGAAGCAGCAGTCGAGAAATCAAACAACGTATTGCATTGGGAAAAATCTGCTGCAAAAAGACCTCTCTAAAGTGTTAAAAAGTAAAGATGTCACTTTGAGGACTAAGGTGCGCCTGACCCAAGCCATGCTGTTTTCAATTGCCTCATATGCATGCGAGGTCTGGACAATGAATAAGGAAAACCAAAGAAGAATTGATGTCTTTGAATTATGGTGTTGGTGAAGAATATTGAATATCCCATGAACTGCTAGAAGAATGAACAAATCTGTCTTAGAAGAAGTGTAGCCAGAATGCTCCTTAGAAGCAAGGATGTGAGACTTCATCTCACATACTTTGGAAATGTTATCAAGAGGGACCAGTCTGTGGAGAAGGATGTCATGCTTGGTAAAGTAGAGAGTCAGTGAAAAAGAGCAAGACCCTCAATAAGATAGATTGACACAGTGGCTGTTGCAATGGGCTCAAACATAGCAAGAATTGTGAGGATGGTGCAGGACCAGGCAGTGTTTCGTTCTGTTGTACTTAGGGTCGCTATGAGTCGGAACTGACTCGATAACACCCAGCAACAATAACAATGCCTTTGGTCCTCATAACAACCATATGAAGTAGGTACTCTTACTGTCATCCCCATTTTATAGATGGGAAAACTGAGGGTCATGGAAATGAAAAAATTTTCCCAAGTCACAAGGAAGCGAGGGGCAGAGCTGGGATACAAACCCAGGCAGTGTGGCTCCAGAGTCTTCACCACTGTACTATGCCACTTCTGCCAAATCTAAAGATTTATTTATCTTTCTAGGGTCAACAATACTGCACCCATTGTCAGCTAGGGTTGGGGGGACAACTTCCTCACAGTCTGGACCACTCATGAGAAGAATGTGGAGGAGTCTTTCCTAAAGGAGCTTACTCTGGCACTCCAGGTGCTTCCCAACTTCTAGGTCTCTCCCTCCACTATCAGGAGCAAGAGGCACAACACATTAAAAAAAAAAAAAAAAAAAAAAAAAGCACAGAAACTTGAGAGCTACATTTGTGAGGAGAATAGGACAGGATTTCAGAATGGGGCTGAAGTAGTTAGGGTAATTACAATCCTTAAGCAGGCCTTTTCCTACATGTAAGACAAAATCCATTACCATGTTTTCTTTCTGCTCCCTGATCTGTCACTCTACAAGCTTTTATCACGAATAGCAACACACTTAAATATTCAGCAAGTGCCCTGCAGAGCGATAAATACCGAAAGCACACATAAAAGGTCATGCTCTCAATCCACCCCCTCCCTGGAATTTACAGTTTCAGAGGCAAGACTCTGGAGCTGCACTCCTTATAAAATATGACTTAAAAATGTAGAAAGAAATTATTTCTTGCCCTGTTTTTTCAACATTAACTTTGTTCTGTCTTTGTTGGGTACAACCAGGAGGAAAAGACAGGTAAAATGACAGAGTCAATTCATTGAACAAAATATATTGAGACTCTACCCTGTACAAAGCCCTGTGTTTGGCATTGAAAGTGATAACCAGGAATGTTAATTAATTCCTATCTTCAAGAAGTTTCTATCTAGCAGTGGATAAGTTATATGTACACATAAATATAATACCATGTTAGTGTTCCAAAAAGATATACATAAGGAAATAATAATGAATACCATTTATTGGGTCTCTGCTGTAGTCAGGCAGGCACTGTGCACAGTGCTGCAAGCCTTCAACCATTTCACTTAATTCTTCCAACAACCCTTGCAAGGCAGGTATTATTACCCATTACAAGAGAGCCTTAACATTCCCCTCAGCTTTATTAAACTTTTTTTTTTAGAGTTTTGACTCTAGGCCCCTGTCCAACCTCTCTCCCTGGTCCTTACAGAATCCAGGTAGAACATGTCCCATCGAGCCCTAATGGCAAACTCAGTAGATAACTCCATGTGATCGGCACACTCCATTGTTTAACCTCCCTCTAACGCCCTTTGGTTAGGATCCCTGGTGGCACAATAGTTAAGCACTGGACTGTTAACTAAAAGGCCTTCAGTTCAAACCTATCAGAGGCTCCATGGGAGAAAAGACCTGGCATTCTACTCCAGTAAAGTTTACAGCCTAGGAAACACTATGCAGCTGTTCTACTCTGTCATACAGGGTTGCTATGAGTTGTAATCAACTTGGCAGCACCCAACAACAACAACAAAGTCCTTTGGTACTTTTCCACTATCGCACTCTAGCCCTTAAAAACCCTCCCACCCTCTGTTTCAGCAAGTTGAGTTCAGACTTAGTTCTGTTCTCACTCCCCTATGCAATAGCTCTTGAATAAAGTCATCCTTACCCATTTAATGTTGTCTGATGCAATTGTCTTTGACAACCCCATTTTACATATGAGAAAAATGAGGCTACTCAGGAGGTTAAGTAATCTAGCCTAGGTCACAGAGCTAGAAGTAGAAGAGCTGGGATTTAAACCCAAGTTATTTAGATTTCAACTCCCATAGTAAAAACAGTGTTGAGCTCCTTTTAACCCCCAAAGAATGAGTATGTTAATGGGTATATATGGACCAGTGCCACCACCCATCTGTCAGTTTGTCATACCAAGGTGGCTTGCACATTACTACAGTGCTGGAAGCTATGTCACTAATATTTTAAATACCAGCAGGATCAACCAAGGGTGGACATGTTCCAGTGGAGCTTCCAGACTAAGACAGATTATGCGGAAAGGCTGGTGATCTACTTCCAAAAATTAACCAGTGAAAATCCTATAGCTCTCAACAGAATATTGTCCAGTATAGTATGTGAAGATGAATCTCCTAGGTTGGAAGGCACTGCACAATGGCTGCAACAAAGGACTCAAACATGCTAACAAAGGTGGTGCAATGTTTTGCCATGCTGTACATAGGGTCATCATGAGTCGGAGCTGACTCAATGACAACTAACAACATGGACTAGTACATTCCAAGCAGAGAGAAGAGTATGAGAGAAAGCCCAGAGGCAGGGAAGTGTAGGGTGTGTGCCAAGGACAGGAGGATGAGAGCATGTGGTGGAAGATAAATCATAAAGGCAGTTTGGAGCTTTGATTGAGTATTGAGGATGCTCTATCATTTGGTGGCCGCTGGCTAATCACAATACTGGCATCTTTAGATAGCATCACATTTTATGCTATAAAAACAGCTTTAGAAAGCTCTGGTTTTTTCTGCTTTTAGGCCAAATCATTTCCCTCTCCCTCAATACTGTTCCTATAATCTTTGTTAGCACAACCAAATCTTCAGCATGTTTGGGCTGAGTAAGCGTGGACTTCCAGGGACGACTGCTTGTCCTTGCAATGGGCCTTCATGCTCTGGTGATGGTAATAGTAGAGACTCAGCTGCCCTCCAACTAATCACTTCTCCGAGAGGAGTAGTTGTTGCCTTGCATCTCCGCCTCATCAAAAGAAAAACAGATTGGTTTGTGAGCATTCTACTGGGACTGGTGTATGGCATGTTGCATTAATAGAGTGTTTGAAGTACGGCCTTCAGAAAGTATGCTTCCGTTTGTTGCACTTTATCATAATCAGAGACTTGGAGCTTCAGTTAAAAGGAAGAATAGGGTCTGAAATCTACTTATGGGATGAAAAGAAAGAGACAAGGCAAGAGGAATGTTGTGGAAGAGACCAAACCCATGTTTTCAATAACAATGCACATTTCAACATTGTCCCAGTGATGTCCTATCTTGACAGAAGATTCGAGGTCCTTGGGGAGGAAGAGTGATGTGAAACAGTGACCTCAAAGGTCAAAGGACTCAGATCATAGAGTCATAAGCAGGAAGGAACAATGGCAATCAGCCTCTCATTTTAAAATTGGAGAAACTGAAGCCCAGAGGGGTACAAAGACTTACCCAAGGTCACACAGATGATTATCAATGGGACAAGATCTGAAGTATCCTGAGTTTCCAGTGAAGGGTCTGTATTATGCAACACTGCCTCCTAGGAGAGTGTGATTATAAGTAAATGTTAAGTGTTCTAGGGTGTCAGAAACCTGAGTATGAGCATGGATGGCCAGGCGAGACTTCAAGAAGGATGTAGAATCATGTGAGCTGGAATTTGAAGGATAGGTAGGGTTTGGATGAGCGGAGAGCAGAGGGCATTGCAGATGGAGGGGAATGCCCTCCACCTGCCCAGATTGTGCCAAGGCTGGCATCTCAGTATCAGGGAAAGAAGTAAGCAGATTCTTGTGGTGAAAAATTGCTACAGCAGTAAAATTAAATCCCCTTCCTGGAAGAAATTTAAACGCTTGTAAGAGATGAGAAATCTCAACCTTTGTGCCCTTGCTTAACTGTTTTAAGAAACCAACCAAGCTCTTCGGAAGTTTGAAAAGAGAAGGAAAAAATTGGGCTTGTCTCCCCATCTTAAAGGAAGAGTGTTTCCTTCTGGGAGCTATAAATATTCACAAAGCACCCTGAGGGCTTCAACCCCTGCAGGGCGGCCAGGGCAGGGGTAGTCCACCAAAGCCTTGGAGAGGCCAGTTTCAGCTTCCCCACAGACTCACCCATTCACCAATGGGTGACAGGACCACAGGATACCTGAGTCACCCTCACTAACCACACTTAGCACATTGGCCCATAACAAATCTCCCTCAGCCAGAATGGAATGCAGTCTCTAAAATGACAAAGGCAAGGATAGCAGCTAACATGGAGAAGCATTTATAAAATAAGTCTAACTGAAAAGTGTAGAACCCATGGCCAAATCAGAAATGTCTAATATACTTAAGGAGGAATTAAGATTGGAAAGAAAAATGAACACTAGTGTGTTCAGCTGGTGGAATTATGGGTGCTTTTTAAATCTTTTAAAATAATCTTCATTATGGTTATTGATTTAAATAATAAATAAAAACATTTTGCAATACTTTGATCAACCACACTTGCCTTTCTCTCCAACCAACTCCCAACATACACTGGGCCAATAAAGGAAGTAAGAAAAGTTTTTCTTCAGTGCTCACCCTCCCACAACCTTCACCTAATACCCTCCTTCTGTACTCTGTATCATCTCACCCAAGGAGCCCTGGTGGCGCAATGGTTAAGTGCTTGTCCGCTAACAAAATGTCAGCGGTTCAAACCCATCAATGGCTCCGCAGAAGAAAAGACCTCCCTCCCATAAAAATTACAGCCTAGGAAACCCTATGTGCTAGTTCTATTCTGTCCTATAGGGTCACTATGTGTCAGAATCAACTCAATGGCACACAACAACAACATCATGTCACCCAGGCCTAATTCCTTAACTGTTATCTCAAGCTACTGACTTCTCTCCCTTGTTCTTCCTACCACCCACCTCTCCAAAATATTTCCTATTATTAAGGCATCCTCAGTGCTCAGGAGGGTGTGCAGTAGAGAGGAGCTCATAGAGGTAGGTTGCCCTCCAGGGTAATATATTTGCTTGATAGCTGGATAATCTCCAAAGATGGTCACCATCAATGCCATCCCTCCCTGTACACATATGCTACTTCTTTTCCTTATATCTGGGCTGGCCTTTGTGATTTGATTGACCAATAAACTGCCGTGTAAATGAAATTCTGAGGCTTCCAAGTCTAGGTCATAAAAAGCCTTGCAGCTTCCTCCTGGCTCTCTTGGAACACTCATTCTTAGGATGTTCCCTTTGGGAATGCAGCTACCATGCTGTGAGCAGCGCAAGCCACATGGAGAGGCCAAGTGTAGGTGGTTCAAACAAAAGCCCCAGCTGAGCTCCCAGCCAAGAGCTCAGTCCTGTGACTGTCAGTCATGTAAGTGAGCCATCTTAGATGTCCAACACAGTCCAGCTTTCAAATGACTCCAGCCCCAGCCTTCATATGATGAAAATTATATGAGACCTCAAGTGAAAACCACCCAGATGATCACAAACAGAGATAATTACTTGGTGTTTTAAGACAGTAAGCTTTGGAGTAGTTTGTAATGTAAATAGATAAGAATATTTTAAAATATTTTTTTAAAGGAATGACAATGAAACTTCAGTTTCTATGGTCCTTGATTTGGTGAAAGTTTCTGAGAAGGATTTTTTTTTCTTCAATCATTCTTCATTCATCTACTCATTCATTTATTCCTTCATCCAACTTAAACATAATAAAGAACACTTCTGTGTAAGGTACTGTGCCAGATGCCATGGGGCATAGGAAAGTGGATCAGAACTAGTTCATGCAAAAACAATATTTCTTCAAAGCCATTGATGTGTTTCATAAAAGTGACACAATTACTTGAGTTTGGATGTAGGAGATACCATTTCTAACTAAACAATCAAGGAAAGCTCTGGGGAGGAGCTGGACCAAGTGAGTATAATTTGAATAGACGCATATTTGGGTGAAAGGGCGTTGAAGGAAATGGGAATAGTATAATCAAGGCCGCTGAAGCAAGAAATCAGGGAGCAGGCAGGAGAAGAAAGGAAAAGCCATCCAATTTGATTAGAAACTAAGCAGGCCTGAAGAGAATGGTGGGCAGTAGGGCTAGCTGCCCTGGCCCTTAGTAGTTCTCCCTGAGTGACAGCCCTCTAAGCTGCACTGTCGATATGTTCCCAAAGCCAGGGTCAATGTGATCTACAGTCTCCATCATAGACTGGTCACCAACTGTTGCCAGCTGCAAGCTTATTGTTTTGCCAAGACACTAGAGACAAATGAATGCAAGAATCAAGCCTAAATAAATCTCTAAGGAATTCAAAGTGCACATCTTTCTGTGTATAAAGTGCAGCCCCCGTTGCATTTATGAGATGCAGCTAAGTCCAAACACTCACCACCCATTAATATTGATAGACCCATGAAGACATTACTAGGTGGGAGAGTATGATCATAGCCCATAGTTAATGGGTGAAAGAATTGATCCTATTTCAATCTCTAGGGAAAGGCTAAAGTTGGAGCTAGACAAATGTCACAGGCACTTGGGTCACAGGTATTGCCCCCAAAGTATTAGCTGACCTGGATTTCCAGTTCTGCTAGTAACTTTCAATATGAACTTAGGGAAGACACTGCCCCTCACTGAGCCTTAGTTTCTCCATCTACACAATGCAGGAATCAGAGTCAACAGTATGGGATCTGAGGTTGCTTTAAACTCTGACATTTCATGATGCTATGAGAGAGAAGCATGTTAAATATAGTGGAAAAAAGGGGTTCCCTCAACCTCAATCACATTCATGAAATTCTGACCAAGTCCTAATAGCATCAGTGTTTGCTGGTACTATGTTTGAGTTAGTATTTGGCTGAGAGTAAGATCAAACCTCAGATCCCATACAGTTGACTCTTCCCCAGGGCATCTGGAAACTGTGAACCAAGTCTCTCCTTCCTTGATCTAATTCTTGAGGTCAAACTTCATTATTGCATGCTTAAATGTCATACATTGAGATTTACCTTCATGCATAACACACTGTCAGTATGAACTAGGGAAAGGGGAAATTCTCTTCACCAGATTTTCTTCTCTCCCTTCTTTGGAAAGTATTGTAACTTCATTTCACCTCGCCATAAATTTACTTCAATGAGTTGGAAAAACAGCGTTCAGCTTCTCATTAATATTTAAATAACTCATTAAAAGCTTATATTTTACTATATGCAAGAAGCCATGGAGCTCATGATAAAATGAATCACTAGCTCACTGACTTATAAATTGAGTGCCCTCAGTTCCTTAATTGAGGATACAGCTGCAGTTTTAAAAGGTCACAAGAAAGTGCACAACACGCAGGCCCTAATATCTCCAGGTCTGAGCACCGAGATGTACTTTCCTCCACGTCACCAAGGGCTCCCTGCCTCAGGGGTTGAGGTACAGCTAGAGGCACACCATTGGCTAGCACTAGGATGAAGTCAGTCCATGCTGCTTCAGAAAGGAAAACCATTGCATTCCCTCCTCACCTGTGTCAGCTGAGACAACACCATGAACTACCTCTCTCTCTTGCTGAGTAACCAGATAGGATTCAGAGGAGAAAATGGAAGAAGCCATTAGAACCCCATTCCTCATCAGTTCTGACTTGCAGGAAGTAATGGTGAAATGGACCTCCCAAACAAGGTTTACTTTAGGACCCTCTCTTTGATGTACCTGCTGATGTTTGCCCAAAGATGTTGCTTTCCTTTTTCCTTTGAGCTAGTGATGAGAGTTTGGATAAGCAAGGGCAAGTCTTTGTTTGGGGGAAAAACAAGTATGTAAGAAGAACAGTCTAATGCCTTATTCCATGCATCAAGAGACGTATAACATAGCGGCTTAAGAGCATAGACACTGAAGCCTGACTGCCTGGGTTTGAAACCCAGCCCTGCCACTCACAGTCAGTGTGATTCTAAGCATGCTACTTAGCCTCTCTGTTCACAGGTTTACTCACCTGTAAAATAGGGAAAGTAACAGTTCTTACTACATGGTCATATGAGGATGATTAAATGACATTACATATGTGAAGCAATAGAGCAGTTCCTAGCACATACTCTATGTTTGCTATTTTATTGCTGTGGGGTTTCTGTAGCTACCAAAACAGCCATAAAATTGAACTGGTTTCACATTTGCTGACCTGCTAATAGACTGTGACCAGCCCACAAGGATAACCCTTCCAGGTTTTTCCTGCTCAGGAACTATACAAGTCATGAACATCTCCTGAGTCAGGGAGGGGAAGAAATAGGACCTAGTATGTGCAGGGCAGTGACAAAAGCAATGGCTGGTCCGTCAAGAAACTTGTTTCCAGTCCTGGTCTTGGCTTGGATTATACATGTGATTCCTGTGGAGGCTGACCTGGATGGCCTCCATGGTCACCTCACAGTTCTAAGACTGTGACACAGGGGGGCCCAGCACCCTGTCACAACACCCCACTCTTGGAAAGTGAAGTGCTATCATCATGGCTAGCATGCCTTTTGAAAGACCTCTTTGCCATCATCCAAACTTCCCTAGAACTGGGTCAGTAGCCCCAGTGCCTGCTTCACCCCACAGGGTTGAGCTAGTTTCAGGTCATATCTGCCTGCAATTCATACCTGCCTCTGTCCTGACATGAAATAATGATGCTGGAGAGGTCTATGCCCTTTACATCTGCACATTTCTATAATCCCCACCTTCCTGGATACCCAGAAACTTCTGGGCCTCATAGATCACAGCCTGTTTATAGCAGGTTTTTTGCCTTGAGCTAACAGAGGGTTAGCTCTATTCAAGGAAAACTCTGAGATAACTAAACTACACTTGCTTTTCTGTCCTGCCCAAAAGTTTTCTGGGTTATGTCAGTTCACTGAGCTGTCAAAGACACTTAAGATGAATCAAATGTTCTTTGTGCATGGTATGGCCACACAAACCATACACACATACTCACATTGCTCTTTAAATCACCATATATAGTAAGAGTAGAGAAATGGTGAAAAATCGGAGTGCAGAAAAAGGAGAACTTTATAGGCACTCACCCATTCTTCCTCCAAGTTGCACCTGTGGGCTTTAAAAATCCAGGCGAGTCTTGATTCTTACCTGCATTGAGCTGAGTAAGACATTTGGCAATCAGGGTTCAGTAAACAACTTTGCTGAGCAGGCAAAAAGGACAGAGGGTCCTGCGTGGTGCTTCTCCTGCTCTCGTCTCAGCAGTGTTAATGGGGCACTTAGTGACAGATGGGGACATAGAGTGGCCTTCGGCATATGTACTAGAATGTGAATACCTTATGTTGGGGAGCATTATTGCATTTTAGACAGGTGAGTGATAGCCTTCCCACATTGTGAGCTCTAGTCAAGTGTTTCTTGGTTGATGTTTTCTCTCACTTCCTAGGCTCCCTTGACTCATAAAGCAAGTTGAAAAGAATAGCACACAGTTTCTACTTAATTAGATGTTTTCTGTAAAACTTGAACTCTTTGTTAAAATATATTAGCATAACCATTCATTCGAATTGGCATAAATGCCATATTTAAATGATATGCTTATTTCAAATGCAAAAATATAAATATGTAGGTATAATTAGATGCTTTGCTCACCAAGCCTTAACTTTCTGGAGTGACTATTTAAACCAGTGGCTCTTAACTTTACGGATGTTCCTGGCCATTTTGAGAATCTCTTGGAAGCTATCAATCCCTCCTCTGAAGAGGCATCCACAAATATTTTGCTTACAATTTCAAAGGATTCATAGATCCTATGAAGCCCATCCACAAACCCTCCCCCAGAGTCTATAGAACCAGGTAGAGAACCCCTAACTTAACTCCCTTTTGTTCTCAATCCTAGTCCTAGCTTCAATATTATTCTTCTATACTCTGAGATTTTGTAACATTTAGAGTTTAGGCAAAAGCCCTTGCCTAGCCCCAATAATGTCTCAGAACCTGATTTTAGGGATATCTGGCACCAGAAGCACACATAAACCAAACATTTAAAGAAGACTTAATACCCAACACCTCTCAAATTCTTCCAAAGAATAGAAGAGGATGTAACACTTCCTAACGCATTTTATAGGCCAGCATTAAACCCTGATACAAAAGCCTGAGAGACACCACAAGAAAAGAAAACTACAGACCAATATCTCTTACAAATATAGATGCAGAAACCCTCAAAAAAATACTAGCAAACAGAATCCAACACCATATTAAAAGGATCATAAACCACAACTAAGTGGGATTTATTCCAGGAATGCAATGGTGGCTAAACAAAAGAGAACCAATCAATGTAATATACCACATTAATAGAACCAAGAAAAGGAACCATGTGATCATCTCAGTTGATGCAGGAAAGGCACTTGACAAAGTTCAACACTCTTTCATGATGAAAACACTCAAAAAACTAAGAATAGAGAGGAAATTTCTCAACAGGATAAAAGGCACTTATAAAAAACTCACAGCTAATATCATACTCAATGGTGAAAGACTGAATGCTTTTCTCCCAAGAGTAGGAAAAAGACAAAGATGCCCATTTTTTTTCACTGCTATTCAACATTGTACTTGAAGTTCTAGCCAGAGCAATGAAGCAAGAAAAATAACTATTAGGCATCCAAATTGGAAGGAAGATGTAAAAAATCTCTATTCATACATGATATGATCCTATATATAGAAAATCCCAAAGAATCCACAAGAAAGTTACTAGAGCTAAAAAATAAATTAAGCAAAGTTGCAGGATGCAAGATCAACACACAAAAATCAGTTGTGTTTCTGTTCAACAGCAACGAACAAAAAGAAAAAAAGAAACAATTCCATTTATATCACATCTAAAAGAATAAAATACCTAGGAATAAATTTAAACAAGTGAAAGACTTATACATTGAAAACTATAAAACATTGCTGAAAGAAATTAAAGAAATCTAAGTAAATAGAAAGACACTCTATGTTCATGGATTATAAGACTTAATATTATTAAGATGTCAGTACTATCCAAAGTGATCAACAGATTTGTTATGGATTGAATTGTGTCCCCCAAAAATATCTGTTGACTTGGCTGATTCCCAGTATTGTGTGATTGTCCACCATTTTGTCATCTGATATGATTCTGCTACGTTTGTAAATCCTGCCTCTATGATGTTAATGAGGTGGGATTAGAGGCAGTTATGTTAATGAGGCAGGACTCGATCTACAAGATTAGATTTTGTCTAAAGCCAATCTCTTTTGGATATAAAAGAGAGAAATGAGCAAAGAGATGGGGAGCTTCCTACCACCAAGAAACAAGAGCCAGGAGAAAAGCGTGTCCTTTGGACCCGGGGTCCCTACCCTGAGAAGCTCCTCGACTGGGGAAGATTTATGACAAGGACCTTCCCCCAGAACAGAGAGAGAGAGAAAGCCTTCCCCTAGAGCTAGCACCCTGAATTTGGACTTCTAGCCTCCTAGACTGTGAGACAATAAATTTCTTTTTGTTAAAGCCATCCACTTATGGTATTTCTGTTATAGCAGCACTAGATAACTAAGATAAGATTCAATGCAAGCACTATCAAAATTCCAAAAGCCTTATTTGCAGAAATGGAAAATCAAAGTCTCAAATTTATGTGGAATTGCAAGAGGCCCTGAATAACCAAAACAATCTTGAAAAAAGAAGAACCCAGGAGGACTCACACTTCCCAATTTCAAAATGTACTATAAAGCTACAGTAACCAAAGCAGTGTGATACTGACAGAAATATAGACCAATGGAAGGGTGTTGAGGGTCCAGAAATAAACTCACACATCGATGGCCAATTAATTTTCCATGACTGCGCCAAGTCTATTCAATGGGGAAAGAATATTCTCTTCACCAAATGGTGCTGGAACAACTAGATTTCCACATGCAAAAGGATGAATTTGGATCTATATCTCATATCCACCATGTATGAAAATTAACTCCAGAGGGATCAATGACCTAAATATAAGAACTAAAACTCTTAGAAGAAAACATAAGAATAAAAAACTCCAAGACCTTTCTTTTTACAATGGATTTTTCGATGTGATACCAAAAGCATGAGTAACAAAAGAAAAAATTGACAAATTGGGCTTCATCAAAATTTAAAACTTCCTGCATCAAAGGGTTTTATCAACAAAATGAAGAGACCATGTACAGAATGGTAGAAAATATTTGGTACACATATATCCAATAAGGTTTTAACATCCAGAATATATTAAGAAGTCCTACAACTCAACAAGAAAAGAACAAACAACCCGATTTTAAAATGGGCTACGGACTAAAATAGACATTTCTCCAAAGAAGATATAAAAATGGCCAAAAAGCTCAAGAAAAGATATTCAACATCAAAATTCAAATCAAAATCATAAGGAGGTACTACTTGATATTCACTAGGATGGCTAGTATCAGAAAAATAACAAGTGTTGGTGAGACTATGGAGAAATTGAAACTCTCATGCATCTCTTGTGGGAATGTAAAATGATGCAGAAGCGGTGCGAAAAATTTCGGACGTTCCTCAAAAAGTTCAGCGTAGAATTACCATGTGACACAGCAATTCCCTTCCTAGGTATATACTTCCAAAGGATACATGTACAACAATGCTCACTGCAGCTTTACCCACAATAGCCAAAAAGTAGAAACAACCCAAGTGTCCTTAAATAGATGAATGAACAAAATGTGGTATATATATACATATGAATATTATTCAACCATAATGGAAAGTGAATTTCTGAGACATGCTATGACATGAATGAACCTTGAAAACATGCTTGAGTAAAGTAAGTTAGACACAAAGGACAAACACTGTGTGATCCCACTTACGTCAAATATTCAGAATAGGGCAATGTATAAAGACAAAAGTTTATTAGTGGTTACAGGGACTGTGGGAAGCAGAGAATGAGGAGTTATTGATTAAGGGGTACTGAGTTTCTGTTTGGGGTGATGAAAAACTTATGGAAATAGACGGTGGTGATAGTTGCACAACATGGTGAATGTATTTAATGTCACTGAACTGTACACTTAAAATTGTTAAAATGGCAAAAAAAATTGTTTTATATATGTTGTTGTTGTTAGGTGCCGTCGAGTCAGTTCCGATCCATAGCGACCCTATGTACCACAGAACGAAACGCTGCCCGGTCCTGCACCATGCTCACAATCGTTGTTATGCATGAGCCCATTGTTGCAGCCACTGTGTCAAACCATCTCGTTGAGGGTCTTCCTCTTTTTCGCTGACCCTCTACTTAACCAAGCATGATGTCCTTCTCCAGGGACTGATCCCTTCTGACAACATGTCCAAAGTATGTAAGACATAGTCTCGCCATCCATCCTTGCTTCTAAGGAGCATTCTGGTTGTACTTCTTCCAAGACAGATTTGTTCATTCTTTTGGTAGTCCATGGTTTATTCAATATTCTTCACCAACACCACAATTCAAAGGCGTAAATTCTTCTTCGGTCTTCTTTATTCACTGTCCAGCTTTCGCATGCATATGATTCGATTGAAAATACCATGGCTTGGGTCAGGCGCACCTTAGTCTTCAAGGTGATATCTTTGCTTTTCAGCACTTTAAAGAGGTCTTTTGCAGAAGATTTTCCGAATGCAATGCGTCTTTTGATTTCTTGACCACTGCTTCCGTCGGTGTTGATTGTGGATCCAAGTAAAATGAAATCCTTAACAACTTCAATCTTTTCTCCGTTTATCATGATGTTGCTTATTGGTCCCGTTGTGAGGATTTTTGTTTTTTATGTCGAGGTGTAATCCATACTGAAGACTGTGGTCTTTGATCTTCATCAGTAAGTGCTTCAAGTCCTCTTCACTTTCAGCAAGCAAGGTTGTGTCATCTGTATAATGCAGGTTGTTAATGAGTCTTCCTCCAATCCTGATGCCCCATTCTTCTTCACATAGTCCAGCTTCTCAGATTATTTGCTCAGCATACAGATTGCATAGGTATGGTGAAAAAAAAAAAAACCCTGACGCACACCTTTCCTGACTTTAAACCATGCAGTAACCCCTTGTTCTGTCTGAACAACTGCTTCTTGATCTGTGTACAGGTTCCTCATGAGGACAATTAAATGTTCTGGAATTCCCATTCTTCGCAATGTTATCCATAATTTGTTATGATCCACATAGTCAAATGCCTTTGCATAGTCAATAAAACACAGGTAAACATCTTCCTGGTATTCTCTGCTTTCAGCCAAGATCCATCTGACATCAGCAACAATGTCCCTCATTCTGCGTCCTCTTCTGAATCTGGCTTGAATTTCTGGCAGTTCCCTGTTGATGTACTGCTGCAACAGTTTTTGAAAGATCTTCAGCAAAATTTTACTTGTGTGTGATATTAATGATATTGTTTGATAATTTCTGTATTCCGTTAGATCACCTTTCTTGGGAATAGGCATAAATATGTATTTCTTCCAGTCCATTGGGCAGGTAGTTGTCTTCCAAATTTCTTGGCATAGATGAGTAACCACTTCCAGCGCTGTATCAGTTTGCTGAAACATCTCAATTGATAGTCCGTCAATTCCTGGAGCCTTGTTTTTCACCAATGCTTTCAGTGCAGCTTGGACATCTTCCTTCAGTACCATTGGCTCCTGATCATATTCTACCTCTTGAAATGGTTGAACATCAACCAATTCTTTTTGGTATAATGACTGTGTATTCCTTCCACCTTCTTTTGATGCTTCCTGAGTCGTCTAAGATTTTCCCCCATAGAATCCTTCACTATCGCAATTCGAGACTTGAAATTTTTCTTCAGTTCTTTCAGCTTGAGAAACGCCAAGCATGTTCTTCCCTTTTGGTTTTCTATCTCCAGCTCTTTGCACATGTCATTGTAATACTTTGTCTTCTCGAGCTGCCTTTTAAAATCTTCTGTTCATTTCTTTTACTTCATCATTTCTTCCTTTTGCTTTAGCTACTCGACATTCAAGAGCAAGTTTCAGAGTCTCTTCTGACACCCATTTTGGTCTTTTCTTTCTTTCCTGTCTTTTTAATGACCTCTTGCTTTCTTCATGTATGATATCCTTGAGGTCATTCCACAACTCATCTGGTCTTCATTCATTAGTGTTCAATGTGTCAAATCTATTCTTGAAATGGTCTCTAAATTCAGATGGGATATACTCAAGGTCATACTTTGGCTGTTGTAGACTTGTTCTAATTTTCTTCAGTTTCAGCTTGAACTTGCATATGAGCAATTGATGGTCCATTCTGCAGTCTGCCCCTGGCCTTGTTCTGACTGATGATATTGAGCTTTTCCATCATCTCTTTCCACAGATGTAGTCGATTTGATTCCTATGTATTCCATCTGGTGAGGTCCATGTGTATAGTTGCCATTTATGTTGGTGAAAAAAGGTATTTGCAATGAAGAAGTCGTTGGTCTTGCAAAATTCTATCATGTGATCTCTGGCATCGTTTCTATCACCAAGGCCATAGTTTCCAACTACTGATCCTTCTTCGTTTCCAACTTTCACATTCCAATCACCCATAATTATCATACATCCTGACTGCATGTTTGATCAGTTTCAGACTGCAGAAGCTGGTAAAAAATCTTCAATTTCTTCATCTTTGGCCTTAGTGGTTGGTGCATAAATTTGAATAATAGTGTATTAACTGGTCTTCCTTGTAGGCGTATGGATATTATCCTATCACTGACAGCGTTGTTCTTCTGGATAGATCTTGAAATGTTCTTTTTGACGATGAATGCAATGCCATTCCTCTTCAAGTAGTCGTTCCCAGCATAGTAGACCATATGATTGTCTGATTCAAAATGGCCAATACCTGTCCATTTCAGCTCACTAATGCCTAGGATATTGATGTTTATATGTTCCATTTCAATTTTGACAATTGCCAATTTTCCTAGATTCATACTTCATACATTCCATGTTCCAATTATTAATGGATGTTTGCAGCTGTTTCTTCTCATTTTGAATTGTGCCACATCAGCAAATGAAGGTCCCGAAAACTTGACTCCATCCACGTCGTTAAGGTCAACTCTGCTTTAAGGAGGCAGCTCTTCCCCAGTTTTGAGTGTCTTCCAACCAGGAGGGCTCATCTTTTGGCACTATATCAGACAACGTTCTGCTGCTATTCACAAGGTTTTCACTGGATAATTCTTTTCAGAAGTAGACTGCCGGGTTCTTCCTATACATATTTTTACCATAGTAACATCTTTTTAAAATCCCACTTAAGTTTTCCTTCATCATGGCTTTAACTGTTCTAGCAAATATTTCTCTAATTTAATGAAAGTTGGGCCTTTGTTTGCCCTTTTACCTTCTTTATCTTGGAACCTATTTATTTTTTCACTTTATAGCCAAGAAAAGAAAAGAGAAAACTGTTAAAGAGTAACAATGTCTTGCTGTTCATCAAGAAAACCCATGATTTGCATTCCTCTAATTAGGAGGAGTTGATTTTCTTTCTATTTCAACAAATGTGTTTGAAGTTCCTGCACCCTTTTCTAGTCAACAGTCTGAAACATGGCTATGTATGTTTAATCTTTCTCATTAAAGACTCTCCTGTGACCTAAACTTCACTGCCTTTGGTGTAGATCCCACCTGCCACCTTCTAAAAGAAAAGTATCCCTTTAGACAGATCAGAATTTTTAAACAGACCAGAAGAAGGATTTTAAGCAGATATGCTTTCTCTGTTGGGCTGGAAGCCCTCAAATCTGATGTTGGAAGAGGTTGTTCAGACCATACAAATTGGTTAAGGCAGAAAGTGAAGCTCTGAACTTTCGTTTCCTCGTCTGTAGAAACAAGGCTGCTGATAACAGTACTGATCTTGCAGGGTTGCTGTGAGGATTAAAGAAGATAATGTATGCAAAGCACCTGGCACAGCACCTGTCATGCAGCAGCTAAGAGTAACTGTCAAAGTGGCCTCAAGCAAGGGCAGCTACAGCACCACGGACAGCTCCTCACAGCCAGCCATGTTAAAAGGTGTCTTTCCAGATTTCTACTTAACAGCTGCCTCGTCAGGCAGCCCTGCTCTGTGAAGGACTCTCTGGTTCTGAAAAGAACCTTGATCACTTAGACAATCTCTGGCTTTGCTGTGTCAGGGAAATCATCCTCTTCTCCATCTCTACCTGAAGGTACAACCAGCCTAACATGAGGTTCATCAAAAGGTTCTAAGTCCTTGTGGAACATAAAGTGATACTCGTGAGGAGTGTGCCTCTTAGCTCAAGTAGATACAAGAGACTAAACAGGCAGCTGCCGTCTGGAGGTGAGACGGGAAGGCAGAGAGGGTTACGAGCTGGTTGAAAGGACATGGGGAATCAGGGGTGGAAAGGAGGAGTGTGCTGTCACAGTATGGGGAGAGCAATTAGGGTCACATAACAATGTATGCATAAATTTTTGTATGGGAAAAAATAAATAAATAAATAAAAAGTTTCTAAGTCCTCAGAGGTCTTGCTGGATTAGATACTTGGGTTTCCCTTCAGTGTCCTGTGGCTAAATCCCCAGCTGACCATTTTTCATAGATCCTTCTTCCCTTGGGGTAAAAACAGAGGGATTAGGCCTCTTTGTAACTGCCCTTGGTTCTGGATGCATCCCTACAGACTGTATCCCCTGGCTAACATTCATTTCCCAGGGCAATAGTCTGGCCCTGCCATGTACTTTCTTCGCCTCGTATGTGGGTTCCAGGGAAGATTCCCACTACATTTAGGACAGCTATCTCACACAAGTGAAAATACCAGCCAAGGCACTATCTTTCTAAATAAAACGCTGACTAAATGTTAGCAGTCTTCTTTGTCAGAATGGGGCAGGAGCTGTGAGGAGGGCTGAGCAAACATGTTGATGTGCTCTTTGATAACAGTCGTCAGCTGCTTAAGTTCTTGCCACGTGCTGCTCCGTGGGGCTGCCCACACAATACCATGTGCATCCAGGTTTCATTTCCTCACCTTATCTCCAAGACAGACTTCGTAACTCCTCAGTGCCAGCACTACGTGTTGGCAATACAGGTGGGCTGTGTTTGATGCAGTAGTTTTGCTCCTAAAAAATACGTTAAAAATCAGAATTTTGTAAAGTGAGTGTCACTTCGTCATTGATTGACATTAGAATTGTTAAGTACCTCCTTTTACTTTCCAATTGTCCTCTGACTGTGTCTCTTAACACTTCAGTTTCCAGTTGCTATGCCTCCTGCCAAACCAGCCAAGTCAGGCGTTCAAGGAGTTTGATTATTATTGATCAACTTTTCCCTAAGACGGGTCTTGTTACTACTTCCCTGGACAATAGCAAGTCTCATGATTGTTTTTCTCACCTTTTTTCTCCACCTTCAGCCCAGCTTACACAAAACTTCTAGATTAATTTTGGCTAAGCATGTATGCTTTGTTTGCTGTGTGCCATCAAGTCAATTCTAACTCATAGAGACTCTATACGACAGAGTAAAACTATCCCACAGGGTTTTCTTGGCTGTAATCTTTATGGGAGCAGATTGCCAGGTCTTTCTCCTGCAGAGCACCTGGTGAGTTCAAATGGCCGATCTTTTTAGTTAGCAGCCAAGCACTTAACCATTGCGCCACCAGGGCTCCTTAAGCACACATAGTCCAGCTTAAAATCCTTGTTTTTAACGGCTTTTCACTGTCTACAAAGTTATATACAAAACCCACACCCTGGTATTCATTGTCCTTGATATGGCCTTAACCAACTTTTCCTTCTCTTTTTCCTAATAAATAGCCCCCATATACCAGCTGGATTGATGCATAATTCCAAGCATGTTTGCCCTTGTGCCTTTATCCATGCAGTTCTGTTCTCCTGGAATAATTTCCCCCTTCCCATAAAATCCTCCCATTCTTTAGGGTCACCGCAACCCCGTTTCTTTGTGCAACCTTTGCTAAAGTAACAACAGAGGCTAACATTTATTAAGCACTGAGGATATACCAAGCACTGGGCTAAGCACATTGCAGACATCACATCTCACATATTTCTAACAAAAACAACCTATTACTGCCCATATTTTCAGATGAGGAAAATAAGGTTTAGAGAGGTTGAATTTCTTGCCCAAGGTGTTAAAACTATTGAGTAGCGAAGCAGAATTTGAACTCAGACAGCCTGAGTGTGGGCCCTCATCTTTAAACCACTCTTCTGTGCTGCTACATTCAACCCCTAGCAGCTCATTAACTCTTACAGCACTTTGTTCACTCCACCTTGCGTTATAATTAACCAAACCCATTGCCACTGAGTTGATTCTGACTCACAGCAACCCTATAGGACAGAGCAGGATTGCCCCATAGGGTTTCCAAGGCTGTAAATCTTTAAGGAAGCAGACTGCCACATTTTTCTCCTGAGGAACAGCTTATGGGTTCAAATCCCCAACTTTTTGGTTAGCAGCTGAGCACTTAATCCCTGTGCCACCAGAGCTCCTTGTGTTATAATTACCATCTGTACATTTGTCTTCTGTCACTCTGGATTGTGAATTCATTACCAACTTTGCCCTATTATCTATATTCATCTATATTTATAATCATCACAGTGCTTGGAACCTTAGTAAGGAGAGCGTCTATGAGTGGGGAAGGGGTATTTTGGATGAAGAAAGAAGACTGCTGTACTCCCAGAGATATGTGACCATGAAAGGGTATAAGGTAAGTCTCATTCTAAGCACATATGGCAGTCCTCAGAGAAACACCTACTTGACTGGGGCAAGAGGGAAGACAGCTGACATCACTACAGCCAGGCAGAGCTCAGAGCCCAGCTGCAGGGGGCTGCATTTTCCAACTAGTTCTTTCTTCTACCCCTGTCTAAAGGGACTGGGACAGGATAACAGTAAACCCACTTAGAGAGCAAGAGTCATGATGTGGTTCACCTCAGGGAACCTGAGGGAAGTCAGCCAAGCCTCTGGCTGAGGCAGAGCTGTCTGGAAACTAGAGTGAGGATGCAAAAGGAGGGGGTGGGCTGGATGACCTGCCAATGAGGTACCCTGCTTGTATCAGTCAGGATCCCAGCAAGAGACAGACGGTACCCACAAACTGGATGATTTTGAGGAAAATGTAATAGACTCCTCAAGAGAATGTGGTAGGGTATAGGGAAGCCATGAGGGGCAGTGCTGTGTCCAGGATCAAGTAATAGTAGGGGCATTACCACCCTTAAGCCTGAAAGGGCCAGGGAGGGAGTGGCCACTGGAACCTGGAGACAGAGAAGCTGCCTGACAGAAGTAGTGACCTTCAGTCTAGGGACACACCCAGGACGTGGCAGCCTTGGAGCAAGGTTGTTGAAGGAATGAATGCCCACCCTCACTCTTGTCCCTCCCTCTAATCTCTTTCTCAGACTCCCCACTGGCTGAACCCAACCAGAAGCCAGAGAGCAAGTAAGCCTATTGGTGTCATCCATAGAAGCCAGCCTCCCCTCTGGTAGAGTAGGAGAAAAGTGGATCTGGAGGAGCAAAGGGAGATAGCCAAGTCAGAGTCACAATCCAGCTCACTGACTTTGTCATCAAAGTACAGACTCTCAAAGTAAGAGACTGTCCTGCCTGACTTCCTAAATTCACAGAGGAGGACTCTGACCAGCAGGAGGGGATGTGCCTCCCCCAAGGTCTTATGGTGTTTTAGAGGCAGGGTTGAGAATAGAACTCAAAATATCAGACTCCCAGGTCAGGACCTCTTACACCACCCAGGGCTACAAGATGGAGATTATGGGTTAAATCCAAACTGCTGATGTATTTTGTTAGGCTTATCCAGTGTTGGATTTTAATTGAATTATTTTCCAACTTAAAAGAAAACAAACCAAGACATTTCACATAAAGATCCAGAGATTCAACTTCTCTTTAAAATCAGAAGATCTGGCAACTCTGGGCCCACATTCATCAAGTCTACAGAAGACTTGAGCTGAGCCACAGACGTCTGCTTTTGAGGGGTCCACACCAACCAGCCCCCATCAATTACCTACTTCACTAATTTATCTACTGTCTAGTCCTGACAAGCATTTCAAGTATCAACCACTTCCTAAACACATAGGCATCAATAACTAATCAATATGCTACCCCTTGCAGGAAATAAATGCAGTCAGTATTTAGAGACTCCAAGACTTTAGAAGCAAGGGAAATAAGACTGTGTTCTGAGAGTTAAACTGTAAAAGTCAACCCACAGTCATTCAAAGCAGAGGTAGGCAAAGTTGTCTTAAAGAGATAAACGTCCCCAAGTGTGTGATACAGGTGAGCAACCTGAATGAATATGTGACATAGTTAAAGAAGGAATATGTCAGTGAGTCAAGTCAGAGACAAAACTGTTAATATCCACCGAAGCTGATATCCAATCAGGAAGAGAGGCTGTACTCTGAAACACAGCCCGACTGTTCCCAGGACAAAGATGATCCACAGTGCAGTGAGTGCATCACCAAATCAATC
This sequence comes from Trichechus manatus latirostris, assembly GCF_000243295.1. NCBI lineage: Eukaryota > Metazoa > Chordata > Mammalia > Sirenia > Trichechidae > Trichechus > Trichechus manatus. Next base: position 12,064,391 of record NW_004443950.1, on the reverse strand, counting down.
CATCAGTCATTCAAGTCATTCCATGCTCCTTGATCTGGCTCCATGCTCATCAAACCACTTCCGATTAGACCCTGGTTTCCATGTAGCAAGTACTAGTTTCCTTGCACTTTGATGTACTAGCTTTCTGATTGATTGCATCAGTCTTAGGAGCTTGGTTAAAGGGCTCCAACCCCTGAAGATCAATTGCACTCTCCATGCCCTGCAAAATTTAGTTTCTGAGCCTGCAAGACTAAGAACCAGATGTTCCCCCTGGAGGCCTCTTGTGAGCCAGCAAGCTGGCCTTCCTGGTGCATTTCCTCCCTTTTCTCCTCCCCTGTTCCCATGCATATGCCAGAACCTCATCTTTGGCCATATGGCCTCACTTAAAAAATAATAACATTGCATACGCATTTTAACAGGGGTCTTCTGGACACAATGTCTTCCTGAAAAGGAGAAACTCTGACCTGCTTGTCTACATGTGGCTATTTAAATTAAATAAAGTTCAAAATTCAGTTTCTTGGCCATACTAGCCACATTTCAGGTACTCAATAACTACGTATGGCTAGTGGCTGCTATATTGGACAGCTAAGACATACACCATTCCCATCACTGCAGAAAGTTCTTTTGGATAGCTCTGATTTTGATGATGGAATTCACATAAGACAGGGAGCTAAGTGTGAACAGAGGCACCTTCAGGTGGCTCTCAAATTACAACTCTTGGGTTTTCACCTGCTGCACCTGTATGAGTGGCCTGACCAGTTATAGAGCCCAAGAGAGTGTGGGGAGAGGGTAGCAAGAGGTTCTGGGCAGTCTTCCAGGGTCTGCCTGACCTCCACACCTCACCAACGTCCCTGCCTAAGGCAGAACTCAAACCTGAACTGAGAGGGAGTTCTTCACAGATACTTCATCACCTTCTGGCAGCTGAGTGACTACAAAATGCTAAACCTCAGACAAAGCTCCAAATCCCTCCTTTGTCAGGATCTGATACTCACTATAACTCCACAAAGGAGGTTCAGAGAGGACAGAAAAAGAACAAGTCCTCTCATCCAGATGGCCCTGCACAGGCTTCCTTGCCAACTAGCTCATGAATTCCTTACCAGGCTTTGTAAGGATGGCCAGGCAGGATTACTATGGTCATTTTATAGATGAGGAAACTGCGTCTCAGGGAATTTGATAAATTGTTCATGATAAAAGGCTGAGAAGCTTCAGGTGAAGCCAGAATTTGAGTCTTGATCCTACTCCTGGCTTACTGGTTTTTCCTCTTACACCATGTTGCCTCTTTAGAAAAGAGCTCCCAAGATTGCAAGCCATTTGCCCAATGTCTCTATACCACTGAACTCTTGATAGCAAGACATGAGTGAGCCTACAGAGGAAACTAGCTTAGATGTCCGGGTAGTTTTGGGAAACTCACTTCACTTACTATGAGGTGCTCTGCTTTCTATTCTGTAGGCGGGCGCAGGGATGGTGCTAATGGCCTCTTTCTAGCCACATAGGAATGCTGGAACGATATAGTGAAATAATGGATGAGAAAATCATTGGGAAGATGGTAAGAAGCTCAGAGGATTACAAGCCTCTTCCTTCTTAGAACCCAAACAAAAGTAAAGCTAAAATAAACAGACGTTTTCTCAGCCTTTAACGAAGCAGAAAAATGTCAAAGAAACAAGCTTACATCAGATAGATTATATATAAATTTTCCCCTGGGAGTCTATATGTCAGAAAAGGTTCAGCTCAGCCTCCTATATTTACCCAGTCATGGTCCTGAATAATGAGAATTACTCTTAATGACTGTGATGGGTCTTCTGAATCAACAGAAGCACTTTCCTAGATTTTCATAGAATGGATTTCACTGTAGTATAATTATTTGGACTTTGGTAACCTGTGTGTGGTATATATGATGGCCCTCTTTTAACAGAATATGACATTTTTTTTCTAATTATTCTGAATGATGGGGATTTTATTCTATCATTGAAAAATCATTTGGGTTTGTCACTGACTTTTTTGAGGAGGAGAGTGTAGTGGGGAGAAAATTTCAGTTTTCCATGAGTTTTAATTCTGGTCCAGTTTTATGTTTCGTGTTATATGGCCTGCTAAATACAAGACTTTAACAAAATGGGGTGTGGGAAGCCTTGTCTAATGACAATCTTCTGGGGACAGAAAAGAGAAGAACAGAAGGGAGAGAAAGACAGAATGTGTGTGTTCAGAGAGAGAGAGACAGACTGAGCCAACAGTAATGCTCCTTCCAGGAAATCCTGTACCATGAAGTTCCCACCTGTGAGTGAAGGGATTTCTAAGCCCACTGGAGAGTTTACAGGGCTCAATCCAATTCTCACAGAATGAAAGTCTGCGTGCATCTAATAGCCTTCTCCAGCCGTGCCAGTTCCAATCTAAGAAAGAGTCTTTCTGAAACAAAGACAGGGCAAGTGGCTGACAAGACTAAACTTTATTGAGTGTAATGCTGTCGAATGCAATTCTCTAGGCAATATTTCTTAGCTTTTCAGATGGTTCTCATTTCACCTCAAGCCTATTGATCTCCTGCCGGATGATCTGGACAGCTATGTGCACTGTTTACTGAGGTGTTTCAGTCAGGGCTCTGCAACAACCACCCTTCAGCCAAGCAAGGGTTTTTCCTTCTCACCTCCATGGTTTCCCCTTACCTTGTAGTTAGAACAGGATGTACACCTGGAGGTTTGTATTACCCTTCCAGGGAATCGACTCACTCTAAATTACCTCTTCCCCCCAAGTGAAAATCAGCTCATCGATTCATTCAACAAACTTTTATTTAGTGACCGCTAAAAACTCAAACAAAGGCCTATTTCCTCAAGACCCAATTAAATTACTAGAGTTAATCTGAGCCCAATTTCCTACGTCAATGTTCATGTGCATGTGTATGTGTTTATCTGTGTGTTTAGGGAAAATGTTTACAAGATACTGTAAGCAAATATAAGTTGCACTCTGTGAATTCAGAAAAGTCTTCGCGACTATCTGGACTTTTCTATATTCAAAATAAACACATTTCCAATCGTTCTGGGCCCTTAAAAGGGTTCTCTTCTCTTGTGGCCCCTATCTAGGTTTTTTCATCTGACCCTGATGAGAATGGAGCCCTTCAAAGACCAAGGTTGGACTGTTCTACAAGGATCTTGGGCATTTTCCAAATAACCAAGTGGAAGCCTAGCCTTCTACAGGGATCACAAGGGGAAGGATGGAGAGAACACGGAATGTAGACACTGCACAAATTAACTGCATCACCACTGTGGAGACAACGTTCCATCATGGACAGAACAAACTCTGAGAGCTAAAATACCTGGGCTCCAGCCAGGCCACTACTTATCTGCTTACTGACCTTGTTGTCTGAGATGCTTAAGCTCTCTAAAACTAAGATTTTCATCTGAAAAATGGGGATGAGAAGTTCCCATATCTCTTCCAGAAAGAAAGGCTATCCATGTGAACTTCATAATATATCATTTCAGTCATTATTTGCTAGGGCATGCTGTGGCAACAAACAATCCCCAAAAATCTCAGTAGTTTAACACCACAAAAGTCTATTTCATTCAAAGCACATTCTCCATGTCGTAGTCCCATGGGCCCAGGTGGTGGGGACTCTATGCTGGCAGTTGCTTCCAAAAGCCCCATGCCATGGGGGAAGGACTGTGGTAAGTCACACATTTGTTCTTAAATCTTCCACCCAGAAGTGACACACATTACTTCTGATCATATTTCGGTCACCAAGTCAAGTCATGTGGCCATGCCTAACTTCAAAAGAGATGAGAAAGTACAATCCTACCATGAGCCTGAAACAAAGGTGGATGAACTCTGAAACTAATAAAACTTAAGCTTCAGGCCCCTCATTTTCAAAGGCCCCTTCCATGCCCCAGGAGAGGTCAAATCAATAGGTTCACATGGTCTTGAGCTTTGGAAAAGTTGCGAAGTAAGATATTTTTGTATCTTGTATAAGCTTCAAGCCACATAAAATGTGAATTGTCCCTGGACTGGAAGGAGCACTAGAATATATAAACAACTGCAATGACTACTATCATTACCTAAGTAAGCTGAGTTTTTCAAGTGTGCTTCTCTGTTCTCACAAGCTGATGTAGAATCAGGATAAGGATAGTGTTTGATCCTAAAAAAAGGGCATAGGGATACGGTGATGGATGCTCTCGCTTCTCCTACCCATATTCTTTCCTTGATCCGAATTCCTCTTGTCACTTCTTGCTTTACGTGTGTTTAAGTCTCATCTCCCTGTAAGATTATAAGCTATTTGAGAAAATGCTGTTGTTGTTGTTGTTGTTGTTAGATGCTGTCAAGTCAGTTCCAACTCATAGCAACCCTATGTACAACACAATGAAACATCGCCTGGTCCTGTGCCATACTCAAAATCATTGCTATGTTTTAGCCCATTGTTGCAGCCACTTTGCCAATCCCTCTCATTGAGGGTCTTCCTCTCTTTTGCTGAACCCTACTTTACCAAGCATGATGTCTTTCTCCAGGGACTGGTCCCTCCTGATATCATGTCAAAAGTATGTGAGACGAAATCTCACTATCCTTGCCTCTAAGGAGCATTCTGGCTGTACATCTCCCAAGACAGATTTGTTCATTCTTCTGGCAGTCCATGGTATATTCAATGTTCTTCACCAACACCATAATTCAAAGGCATCAATTCTTCTTCAGTCTTCCTTATTTGTTCTCTAGCTTTCACATGCATATGAGGCAATTGAAAACACCATGGCTTGGGTCAGGCGTACCTTAGTCCCCAAAGTGACATCTTTTGAACACTTTAAAGAGGTCTTTTGCAGCAGATTTGCCCAATGCAATACATCGTTTGATTTCCTAACTGCAGTTTCTATGTGTGCTGATTGTGGATCCAGGTAAAATGAAATCCTTGAGAACTTCAGTCTTTTCTCTGTTTGTCATGATGTTGCTTATTGGTCCAGTTGTGAGAATTTTTGTTTTCTTTATGTTGAGGTGTAATCCATACTGAAGGCTACAGTCTCTGATCAACTACTTCAAGTCCTCTTTGCTTTCAGCAAGCAGGTTGTGTCATCTGCATATCACAGGTTGTTAATGATGATGCCACGTTCTTCTTCATATAGTCCAGATTCTCACGTTGTTTGTTCAGCATACAGATTGAATAAATATGGTGATAGGATACAACCTGATGCACACCTTTTTCTGATTTTAAACCACACAGCATCCCCTTGTTCTGTTAGAACTACTGCTTCTTGGTCTACGTACATGAGCAAAATTAAGTGTTCTAGAATTCCCATTCTTCGCAATGTTATCCACGATTTGTTATAATCCAGAGTTGAATGCCTTTGCATAAGAGAAATGCTAAGAAGTTGTGGACATTTGTATATACATACTTGTATGTGCTGCATATATATGGTCATATATATATATATAAAATAGAGCACATAGTGGACACAGTAATGCAAACTTCCTAGACACAACCAAACACCTCGTGGGACAGAGTTACTGGGTTTGAGAACCCAGGAACATAGTCTTAGGAGACATCTAGGTCAATTGGTATAACATAGTTCATAAAGATAATGTTCTGCATCTTAGTTTGCTGAGGAGGATCTGGGGTCTTAAAAGCTTTCGAACGGCCATCTAAGACACAACTATTGGTTTCCTTTCGTCTGCAGCAAAGAAGATTGAAGGAAACAAAAGACTCAAGGAAACAATTAGTCCACAAGACTAATGGCCCACATGAACCATAGCCTCCTCTATCCTGAAACCAGAAGAACTAGATGGTGCCCAGCTACCACTACCAACCACTCTGACCAGGGGCACAATAGAAGGTTCCGGTTAGAATGGGATAAAAATGTATAATAAAACTCAAATTCGTAAAAATGACCAGACTTACTGGACTGATAGAGACTGGAGGAACCCCTGAGACTATTGCCCTAAGACATCCTTTTAATCTGGAACTGAAGCCACTCCCAGAGGTTACCTTTCAGCCAAATAATAGATTGGCCTATAAAATAAACAATAACGCCCATGAGGAAAGTGTTCCTTAGAACAATCATCTATATAAGAACAAACGGGCAACATTTGCTCAAAAGCAAAGATGAGAATTCAAGGAGGGGCAGGGAAACTGGATGGATGGATGGAAATGGGGAAGACAGGGTGGAAATGAGGAGAGTACTGACACATTGCTGGCATAGCAACCAGTGTCACGGAACAATTCGTGTATGAATTGTTGAATGGGAAACTAATTTGTTGTGTAAACTTTCACCTGAAACACAATAAAATGTTTTAGAAAATGAAATGCTTGAAAACAAATATCCTAGGCATTAAACCAAAACCAAACCAAACCTGTCGCTGTCAAGTCAAATCTGACTCATAGCAACCCTATAGGACACAGTAGAACTGCCACAATGGTTTCCAAGGAGCAACTGGAAACGGAACTGCTGACCTTTTGGTTAGCAGTCAAGCTCTTAACCACGGCACCACCAGGGCTCATAAGCATTAGTGAGCTGAAATAGACTGGTATTGGCCATTTTGAGTCAGACACTCATACTACGCTGGGAATGATAAATTGAAGAGGAACAGCATCCCATTCATGTGAGAATACAGACTGTGTATTATGGGTTTCTAGAATTTTAGAGCTGAAAGTGATATTAAAGGTTATTTAGGATTATTTAGTCCAACCCAAAAGCTTAGAGAGAGAAGCAACTTGCCAAGTTCACACAGCTATACTGATAACAGCCAGGTCTTCAAACCTTAAATTCTACATTTTTCCCTTGTATCGTCCACATGGATCATTAAATACTTATTATTTGGTTCTGGTTCCGGTATTAGTTGAAATGAGAAGTGGTGTCATTGTCACCATTGAGATGTCATCACTGCCTGGCTCTGCATTGTCAGGATATAGCCCAAGTTGTACTCTAAATATCTCTATCCTTTCAACACTGACTTGTTAGCACCTTCCTTTACCTCAATTTCCAGGACTAAGACTGATGCAAGGACAAGGTCCTTATACATCACACTTCTCCACATGTTTCCACACACACATTACACTCTGGGTATGGTTCTGCCCACCCACACACTACCCTCTGCAATCCTCCCATCCACATGCCACACTGCTCTATATCCTCCCTTCTACTTCCTCATAATTACATAGATTATTAAAGCTAAAAGAGAATTTGAGAATCATTTCTCCAATTCCCATATTTCACAACTATGGAAACAAAGGTTCAGAGAAATTAAGGGGAATATTTGCCCATGACAACATACGTCAAAGAAAAGCTCAGGGATTCTGATTCTAGAATAGTTCTACTTTAAGTCTTCCAAATTCCCCCATATATGGAGGAGATTCTTATTTTCTTTACTGATGGCTATTGCCAAGTGTTTAGGAGATGATAAAGACAGTTATTATCAATTTATGAACAGGCTACAGTAACCTTGGTAATGGAGGCAGATGACTGAGATTTTTTTGAAAGAATATTTTTATATTTTTTTTATTGTACTTTAGATGAAGGTTTACAGAACAAATAGTTTCTCATTAAACAGTCAGTACACATATTGTTTTATGACATT
>NW_004443950.1:12012066-12056556 GCF_000243295.1 Trichechus manatus latirostris | reverse complement strand
TAGTCCCATTTTGTTTTATGGGGCTGTCCAATCCCTGGCTGAACGGTGAACGTCAGGAATGACTTCACCACTGAGCTAAAAGGGTGTCCAGGGTCCATACTTTAGGGGTTTCTCCAGTCTCTGTCAGGCCAGTAAATCTGTCTTCTTTTGTGTGTTAGAATTTTGCTTTACATCCTTCTCCAGCTCTGTCCAGGACCCTCTGTTGTGATTCCAGTCAGAGCAGTCAGTGGTGGTAGCCAGGAATCATCTAGCCATACTGGACTCAGTCTGGTGGAGGCCTCGGTAGCTGTGGTCCATTAGTCCTCTGGACTAATCTTTTCTTTATATCCTGTTCTCTTCATTCTCTCTTGCTCCCAAAGGGGTGAGACCAGTGGAGTATCTTAGATGGCTTCTCACAGGCTTTTAAGACCCCAGACGCTACTCACCAAGGTAGAATGTAGAATATTTTCTTTACAAACTGTGTTATGCCAATTGAGCTAGATGTTCCCTGAGACCATAGTCCCTACAGCCTTGAGAGAGATTTTTTAATAGAGAAAATTTCTGCCCCAAAACACTGGCCAATTTTTCTTAGAACACTACACTTTGCCTTCCTAAAATGTCTTCTCCAGAAGTTTCCAGGTTCAGAAAGAGAAGAGCATTATACTCATTGAGCAGTCAGTAATAAAAAAAAAAAAAAAAATGGACGTTGAGTCAATTCCAGCTCATAGCAACCCTATAGACAGAGTAGAACTATCCCATAGGGTTTCCAAAGAGCAGCTGGTGAATTCGAACTGCTGACCTTTTGATTAGCAGCCAAACGCTTAACCACTGTGCCACCAGGGCTCTGCAGTCAGCGACACCCTTGCTAAATTTTCCAGCCTTTCCAACATGGTTGCTGGGCATTTTCATATATTTGGACAGTTGTATCAATCAGAGACAATCCCTGGTGGTACAATTATTAAGCACTTGGTAGCTAACCGCAAGGTCAGTGGTTCGAACTGACCATCCGCTCCACAGAAGAAAAGACCTGGCAATCTGCTCCGGCAAAGATTTCAGCCTAGGAAACCCGATGCAACAGTTTTACTCTGTACTATAAGGTCACTATGAGTTGGAATCAACTCGACTGCACACAACAACATCAATCAGAGACCACAAGGAGAAAGATACAGGAATAAATGCCCTGTCTTAGTTCTTCTTCCTCTCTCAATATTTCCTACTAGGTTCCCCAGTGGCCATAGGGCAAGGAAGCTTTAGATTTAGTCCAAATAGATCACCCTCCTGAGTCAGAGGAGTGGAGGATGCACCTGAATGCGCACTGTGTATGGGGTATGAAGAATGTGGTAGGTGTGTGGAGACTCCTAGAAGGGCAAATGGAAGATATTCAGCACAACAACTTACTCCAACACTCGTTGTTTCTAAAAACTGTCTTGTAGTAGCATCCAGGTTTAAGGGATTGTTTCTCCCAAAGGCATCTCCTTTTCCTGTCTTTAAGAAAAAATATCACATATAGTCATGAAAGCCCAGAAGCCCAGTCGTAAAGATTTAAAGGAAGCTGTCCAGCCAGGTTCATTCTCTCACAACTGTCACTTACAGGAAAAAATCTCCTTGTCTAATTTAAGCCCATCTTGCTACATGTTGGAGCCCTGGTGGTACAGTAGTTAAATGTTTGGCTGCTAACCAAAATGTCGGCAGTTCAAATTCACTAGCTGCTCCTTGGAAACTCTTTGGGGCAGTTCTACTTTGTCCTACAGGGTCGCCATGAATCAGAATCAACTCAATAGCAACAGGTTTGGTTTTTCGGTTTTGCTACATGTTAAGCTTGTTTCCATTGATTCTATACTCCAAGGAGCTGAAACATGGTGACTCCATTGATAATAGCACAGTGGATGGATTCTAGTCTTCATTTCACTGCTATCTGTGGTACCGGAGGCAAATCAGCTCACCATTCTGTGCTTCTCTTGGGGATTTCACCTGAAAATTTTTGCTTTTTAAGAGATCTAGGGAAAAAATCACATTTATATTGGAGAAAGATTTTTTATGATAATTGCATCATAAAATATAAATTTTCTCAAGGTATTCTTGAAGATAATCATTAAATACTTCCTCTTACAGAGCCATTTGTTCAATATCGTCTAACTCCTTTCCTCAGTTCTTTCTCATAAGCCAAGTTTCCAACTTTGCAGTATTTTGCTTGTTCCATACCAAGATGAATGTATTTCAAATTAACTTCTTCCTAGTGTCATTTTTAAGGGGATCAGTCCTAATTATTTGAAGTCAGCCAATGGAAATGAATGTTCCAGTTCCCTGTTTCGTCTTATCTGACACCACCCCGGTGGTAATGTTGGGGTGCCTCATTACTGCTTCATGAGAAGGAAAGTTGTCTCTCCCCGTTGGCCTTTGCTGGTTGGGGAAGTGGGCGGCGGCAGATTTTTCTGTGGCATTTGGCTGGATTGTAACAGTCTATTCTCTAAAATTCCTTGTCGTGCTAGGCAACCCCTTTCCTGTTCCTTTAGCCAGAGATTGCAGGCTTTTGTTTGGGCTTTGTTTGTCTGTGCCTGTTAGCATTTCCAGGTTGCCAGCTTCTTTGGTTCCAATTCTAGGATATATGACGTAAAAAGAAAACCCAAGGAACTCACCACCATGGCGTTCCTCAAGTCCCAAGATCCAGTCTGCCTTCTCTCCACCTTTCAGTCTTCTTATGTTTGTGTTATATGTAGTGTCCAGGGTTTTTAGTTGTACTTAGCAGGAGAAATAGGAAAAAGTATATTTACTCCACTTTCTTGGGTGTTGAAGTCACTCACAGTGTATTTTTAAATTTGATTTGTTGCCAATATTTAAAAATCAGGAGATTTCAAGTAAGAATCCAGAGCTCTGGCTTCTTTAAGCATTAACTTTCCAACAGGCCTGAGGCCTTTTTAAAGAGCATTGAATCTGAGTGGCACTGGAAGAATACCAAATGTTGACCCTCCATGTTGCTTCTTTAGACCCTGCCTGGGGAAACTTGGAGCAGTGACTAACTCTGACCCACAATCAAGCACCAGGTGCTTTCATTCCACCACCTGCGGCCAAGAACTTCAAAGGCAGAGTAGGATGACCGGAAAGGTGTGGGCACCAGGCTGGGGCAGAGTTTTCTATTTAATCGGTGTCCCTGCTCCCACCTGAGACTAGGTGAAGCGGCATGTCAGCAGCATTCACCTCTCAGTACAGCAGAGGGCAGTGGTGCCCTCATCGCTATCCACACCCAGGCCCATGCTGGAAGGGTGGATCCTTCTGGGTGTTTGTGCAGCAGCTCTGGCCCTGTAATACTTGGAAAGTTGGAATTCACAGTGATGCTCCTCCTCCTCCCCAACCCCAGTGATTCCCCCACTCTGACCAAAATACAAACACATATACACACAGGTGCGCACACACACACACACATATAAACATGTGTACACAATCTCATACATACACATACACACAAACACACAGTGCAGGAAATTTTCCAAGTCAATCCCTATAAACTACTGTTGCTTAAGCTATTTAACATCTATATTTAACAACAACCAAAACAAAACAAGAAACAGGGACTATGATAGCTTGTTTCATCATTGCCTGAGGTTGGGAAGCCTGAAATGTTTTTGACTAAGGAAAGAGATGAGCCCATTCCACCAGGTAGCCAGGAGTAGGTTGCTGCTATATAGGCATCAAAATATCAGGTTCTAGCCCCAACTATGATCAAGAACCAATGGTATTGAATCCAAGCTGCACTGAAAGTATTGGCGAAAAACAAGGCTCCAGGAATTGACGAAATACCAATTGAGATGTTTCAACAAACAGATGCAACATTGGAAGTGCTCACTTGTCTATACCAAGAAATTTGGAAGACAGCTACCTGGCCAACCGACTGGAAGAGATACATATTTGTGCTCTAACAGAAGATCCATATTTGTGATCCCACAGAATGTGGAAATTATCAAACAATATCATTAATATCACAGGCAAGAAAAATTTTGCTGAAGATAACTAAAAAGCAGTTGCAGCAGTACATTAACAGGGAACTGCCAGAAATTCAAGCTGGATTCAGAAAAGGACGCGGAATTAGAGATATCACTGCTAAAGTCAGATGAATGTTGGCTAAAAGCAGAGAATACTATAAAGATGTTTACTTGTATTTTATTGACTACGCAAAGGCATTCAACTGTGTGGATCATAACAAATTATGGATGACATTGCAAAGACTGGAAATTCCAGAACACTTAATTGTGCTCAGGCAGAACCTGTACATAGAACAAGAGGAAGTCGTTTGAACAGAACAATGGGATACTGCATGGTTTAAAATCAGGAAAGGTGTGTGTTGACGTTGTATCCTTTCACCATACTTATTCAATTTGTTAAGCAAATAATCTGAGTAGCTGGACTATATGAAGCAGAATGCAGCATCAGGATTGGAGGAAAGTTCACTAAAAACCTGTGATATGCAGATGACATAACTTTGCTTGCTGAAAATGAGGAGGACTTGAAGCACTTACTGATGAAGATCATCGACTACAGCCTTCAGTATGGATTACACTTTAACATAAAGAAAACAAAAATTCTCACAACTGGACCAATAAGTAACATAATGATAAACGGAGAAAATATTGACATTGTCAAGGATTTCATTTTACTTGGATCCACAATCAACACCCATGGAAGCAGGAGTCAAGAAATAAAGCAACATATTGCATTGGGCAAATCTGCTGTGAGAGACTTCTTTAAAGTGTTCAAAAGCAAAGATGTCACTTTGAGGACTAAGGTGCGTCTGACCCAGGCCAGGGTATTTTCAACTGCCTCATATGCATGTGAAAGCTAGACAACAAATAAGGAAGACCGAAGAAGAATTGACACCTTTGAATTATGGTGTTGGCGAAGAATACTGAATATACCATGGACTGCCAGAAGAATCTGTTTTAGAAGTACAGCCAAAATGCTCCCTAGAAACAAGGATGGCGAGACTTCATCTCACGTACTTTGGACATGTTATTAGGAGGGACCAGTCCCTGGAGAAGGACATCATGCTTGGTAAAGTAGAGGGTCAGTGAAAAAGAGGAAGACCCTCGACAAGATGGATTGACATAGTGGCTGCAAAAATGGTCTCAAACATAGCAACGATTGTGAGGATGGTGCAGGACTGGGCAGTGTTTCCTTCTGTTGTAGATAGGGTCACTATGAGTCAGAACCGACTCGAGGGCACCTAACAACAACAAGCCCCAACTTGGCCACAGTCTGATGTGACCTCAGGATCATCACTTACTTCCCTGTGCTCCAGCTGCCTCTAATGTGAAATTAGGACTGTGATCTCCACATTTTGTGAACACTTCACTGCATGGCTCTGTGTTTCCTCTGCTTCCTTTATCTTCCTAAGTGGCACAGACCAGGGAGGTATGCCCCCCATAACACCTGAGAAACAGAGATACTTAAGTGCAGGAAGCAAGTTAGGGCCAGGTGTACTCCCTTCCTCCCTTCCAACGGTACTTGAAACGAGCTTAGGCACCGATGGGGTGCAGAGCATGGTTTTAAGGTATGTGAGTTTATTTGACCAAATTAGAAATCAGGAAACAGGTCAAAATAATCAGATGATGATTTTAAAGGAAACTGAATTCATTCTGTCTTTTACCTTTGCTAGGTGGGATTCCATAGGAACCTGAGTTCCTGGAGGGATTTGGAGATGGGGTATTAAATCTGGAGTGTATTTTTGCTCTAGGAAATAAAAGGACAGGCCAAGGGAAGCAGGGTCAGATTTCAGCAAAATTATGAGGTCAGTGACATTTCTGTTCTATGTTCCTCCCTCCCATTGAGGGCACCTTCATGACCCAGTTTCGGGACAGCTATCCAATGGCCTCGAGACAGACACAACTCCCTCCTGACTACTCCCAGGCTCACTCTTTCCAGCCCCAAAAAATTGCCCTGGTTAAGCTACATCTCTAAATGTCACCTTATTTCAATCTAGGGAAATGCCTTTGGGTCCCTAGGAGCCACTTCACTTCAATAAATAGGTATTACTATCTGTGAGAGGCCAGATCTGTGAGAGGAGACAAATAGGACATGGCCCTGCCCTTTAGGGGCAGCTGTACAGGTGACACACAAGTATGTCATTTTCTGCATCTCTTCCCTGACATTTCTAGTCAGTGAACATGACTACTTCAGGTGGACTTGAGGTCCAAGTTGACTTTAGACCTACCCTTCAACGGTCCCACAGTCACCCAGAGGAAGCAAGCGTTCTGCCAATGCCTTTTCTCAGTCATCTCCTTCACATATTGAATTGAACATCTAAACCCAAGAGCTCACCATGTTTTTGTTTGTTTTTTTTTTACATTTCCAATCACAGCATCCAAATGTCCTGCTTATTGATAACACATTTGGAAACTTGTTTTATCCTTTCTCCAAGGCAATTGTGTAAAATGTGCATTTTTTCAAATCAAAGCATTTCCAAGAGAATTAGCCAATTTGTTACCTTATTGAAAAAAAATACATATAATAAGGGCAAAGATGGCTTGGGCTCTGCAGGAGACAATCAGAAAATTAATTCTTCACAGATTTTTAACTTTCAAAGCACAGTATCTTAGGGTGACAGAGCAACAATATGCTCCCCCATTTTGCAACTAAAGAAATTGAAGTTTCCCCTCTGTCACCCAAAAGACCCAGAGAATCATTCTGCATTATTTCTGGATGTTTGAAGACAGTGCCCTCATTATCTTTGATCGTTACTATAGTGACTGTTCTCAGCATGCGTGAGTGTAGCTGGGAGGACTGAGCAACAACTTCCAGTGGCTCTGCCCCATGCTTGGGTTGAATGGAAAGCAGCTGGGAAGCCAGGTTTTTCATCAAAGCCCCCATAGGGAGGACTTCTGGAGAAGGAGCACATGACCAGACATCAGAAGAATGGGTTCTAGTCCCAGCCCTACAGCTGCCTTCGCTGGAACCAAGCCAAGTTCCTTCCCTTCTCCAGGTCTCAGTTTCTTCCTTTGTAAAATTATGACTTTGGTTTAGAAAAGGGTTGCCCTTAAGCCAATATTGGTCCATAACAAAATTCTCTCTGAAATGAGCAAAGATGAGGACTATGCAGTGAGTTCTTAAAGCTTAGTCTAAAGGACAGTCCTTTACTTTGACTACATCCTTCTTACATGTAGTGTTCAAACACCATTTTTAAAAATTAAATGGAGGTGCAAGTAAATAAATGATAGTTGACTTTTTTTTTTTTATGTCTTAACTTGGTAAAATAAAAAGTTGGAAAAACATACAAAAATAACTGGCAAACCTTTATCCATCCTCAAAATATCTTCTATTGTTGGTTTTTGTTTTGTTTCATTTTTAATAATATTTTATTGTGTTTTTCCTCATAGGATTTGGTTTCTTGGTTTGGAGGTTTAGAGTCACGATTTCATGGAACAACCCAGTCAATTGGCCTAATAACATGTTTACAGCTTCTATTCTGCCTCCTAGCTTGATGTGTAGTGCTTGAAGTCTTAAAAACTTGCAAGTGGCCATCTAAGGCACAATTGGTCTCTATTTGTCTGGAACAACAGACAAATAAGGAGAGTCAGGAATAGGAGGAAGATATGGAATGTGTGGCTAATTGCCTCCATGGACAACTTCCCCCTTTGCCATGAGATCAGAAAAACTGGGTGGTGCCCAGCTACCATTACTGAACATTTTGATCAAAGATTCCATAGAAGAATCCTGATTAAAAGGGGGAAAATGCAGAACAGGAATTTCAAATTCTCATGAACTCCAGCCTTCCTGGAGCCATGAAGTTTGGATGAACCCCTGAAACTACTGCCCTGAGATAATCTTTAAAACTCAAGCCAAAAATATCCCTTGAAGTCTTCTTAAAACCAAGTAATAGTTTAGCTTAACTAGTAAAAAATGTCTGCCTTGAGCATTATGTTCTTTTAAAAACTATCTATATGGGATCAAATTGACAACAACTCGAAAGATTAGATAGGAACCTTAGCGGGAAGTGAATTTATATTAATGGGGGAGAAACAACTCAGAATAGGAAGGTGAAAATAGTTACACATCTCTAAGAATGTCACTAAATGGTACACGTAGAAACTCCTGAATTGGTGTATGTTCTGCTGTGTATACTCTCAACAACAACAACAAAATAAATAAAATTATATATAAAATATATATATTTTATTGTTTTTGGTGAAAGTTTGCACAGCAAATTAAGTTCCCATTTAACAATATCTATACATATTGTTCAGTGACATTGGTTACAATTTCATACACCCTCTTACACTGACCTCTGAGTCACCAAGCACAATGCATCTAGGCCAAAAGCCATCATGGGTAGGGGTGACCTCCCAATGGCAACATTCATCTTAGACCAATTGTTCTGCATTCACAGAAATGAAATGTTCAGCAAAGCTCCATGTGTCTACAATTCACGTTTTTATCAGCTTAAGCCTTCCTTTGAGATGATGAGAACTTTGTTTGCTATGTTCCTAAGCAAAGCCCAGAGGAGTTGGAAACCTTCACAAAATTATATTAAACGTCAAAAGGCTTTTGCATGAATGAAGTGGTTTAGACAAGATTTACTATAAAATAAAAGGGTGATAAATGAAAGCAAGGAATTGTATCCAGATCTCAAAAGACTATGCTTGTGCACTCATCCCAGTGAAATATTCATGAAAGTAACCAGGGTGGACTTAAGATCTAGTAGGCAGTTACTACACTCAAAAGGCCTCCAAGCTAAAACATTAGCCTTGCAGGTCTGCCCTCCTTAACCCAGCCTCCCAACGCAGAGTTCAAACATGGTTGATTAGAGAACTAAGCAATAGATTGGAGGACACTGAGCTTGTCCCTGAGGGGACAAGCATAGAACTCATGCACTCACTCATTCATTCATTCATTCAATAAATAAGAAGAAGAAGAGCCAACATTTATTGACCTCCTAGTCTATAAAAGAGACTGTTCTAAGCACTATTTTGACACTATTCTAAATGTATTAATTCATTTACTTCTCCCAAGAATCCTTTAAAGTAGATGCTATCCTTAGCTACATTTTATAGATAAGGAAACTGAGGCACAAACAGCTAAGTCATTTCTGCAAGAAAACATAGATACTATAGATTCAAATCTAGACAGCCTTGCTCCAGAACCATGTGCCGGGCACTGAGCTACTGAGCTAGATAGTTGGGGATGTAAGGGTAGACAACATCACAGAGTTCTCGAATTGTTAAATTTGAGGAGGGGAGGCAATGGAAGAGTCCTGGGAGGTAGATCCTCCACTGATCCATCTGTAGACTTGAGAAAGTCTCTTCCCTTCCCTAAGCCTCAGTTTATCTATTTATAAAGTGTGCGGATAGTCAAAATGTTCTCTAAGACCTTTTTAGCCACAATAATTGATGATTCTGATTCTTACTCCTCAAAAACATAAAGTAGTAGGCTAGGCAGGGGAACACACTGGGTAAGAGCTTTTATATGTGTGGGGAAGGAGTAGTTTAAAGAGGGGAAGCAAACTCCTAAAGAAAGATGGAAATAGCTATTCTGGTTTCAGCACTGGGGACCTACACAAGGCCTCCTCCTCTATAGTATGAAGTGGGTGGGGGTGTACAGCATTCGAGAGAAAGAGAGAGGGAGGGAGGGAGAGAGAAAGAGGACAGAAGGAAAAGCCAGGAGCGGCTCCCCATCTGTCCCCCTGAGAGTTACCAGATTAGGATGTTTTCTCTTTAAATGATGTATCATCTGTCACTATAAAAGGGAATTAGAGATGCAAACAGTTTGAGGCAGGGACTTTGCTGGTCATTTCAGTGTACATGTTCCCAACGGCCAACAGCATCAAACATTCATCCCCAACTGAAAGTAACCCTGCCAAGGCATCAGAAAAAGTGCATTTGCTAAATACCTAAACATCTAGACAGCAGCCTTTCCAGAGGAATCAGAGCCAGAGAGAGCAGAGGCAGAGCTCAAAGTGACAGTGTAACTAGCTTAAGCAGATGAAGGGACAAAGGTGGCTAGAAAACATTACCCTTGCCAGGCTTGCCATTGAGTGGGGCAGGAGAGCTTTGGCACTCAACCCCTTGTTTACCACTATTGCCTCGGTTCACAAACAAAATGTGTGAATCTCTCCATCTTGCTCCAAGGTGAAAAATGAACCTCCTGTTCCATCCTCATCTCAATCAAAAGATTTTATTCTGGGCCACTCCTGGAATTTGGCAAAGCATAACCAACACCTTTTGCAATTTGCTGCACTTCTACAGATGAACCTGAATCAGTTCCTACAACAGCAATCAGCCTGGGACCTGGTGCTCTTGGCTGAGTGTACTCTACTGCTCCCAGCAGCAGCACCACCATGAACATCCTCCTCTTCCTCCCCCTTTCTCTCTCTCTCAATAATAGAGTTAACATGAATTCTTCTAAAATGAATATATTGAAAGCAGTTTGGCAGTTCCTCAAAAAGTTAAACATAGAGTTATCCTATGACCCAGTAGCTCTACTCCTAGGTATACACCCAAGCAAATTGGAAACATACGTTCACACAAAAACTTGTACACAAATGTTCATAGCAGCATTATTCACAATAGCCCAAAAGTGGAAATAACACAAATGTCTATCAATTGATGAATAAATAAATAAAATACATCTGTATAATAGGGTATTATTTGGCTATAAAAAGAAATGAAGTCCTGATACATGCTACAACATGGATGAACCTTGAAAACATTATGCTGAAGGCCATATATTGTATGATTTCATTTATATGAAATGTTTAGAATCAGTAAATCCATAGAGGCAGAAAGCAGATTAGTGGCTGCTTAGGGCTGATAGAGGGTTGGAGGGTTGAATGGGCACTGGCTGCTAATGGGTATGGCATTTCTTTCAGGGATGATGAAAATGCTCTAAAATTTGATTGTAATAATGGTTGCACAACCCTGTAAATATACAAAAAACATTGAATCAGATAGTTTAAATGGGTGAATTTTATGGTGTGTGAATTATGTCTCAATAAAGCTTTTTTTAAAAAATGAATACATTCCTTACTTAACTATACCTTATAATGCTATATAATAAAGCTGTGTATGGTATTTAAGTGGATCCCATTATTATACAATCTTAGGTAAAAATGAAAGTGAAAGCTCCGATTACCTCCTTCGTCCGTCGCCTTTTCTCATTGCAGAGAGTTGATCTCACAAAAGTGGAAAATAATTGTCTAACATCTTCCACCTCAAATTTCAATCTCAAACAGACGTATATACAATATTTTTATGGCTACAGATGCTACAATAAAAAGTAAATTGGCTTAACCAAAAACAAGAATGATGGAAGTTGGACATATTGAGGGATTTCTTGATTTTAGAAGTGATAATATGATAAAATAGGAATTTAAATAGGCTATAGAAGTTTCACCCGTCCCCAACTTACCTCCCCCAAAAAAGTAGGAGACAGGAGATAATCCTGTCTTCTGTATCATTAGATATTTTCTTGCAAGGAGGTAGGGTGAATTTCCTAGAATTTCAGGATTCTATTCTTCTATTCACACACCCCTGAGGCAGGGACAAGGTATTCGACTTGCCTTTCAGAGGCAGTAGGGTGGACAGTGCCAAGGACATAGATGCTCAGGTTCTGTCTTCATTATGGCTCCCCAATTCCTTGGCAGGATTTCTTTCAGAATTTAATGGCTATTTGATGCTGTTGGTACTATAGAACTGTGGCTGTGTGATGTTGGGCAGGTCATTTGACTTCGGTAAAGCTCAAATATTCAGCAGGAAAATAGTTGCTGCTATAGCTACTTCTGAGATTTGTTCTGAGAATCAAGTGGGATAACGGATGAGAAATTTTTTGAAAACTATACAGTGCTTTTTACATGTGAAGGTTTGTTATAACTAATTTCCATCCTGAAACAATGGTAGTATTAGCTATAGGGCAATAACTTACAAGTCTGAGAATATTTATGCTCTGCTGGAGGCCACACCACTACAAGTAGGAACGCCCACAATATTCAGAAAACCATAGCCTTTTGGAATCATAACATCATTTATTGAATTGTATCCCTCAAAAATTTGTGTCAGTTTGGCTAGGCCATGATTCCCAGTATTGTGTGGTTGTCCATCACTTTGTGATCTGATGTGATTTTCCTAGTGTTGTAAATCATTACCTCTATGATGTTAATAGAAGCTCTAGTGGCGCAGTGGTTAAGAGCTCGGCTGCTAACCAAAAAGTCAGCAGTTCGAATCTACCAGCTGCTCCTTGGAAATCCTATGGGGCAGTTTACTCTGTCCTTTAGGGTTGCTATGAGTCAGGGTTGTTTGTTATGATGTTAATGAGGCAGGATTAGAGGTAGTTATGTTAAAGAGGCAGGAGTCAATTTACAGGATTAGGTTGTATCTTGAGTCAATCTCTTTTGAGATATAAAAGAGGGTAGCTAGCAGAGAAACAGAGGGACCTCCTACCACCAAGAAAGCAGAGCTGAGAGCAGAGCACATCCTTTGGACCCAGGGTCCCTGTGCTAAGAAGCTCCTAGACCAGGGGAAGATTGATGACAAGGACCTTCCCCCCAAAGCCAAGAGAAAGAGAAAGCCTTCCCCCTAGAGCTGGTGCCCTGAATTCAGACTTCTAGCCTCCTGAACTGTGAGAGAATAAATTTCTGTTTGTTAAAGCTATCCACTTGTGGCATTTCTGTTATAGCAGCACTAGATAACTAAGACACATAGAATCTTGGAATCAAGAGAAATTTAGAAAGTATCTACTTAGTAGAAGACTTTACTGATATTTGAATCTTCTCCACAATATCCCTGACAAATAATTCAGAATCAAACCCATCAAATTTGATTCTGATCAACTTAAACACCACTTTTTTACTTGGGAAGAAGATATACACAACTGAGAGATTCAATTAAATTCAACTCAACAAATCTTTTGTGCATCTTGTGTGCCTGGATTTGGGCTAGAAATTGTGGGTGAATGTAAACTCTTGCCCTCTTGGAGCCTTCAAACTGATTGGAGAAGTAAGACACTCATATTTGAGTCAATCAGAAGACAATTCAAGGCAGTGTTTAAGCCAAATGTCAGAAGGTATGTGAAGCCCTTGTATACATTTCCTATGGCTGCTGTGAAAATTATCACAAACTTGGTGGCTGAAAACAACACTAATTTTTTCTCTTACAGTTCTGGAGGCCAAAAATCTAAAATCAGTTTCACTAAGCTAAAGTCAACATGTCAGCAGGGCTGGTGCCTTCTGGAGGCATCAGGCAAGAATCCGCTGCTTGTTTCTTCCATCTTCTGGTGGCTGCCAGCATGCGTTGGCTTGTGGCTGTATCACTCCAGTCTCTGCTTCCCTGGTCACACTGCCTTTTCCTCTACTGTAGTCAAAATCTCCCTCTACCTCAGTCATGGATTGAATTGTGTCCCCAAAAAATATGTGTCATCTTGTCTGGGCCATGAGTCTTCACCAACTCTGTTCTGGAGTATGATGCTGCTGTTCACAAGCACCAGGGGGATGGGACCAGAGCCTAAAGCTGAGGAGGTGGGGCTGCCATGCCCAAACGGCAGAAGAACAGGGCCTGCTGGGGTCAAGGGAGTGGAGTCGCCTCTCATTTGGACTAGGAGAATGAGGCCGCCCACAGTCGAGGGAGCAGAGTTGCCATCCCAGTAGATCTGGAAGGCAGAGCTAAAGCCCAGGGCCGAGGGGTCTCCACCCAGAATCCAGAGGGCATGGCCAACACCCAGAGTCTGGAGGGTAGGACCACTGCCTAGATGGTCTCAGAGAACAAAGGAATTTTGCCCCAGGATGGAATTTGGACTTGGAGTCGATGACTTTTGGGATGATATGATTGGGTCAATGTTTTTTGCATGTGGCAAAGACATGAATTTGGGGGGTCCTAAGAGTGGCATGTCACGGATTGAATAGTGTCCCCCAAAAATATGTGTCAGCTTGTCTGGGCCATGATTCTCAGTGGTTTGATATTTACATAATGATGTAATCATCCCCTATGATGTGATCCAATGTGATCAGCCAATCGGTTGTAAGGCAACTAGGGTTGGATGCAACACCTTTACTCAGGTCACAGCCACCCTGATCTCATGTAAGGGGAGTTTCCCTGGGGTGTGGCTTGCATCACCTTTTATCTTACAAGAGATAAAAGGAGAGAGAAACGAGCAGAGAGAGAGGGACCTCCTACCATCAAGAAAGAAGAGCTGAGAGTGGAGCACATCCTTGGACCTGGAGGCCCTGCACTGAGAACCTCCTAGACCCAGGGGAAAATTGATGCCAAGACACATGGAAATTTCCAAGGAAAGCTAGGCCCACAGATGTTGAAAGAAGACGAGGACCTTCCCCCAGAGCCAACAGAGAGACAAAGCCTTCTCTATGAGCCAGTGCTCTGAATTCAGACTTCTCGTCTCCTAAACTGTGAGAGAATAAGTTTCTATTTGTTAAAGTCATCCACTTGTGGTATTTCTGTTATAGCAACACTAGATAACTAAGATAATCTCCCTTTTATTATAAGAGGACACTTGTGATTACACTTAGGGCCCACCTAGATAATCCAGGATGTCTTAGTTATCTAGTGCTGCTGTAACAGAAATACCACAAGTGGATGGCTTTAACACACAGAAACTTATTATCTCACAGTTTAAGAGGCTAGAAGTCTGAATTCAGGGCACTGGCTTTAGAGGAAGCCTTTCTCTTTCTGTCTGCTCTGAGGAAAGGTTCTTATTCCTTGGTTCTTTGGTGATCTTCATGCAGCTTGGCAACTATCTTCCCCCACTATCTTCCTCACTTCCTTGTTTAATCTGCTCCTTTTATATCTCAAGAGATTGACTCAAGACACACCCTACACTAGTACTGTCCCATTAACACAGAAAATCCATTCCCAAATGGGATAGGATTTACAACTCATATTTTTGAAGGACACAATTCAATCCATAACACAGTATAATCTCCCCATCTCAAGTTCCTTAACTAATCATATTTATAAAGTCTCTTTTGTCATATAAGATAACATTCACAGGTTCTACATATTAAGACGTGAGTATGTGTGGAGGCTATTATTCACCTTACCATAGTCCTCAATGGTCTGGACAGAGATAAATCAATTTTTGGTGGAATGACCAGGAGAGATCATTTGAAGGACAACAGACTTAGTATAAACTTAAATATGAATAAAATTTAGCAAGAGTAGAGAAAGAAAGGCATTAAATTGATCAGTAAGAAGAATGAAAATAATCAATGAGTCTTGTATTGAGCATTATTTATAAATTCATATTTATGTTTGGTTCTTCCATCTATAGGGATACCAAATTCCCAACACTTGGTCTCTGTCTCAAGAAGCCTATGATGTGTTATAAATACAAATGTATACGTACATCAAACATAGATGTACACGAAGAAGTGAATACACTGCTCAGTGCCTTCTGATGGGAAAGGGGAGCTCAGTGTGAGCTGTAGTCAGGGCAGCCTTACTGGGAAGGAGGCCTTGAGTGTGTCCTCCACCATTTCAAACAAGTAGAGGAGTTCTGAGGAGGATGAAGACTAAGAAAGAGCTGACAGGTTTGGCAAGATGGAACTGACTGGAAATCTTACCCAAAGTAGTTACAGTAGAGCAATGAGACTGAAGTCAAATTTCAGCAAGGTGAGAAGAGACTGGATGGGTAAGATTTGGAGGCTCAGGAAAAAGGATGGAGAGAAAAAGAAATAGGACTGGCCATCAGGAAGAGTAGCAGATCAGAAAAAGGCAGGGGTGTAAGAGAAGAGAAACTTGATCATATCTGAAAGAGAAAAAGAAAACATTAGAGGAAAGGGCAGAATTAGATGCAATGGAGAATAAGGTGATGCTCATGATCTGCAACTTGTAAAAACATCGTTGGTTTGGCACACTGTCCTCAGGACTAGGAAGGCGACTGGTACCACTGCTCCAGGGTTGGCCCAGAGATCATCCCTCCCCTTCTCAATGGTTCCTTGATGGTGAGGGTGGGGTACATCCTACTGGTTCACTTTTATGTTTCCCTAGAGTTTTCAGGGTTTGTTTAGAAACGTCTTTAAAGCTGGTACAGGGGTAGGGTAGGTAAGAATTATCTCTCTAAGTATCTTGGCTCCATTCCAGTTTTTATAAGGCATCAACTCATTAACAGGTAGAGAAGTCTGTTAACATTGACCTCTACATTATACTAGATAGTCAAATACTGTTTTTAAGAGTTTTAGCTCATTCATAAGCAATGTCCATCCTTTTAAGTTCTGTCTAGGGTATAGGAGGAGTATTGTCTCAGAGGCAGAGAAAGAAGGCAGTAAGGTTGGGGCAGACAGGCGGGTAGGTGTTCTATAGCCTCTGCTAAAAGATGAAACCTAGACCAGAACCTCCAAACTTTCAGCTCTCAATTCACTTTAATAAGCATTATCAGGATCTATTGTGTGCCCTGACACTGCTGGGTGCCAAAAAAAACATCATACAAATGGCTAGGATGTAGTTCCTGGCCCTTACAGAGGTCATGTCTTTTGGATGAAGCAGACATACAAACAACTGCATCCATCAGAACTTCATTCATCTTCATGAAACAGAAACCTGAAAAGGAGGGGGAGGCATTCAAGGCTAGTTGGGAACATTGCCACCCTGAACAAAACTGGGATTTATGGCAATAAGGAAATGAGGGAAGCATAGATCTTGGGTGGGCAACTAGCCCATCTGCCACAACGACTAACACTAATACAGTACTTGGAGGAACTATACCAAAAATAGGAATCAAGTGACAGGGAAGCATAAAGACGGGATTAATTATTATACAAGAGGTGGGGTGGGCCACCTAATACGGCTGACAGAGAATTTTTTCACAGTGAAAATGACACTTAAGCTAAGCTTGAAGAATGACTAAGATTTCACCAGGTAGAAAAGGGGAAGTTCAGGGATTTGGAGCTAGGATGGACACCAAGGTGGGGAATTGCTTGATAGATTTGGTAAATGACAAATAAAGGATGAGAAGAGGGGGTGGCAGCTGTGGCAGACGGGTATTGAAAGGAAGTGAAGGTTATGCAATGCTGTTGTCTTAGGCTGGGTTCCCTAGATAAGCAAAACCAGTGAAGCAAATATATATACATATATATAGAGAGAGAGAGAAAGAGAGATTTATATCAAGTCTCAAGAACAGGAGGTCAGATCCAGAACAGAACGCAAGATCCACAGCAGAGCAAAAGCCAACGAGTGTTGTCAGAAAGTCCACATATGTATTGGATTCAGGCCACACCCCCAAGGAAACTCCCTTTCGACTGATTGGCTGCTCATAGTAGATCTTATCATAAAGGTGATTAAATTATATCAGATCTCATCATGGAGGTGATTACATCATTACATAACTGCCAAACTACTGAGAATCATGACCCAGCCAAGTTGACACACAACCTTAACCATCACAACCGTGCTGAGGAGTTTAGACTTTATTCTGCATACAATAGGGAGTCCTAGAAGATTTTCTTTCTTAAGTAAAGCACTGAGATGGTCAATGTATCATTTAGGTATTGCTGTAAAACAAACCACTCCAAAACTCAGTAGTTTAAAGCAACAATTATTTAATATACACAAGTCATCTCTAGGCCCTGTTCTAGGGTAGACTTTGCTGATCTTGGCTAGGCTTACTCATGCATCTGCGGATTGGCTGGAACACTACTCTAGGCTAGACTTAGCTAGGATATCTTAGTTAGGGAAGTTCTGTACCATGTGTCTTGCATCTTCTTTCTGGAACCAGTGGGCTAGCTAGGGCATTTCTCTCTCATGGCAATGGCAGAAGCACAAGTAAGGAAGAGGAAATGCTCAAGGCCTCTTAAAACCTGGGCTGGGACCATCATAGTGTTATTTTCATCCCATTCTAATGGCTGAAACAAGTCACATGGTCATATCCAAAATTAAGGGGTGGGGAAATATTCTTCCCAGTCCCTTTTGTTGAAGGCAAAGTTCAAGGCAAAGGGTGTAAATGCACAGAGGAGTGAGAAATTGGGGACGTTAATGCAATCTTCCACATGAAAGGATATGTTTTAGAAAGATAACTCTGTCAACGATGTAAAGAGTGTATAGGAGGAAAGAGAATGTGTAAGTACTAGTTTAATTACTAGTAGAAACTAATTTAGATTATGGTTACAATTCATTCAGGAGATGACAAGAGCCTGAACTAAAGCAGCAGCAGTTGCATTGTAGAGTATAGAACAGGATCGCAGTGTCTTAACTGTTTCTCCATTGGGAGAGTTTTGACTCTGAGAAATAACCAGATGAAAACCCATCAATAGACATTGCTTGGTGATATTGACTGAGCCATGTTGGGCTATCAATTCCTAACATTACTTCCTCCACTTCCAAGCCATGACTATTTATCTTCTGCCTTCGATCCTAGGCAGGATGATTCTTTACTAGAAAAAGAAAGTCAAAGAGATATGTGGCGGCCAACGAGTGGCCACACAGCAAGAACCACGATAGAGCTACTGCTGAAGTTGGAGGACTTAACTCATTTGCTCCTTCCTTGACAGCTGCTACACAGGTACCACAGGCCCTGCAGTACTTACAGTCTCAGCCACAGTTTATGACACCTGATTATATTCTGCTGCATTGTTCTTTCACTGTTTTGTGGGTGAGTCTTGTCTCATCAACTATCTTAAGTTTCTCAGTTACAGAGAGTCCAGGTTCTCTGGCTGGATACACAGTATAAGTACACTTTTTTTTTTTTTTTGCCTTGACTGTCTTTTGTTCCAGTTCCCCTCCCCACATGATGGGGTCATATGTTATTATTTCTCCTACCTGAGGCATTTGTTGGGAATTAGATTCAGTAACCAGAGTGCAGTGTCTTGGAGAAACAAGAGACTTATGTCATTCTCCCCAGGGACACCATGTCAGTCAAGCTGCCTTAGTGTTTCTGAGCCCAGGTGTTTAATTCATTCACTACTCCTTGGTTTGGAACCAGTCCACTCCCTTCACGGCTGGCAGAACTGTTGTTACATCTTTCTAAGTGTATTGAGAGGAAATTTCGGTGTCGGAGAAAGAGCAGAAGGTTTGGAGACAGGTTCAAATCCTAGCCAGGTTACTTAGGAATGAGATATTAAAGTCAGTTACTGTCATTGAATCAGCTGTCTTGTGTGTAAAATGGGGATAATGATAACATTTCACTACCTAGTGGTTGTGAGGATCAAATGAGATAAAACAAATGAAAATGCTTTATAAATACAAATGTACTATGCACAAGCATGTTGCAAAAGGTTTCCAGGAAACCTGTGATCTTTGTCTATATTCCAACTTCTTTCCTCTGAAATCCCAATCATAATGATTATCATCAGAGAAATCTTCTCAATATGTATAATATAAACTAGTCTGACTTCAGTTTATTCCTATTTGTTCTTCTTTCTAAAGCAAGGAAAACACGAGTTGAGGTTATGCTTCTTTTAAGAGCAAAACTTTATATTGTATGTGACATTCCATTCTCAGCACCACATTTGAGGAGGTGGTATTTACAAACCAGAGCCATTTCAGAGAAGAGGTCCAAGATGACAAATAGATTGAAACTTTGAAATAGAAGGCACTAGAAGAACTAGAAGAAGGAACAAAAGAACACTACTTTAAGGGTAGAGATACAATGATAGCTAAGGTGAGATTCTAAAAGATCTGCTATGAGTTTGAAGGATTGGGGTTTTATCTATACTCTTTTGTCCTAGCCCAGGTTTCCTCGAAAACAGGTTTTGCAGTAAGGATGGAGTGCTGATGCTTTATTTGAGATGTACAATATATTGCAATATAAAGTGATAAGAACTATGAAAGGTGTATACACAAGGTATAAAACCTGTTGCCGTTGAGTCGATTCTGACTCATAGTGACCCTACAGTGGAGAGTAGAACCGCCGCATAGAGTTTCCAAAGAGCAGCTGGTGGATTTGAACTGCTGACCTTTTGGTTAGCAGCTGCGCTCTTAACCACTTAGCTAGCTGAAACAGAGAACTTAGTTTCCCAGAAATGCTCTGGGAAAACTAGGATGAGTTGGTCACCATACCAGAGACCTCGATTCTGCCTTCTAGACCCTGCCAGTTGCCCCACTGAATGACCTCAAGAAACTCTTAATTTCTTCATATAGGACATGGACAGACTTTTATCATGTTGACACCAGACAGTCAGGCATGCTATTGAACCAGTTGTTTGTACTTTGGGGTCTAAATGTTCACAAAGAACAAAGCTGGCTTATATCATTGCTTTGGTACACACCGTCATTATCACCTCTTGCATTCCTCTACTGTATTTCCTTCCAAAGGATTTTCATAACTATAGTTTATCCTAATAACTCTGTAAAAGAGAAAAGAAAAAGAGAGACAGGAATTATTGTGATCCCCATTCTAAAGACACACAAACAGAATCCCTGAAAGAAATGACTTTCCCAGGGTTGGAAAAGTCCCAACCCAGTGAGTCAGTGGGCATCCTAATCTCTGGTGGCTGCCCTGCACCTGTTACTTAGATTCCTCACATTGCAGTAACCCTGAATGCTGACGGTATGCAGCCCCATGGTGTCTCTGGTACCACCTGCCTAGCTCCAGCCTTTCTTGGGAGAGCAGGCCCAGCATTTCACAGGTGACACAGACTCGCAATCACAAAATGGGGTACTGCTGCAAGAGAGCACTGATGAGACTTTAAAAGTGGAGTAATTGGGCTGATAAGATAATGAGTCCTAAAGTGGATAATAATGTTGAGCTCTAAAGGGGAGAGTAGTATTGATCCGCCTTCTTAGTTCTGTTGGGAGGATTAGCTCACTGGCAATTGTGAAGAACTTTGCAATGAAGGAACATGAATGATAGCATGTTTGAGAGTCACCTTGTCCCCTTTGGGATGACTTTCCCTGGAGTGCTTTAAGTAGTCACCTGGATGCCATGATAACCAGGACCTGCCTGAGGGAAGCCTTCATCCCTATATTCCTTGTATGACTCTGTTTTTCTTACTTTAACCTTAAGGTGAAGACTTGTCTTCCTTTAAAAAACAAAATCACAGTGAGAAAGTAGGCTCCTGGTGGGAAATAAGGCCATGGGAGTATTGCTGGATGCTTTTAAGAACTCTGACTAGATGCAACACTCTTGTCTGTGGCCACAGAAATCATGGGTGGAAGAATCACCCTTAGAAGAACAGAGATGGCTGGGAGGGGCTCTGCCAAGTAGGGGCTTGAGAGAGGCTGTAGAGGAGTTATTGATTTTGTGGTTCTGATCTGAAGTTCTTCTTCACTTCCATTAGGCAAATATCAGCTCTCCCCTCCCACTTCCATAGCCAACCCTTGTGAAAAAGGTATTCTGGGTTGTTTTTGCAATGTAATTATTATAGTAATACTTGTTTCAGAGTCAGTGTTCAATATATGCTGATCGATTGATGTTCTGATGTTGGTTATGTGCATCATGAGCTCACTCACAAGCAAGCTTTTCCTGTTTGGTGTTGCTTTGCACTGAGTCATGCACTCTCTGTCTCAAGCCTCTTGTGAAAAATGAATGAAGGAATGAATGAATGAAGTGAGTTACCCAAGAGCACACAGCTCAAAAGTGGCAGAACCAAAATGGCCCCAGAGCTTCCAACTCCAAGCCTAGAGCTCCTTCCATTCTGCCATCCTGTCCTCCATAGACATGTTTCAATCCAATCACAAGCCCTCAAGGGGATTTATCCCCTATTATTGTTTTTATTTTCTCTGTGCTCTAACAAGCTCAGTTAAGCATATACTTAGTAATAGCTGATAATTCAAAGAAGTCCATTGGACAGGGGGTTCTACTGACTGTGCTAGAGTCAACCATAACCAAGCCCAACCTCCCAGCACCACAAGAATTCTTCTGGTGGACACCTACAAGTCTCCTTTTGCACAGAAAAGTGATGAAGTTCACCTTGGTATTCTAAGTACTTGCATTTCCTTCTTATTGCCTCAATTCCTCCTTTCTCAAAGGCATTTTTTTTCTAAATTTTATTTATTTTGTAGTTGTTATTGAGACTAAACACAGCAAAACATACACCAATTCAATCATTTATACATGTGAAATTTAATGATATTAATTACATTCTCTGAGTTGTGTAACCATTCTCACCCTCTTTTCTGAGTTGTTCCTCCCTCATTAACATAATCTCACTGCCCTCTAAGGTTCCTATCTAATCTTTGAGTTGCTGTTGTCAATTTGATCCCATATAGATAGTTCTTAAAAGAGCACAATGCTCAAGGTAGGTCTTTTTTACTAGTTAAGCTAAACTATTGTTCTGTTTCAAGATGATTTCATGGAATATTTTTGGTTGAAGGTTTAAAGATTATCTAAGGGCAATAGTTTCAGGGGTTCATCCACCCTCCATGGCTCCAGAAAGTCTAAAGCCCATGAGAATTAAAAATTCTGTTCTGAATTTTACCCCTTTTGATCAGAATTCTTCTATGAAATCTTTGATCAAAATTTTCAGTAATGGTAGCCAGGCACCATCTAGTTATTCTGGTCTCATGACAAAGGAGGCAGTTAGCCCCACAGTCCATATCCTCCTCCTATTCCTAACTCTCCTTCTTCCTCTGTTGTTCCAGGTGAATAGAATGTTGTGCCTTAGATGGCCGCTTGTAAGATTTTAAGACTCCAGGCACTACACTACAAACTAGGAGGTAGAACAGAGGCTCTAAATATGTTATTAGGCCAGTTAACTGAGATGTCCCATGGAACCATGACTCTAAACCTCCAAACCAAGGAACCAAATCCTATGAGGTGTTTGGTTGTACATAAGCAGCCTCAGCAGCTACTCTTTCATGTTGTTGTTGTTGTAAATATATCTATCACATAAGTTTTGCCAATTCAACTTTTTACAAGTGTACTTATTTAGAGCAATAATCAGCTGTGCAAACCTACCCTTAATCAATGCAAGTTTTCCCCCTCCCTCCCACCCCTGGTAACCACTAATAAACTTTGCTCTCTGTACCTTTGCCATTTTGTGTCTTTTTATATAAGTGAGGTCATACAATACTTGTCCTTTATGATTGGTGTATTTCACTCAGCGTAATGTCTTCAAGCTCCATTCATACCGTAGTAAGTATCAAGACTTCAATTCTCCTACTGGCTGAGTAGTATTCCATTGTATATATGTACCACATTTTGTTTATCCATTCATCTACTGATGGGCTCGTAGGTTGTTTCCACCTTTTGGCTATTGTGAATAGTGCTGCAATGAACACTGGTGTACACATCTCTTTTCGAGTCTCTGTTTCTAAGTCTTTTTGGTATATACCTAGGAGTAGAATTTCTGGGTCATATGGTAGCTCTATTTTAGTTTTTTGAGAAACCTCTGCACTATTTTCTGCCAGCAATGGATAAGGGTTCCAATTTCCCTACATCCTCACCAACATTTTTTATTTTATGGTTTGTTTTGTTGTGTTTTTTTAAATCTTAGCCTTAGCCATCTTAGTGGGAGTAAAATGGTATCTCATTGTGATTTTGATGTGCATCTCTCTGAAGACTAACGACACTGAGCATCTTTTCATGTGCTCGGTGGCCATTTGAATGTCCTCTTTGGTGAAATGTCTATTCAAGTCCTTTGCCCATTTTATGATTGGGTTATTTGTCTTTTTGTTGTTATCTAAGTTTTATATATATTTTGGTTATTAGATTCTTGTCAGATATATGGTTTCCAAAGATTTTCCCAGTCAGTAGCTTGTCTTTCCACTTTTTAGAAAAGATTTAAGAGTGCTTATAAGATGAAACAAGATTCAAATTCTAGCAGGTTTAACTCGGAGCTGCCTCTCTCATTGCTTCCACCAATTCTAAGAACTAAAGAGGGATACCAAGGAATTGGGCTGTAACCAAACGGCCCAAGAATCCCCCCATGCAGGTGAATTTCATATTTCCATCCCAGCTGAGGTCTCATTGCCAGGATGTTAAATGCAGTTTCAGTTTGTCCTTCTCCATTCTAGAATTTTGCTTAAACTAATATTTTTGGCTTTTTGATGCTGTATCTTAACAGGAGACAACAAACAACCTCCGAATATTCACAGAATGACAAGAGCTGGGTTTAGCCAACAATTTGGCAGATAAAACACAATTAACAATGGCCTTGGAAGCACTGCTACTGGGGATGTACTATGGATTGTGCTTGCAGCAAAGAAATCCTATACTTTGTGTCATCCTCTGCACAGAAAAGGAATCTGGGTCTACTGCATCTTATAAGAATAAAAGATATGAAAGAGACAATAAGATAATAGTAATAACAGTCTTCTTGTGTGTTAAAGTGTTTGAGACATAATGATACAGACCTGAATCTACTTATTTCCTAGCGTTCCTTTAGCAGACTTTCTTTGCTTCGTTTCTATGGAAACTGGTAACTGCACATGAGCTAGAGATACTCAGTAGTCTTCCTTGGCAGACGTGTCCATTTTAGATTTTTCTACTTTAAGGAATAACATGTTGTAACCACTAAGACTAAAAAAAAAAAAAAAAAAACTAATCCATACACTGTCCTCTCAGAATCATTAATCATTGCTGAGAATGTCAATGTTGATATTTACCATTTATTGAGCACTTGCTACATTCCAGGACATAAACCAAACAATTCTATACCTTAACTCACTCAGTCCTCCCAATAGCCCTGTGAGTTTGCTATCTGTCATGGTCAATAAGGTCTAGCCAAAAAAATGGAAACCACTCTAGGACTCTCAAATGGAAGGAATTGAATATAGGGAAGAGCTGAGAGGCCAAGCAGGGGGATGTGAGGCAACTCAGAGAAAAAGTAGGAAATTGCTACCAACCCTGGGGCTGGAGAGACAATGGGAAGATGTCGTTCTCCAG
The DNA here is from genome assembly GCF_000243295.1 of Trichechus manatus latirostris. Lineage (NCBI taxonomy): Eukaryota > Metazoa > Chordata > Mammalia > Sirenia > Trichechidae > Trichechus > Trichechus manatus. The sequence continues at coordinate 12,031,830 of NW_004443950.1, read as the reverse complement.
AACAAAGAAGCCGGGACCATTTGGCAGGAGCTCAAACTATGATGAGGACTCCATGTAGGAAACGAGACCACGAAGGGAAGGACTATCTGGTGGACTCTGGAGCCCCTGAGGAGACACAACTACTACCAGTATGCCACAGGAAGCAGAGCAAGTGAGAAGGAGGGAGGCCCTGGCTTCTCTTTCTCCTGCCCTCAAGCCTTCTGCCAAGACCTTTTATTGGGTGAAATTACATGGAAGCTGGAGGGCAAACGATCCTGGGAAATAAGGCCCCCTGTGATTCAAAACAGAAGAAGCATAACAATGGATCCAGAGCAAACTGGCAGTTGACCATCAGAGTATTACTATACTATTTCATGGATGAGAAAAGGGAGGCTCCGAAAGATAAAGTAATTTTCTTAAGACAAACACTAGCAAGTGAAATAACTGATTATCTGGTCAAGAATTCATGCTCTCAATCACTTTATTATACTTCCTATGGAGAAGAAAAGGGCTTCTTCATACGTGACACTCCCATATCACGTCTTTCACCTAATTAAGCCCAGTCGATTATGAAACCTTTAGTTGTGGGGGCCAGTCCATCTGAAATTTGCCCATTTGGGGAGTTCTGGATATTTATTTGGTGTGTGCTTATAAATCAAAATGATTCAGCCTGACCACATAAAGTCATCCACGTTTTTAGTCAGGAAAATCTTAAAAGGGCCATTTACTCACTGGCAGCATGGACTTGGTGGGTAGGGGGCCACAAGACAAATGAGAAACCTTGCCTGGTGAAAACCAGACTGTGATTCCAATTGGTTAGAGTGTCACAAGGAGGTGTGAGTAGGAAAACAGGTAAAAATCCTCAGTTCCTATTTTTTCCCTTAATGTTTGATCAACTATATCACTAACCTTCTAAGAGAAACTTATAGGGAAAAGCTAAAAGTTGTGTTAACTTCATCTTTTTTTCTGATTTGGGGAAAGGAGACTATTTGGCTGAGGAACACCTTAGTAAACTTTGCAGAGAAACACTATTCCATATAATCCAAACCAAAAGCAAACCAATTGCCGTCAAGTCAATTCCAACTCATAGCGACCCTATAGGACAGAGCAGAACTGCCCCACAGGGTTTCCAAGGAGCAGCTGGTGGATTCGAACAGCCAACCTTTTGGTTAGCAGCCAAACGCTTAACCACTGTGTCACCAGGGCTCCATTCCATATAATAGCAAGCTTATATATTCATACACATTTTTAAGGAGATTACTTGAAAACCAAGAAAACTTCTATCATAAGGATTTTCCATGACTGGAAAAGAAGTAGAAAATTTGTGGAATAAATGTTTCTACTTGTTTGCTTTAAATTTATATTCTGTGTGCAGTAACCTATGTATTTTCTTGTTATTGTTGTTTTTAGGTGCTTTCAAGTCAGTTCTGACTCACAGCGACCCTATGTACAATAGAAGGAAATGCTGCCCAGCCCTGCGTTATCCTCACAATCATTGCCGTGTTTGAACTCATTGTTGCAGCCACTGTGTCACTCCATCTCATTCAGTGTCTTCCTTTTTTTCAATGACCCTCTACTTTACTATGCATGATGTCCCTCTCCAAGGACTGGTCCCTCCTAATAACATGTCCAAGGAACCCTGGTAGCACAGTGGTTAAGTGCTCAGCTGCTAACCAAAAGGTCACCTGCTGGAACCCACCAGCAGCTCCATGGGAGAAAAGGTGTGGCAGTCTGCTTCCATAAAGATTACAGCCTTGGAAACCCTATGGGGCAATTCTACCCTTCCAGGTCACTATGAGTAGGAATCGACTCAATGGTAACAGGCTTAATGTGTTTGCTAGACCAGCCCTATTTACATTAGCAGGCAAATGAGTGAGAACAAAGGGATGCGCTGTCGGTCTTCCCAAAGGATCCAAAGTACTTCCCCAGTTAATGACCGATGAGGGCAGATGTTTCTGTCCCAGTGAAATCCTGAGGCCTTCCAGGGCAAATGTCGAGTTGTGCTCCTTGCCGGCATGGGACAGTGCTGGATAGCACCTGGCCTTGATCCCAAAAAACAGAAGCTACTTGTGGACAACTGAAGTAGTTAGAATGTAATCCTTTCCACACCCCAAAAAAGATTTTGCCAGAACTACTGAAATTGAACAGTCTTGCTGTTGACAGCAATGTATATTTAATGATCAGGAAATCTTCATACCTACCTTCTCACCATTGATATGAGACGAAACATATTCTGAGGAACAAAGAGTTTTTTGGTGATTTTCCTGAGTTTCCACCAGGGCTAGGTCCAGGCTTTGTGGGGCCTAATATTTACACAAATCAAGGGTCTTTCTTTAAGAAACAGAATGTAAGAATTGTGAATACAAATTTATGTATGAGAATGATGATTTTAGAATTAGAAAAGAAATCACAGCAAATTATAAATTTTTAAAAGCTAACAAATATCAAAATACTACAAAATTCTTAAAATAATAAAGTATTTTTTGTGAATTAATTGCAGACAAACTTTATATTTCCCTACATTTTTCATACTCTTCAATCATCTCCTCATATAACAATATGTTTGTGATATTTTCTGTACAGAGAACAGAAAGATAATTCAGTCTTTTCTCCAGTATAGTTGGTCAGATTTGATTTATGTTATTGTTGCTAGGTTAGAGAAAAAATTTTCAGCTTTACAACTTATTACTTGTTGTGACATGTCATTTTAGGATTGTGGTCAAAGATGGAAAAAGCCTTACTAAGTTTCTTCTGTATATGACCTAAGATTTCAGAGCACTTCAGGTTTTCTCGGGAGATGACTACTGTATTTTTATGCAAATAACACAAATCTTCCATATTTGTTTGCCAACTGCGCCCTTCCCCTGCGAGGTATTTTCATTAGCATGCTTTGCTATTTCTTTACAACAATGTGTTAAAAAAAAAAAAAAAAGCTTGTGTTATTGCATAAAATACAGTAATCTTATTGATCTTTGAATGGACAGCACTCAGCAATCACTGGTGGTCACTGTCCCTGTTTCTTTACACTGGGTAATTTGTCAGAGAAGATGGCCAGAGTATTCCTGAACTCCGCAACTTAACCAGATAATAAAGTGACTGCAAGTCACATAAATACACCCAAGAAACCCAAACTAAATGCATTTCCAACTAAACTTCCCCTTTGGTGCTTCTCAAAGTGCCCATAGCTACTACAAAGCCACCTAACACAAAGTGACAATGACAGAGGGGAGCTGGTATAAAAAGAGACAGCAGTCTTAACTGATTGCTGTTAAAATATTTTACTTTTGCCAAGTTTACAAAACATATGACCATGTAGACACATTTTTAGGGCCCATTCCATGTTCCTACATGGGGCCCATGTACATAAGGTGTCTTAGTCATCTAGTAGTGCTATAACAGAAATACCACAAGTGGATGGCTTTAACAAAGAGAAATTTATTCTCTCACAGTCCCGTAGGCTACAAGTCCAAATTCAGGGCATCAGCTCCAGGAGAAGGCTTTCACTCTCTGTCAGCTCTGGAGGAAGGTCCCTGTGATGTATCAGTCTTCCCTTGGTCTGGGAGCTTCTCTGAGCAGGAACCTCAATTCCAAAGGACGCGCTCTGATCTCAGCACCGCTTTTTTGGTGGTTGGAGATTCCCATGTGCCTCTGCTCACTTCTCTCTTTTATATCTCAAGAGTTTGGCTCAAGACACTATCCAATCTTGTATACCTCATCAGTATAACTGCTGCTAATCCATCTTACTAGATCATAGTGATTGAATTTACAACACATAAGGAAATCACATCTGATTACAAAATGGTACACAACTGTACAATACCAGGAATCATGACCCAGCCAAGTTGATAGATATTTTGGGGGGACACAGTTCAATCCATGACATAAAAGATCCTGAAACTTAAGCTTTATCAGCTTCATGATATATCTACCTCTAGTTTCATTATTATTGTCATTATTATTTCTGCATCATGGGGCCTTTGTGGGTACTATGATGGGATAATATATATGGAGCTTCTGGAACATAACAGGCTCTCAACTGATTGTATCTACCATCACCATCACTGTTCTTGGTTCTCAAGAAGAAGAGGTGAAGGAAGGCTGGAACGGTTGGGGAGACTTTCTGGAAGAGGTGGACTTTGTGCTGGGTCCCAAAGGCATTTTACTTTTAACGCCTGCAGATGTCTCTCGTCTTTTCAGGCCAAGACATAGGATAACCAACTTCCAGGATTTGGAAATCCAGATGGGGGCAGGGAGATATTTGACAGGTTCATATTTGCTAGTTTTCAGTCTGGATTGAAAGAAGAGGGTTTGAACATTCAGGTTATTTTAAAACTGATTTGAATATCACATGATTGATATCATTGTGTCACTGAATTGTATGCATGAAAAATGTTAAATTGGCAAATGTGTTATGTATATTTTTACAATAATAAAAAATAGCAAAAAACTGATTTGATTATCTTTTTAAAACTCTAGGAGTAGCAGAGGTTAAAAAAAAAAAGATGAAGAAGAAGAACAAAGAACCTCAAATCTTCGTTTGTTCAGGATGGTTAATTTCAAGAGCTATCGGTAAGGTGATCTGTGTCAGATTATTCTAAAGAGAAAAGATTTCTGGAGAGACATACACACACACATACACCTGCACACACACAGAACATAACTTGACTCTCTGGAGTTAGAACCAGCTAAAAACACAATTCTCTTCCTTATCTCATGACAAGCTAACCCATGTTAGCCCATTGAATTCCACCAAGAAGGCATACCAGTGGGGAAAAGCTAGGCTTCCATCTTCCTATGGAAAACTCCAGTTGGAGGAAGGGAAAGGGCAGAGCGCAGGTTCCTGCAGCAGGTGGCACACAAGGCCTCCAGGAAGGCAGGCATGCTGCCAGCCACCCTCCTTCAGAAACCACTACCTCTCTGTCCTCGCTCAACACAGCCAAGCACAGCCACAGAGGCTGTGCCCACCTTGACACGGAAGAAGCACTGTGCATTGATTGACTGGATGTCCAAGTCAACAAGCCTACCCATCTCCCCAGGCCTGAAATGACTCCCTTAGTCACTCCCTCATGTTAAGGATTGAAGGCCTTCATACCATTAAGATTCAAATGTGTAAAGCCCCCCTCCATGCATTAACACTCGAGCTGGGAGTGCATTACCAGATGGTCTAACCTGGACAGAAGGGCCATGCAAGGTTCAAGTCTAAGGTCCTTCTTTAAGAAAATGAATGCATAACTATGAATACAAACTTAGGTATGGAAATGATTGTTTGGAATGAGAAAAGAAAACACAATAAATTACAATTAAAAAAAAAATACAAAATCCAGAAAATAATAAAAAATAAAATAAAAATAATAAAGTATTTTTGTTAATTAACTGCCTGACACATCTTTATAATAATGCTTTATTTATAATAATAATAAATAATATTATTACATTAATGATATTATTATAATAATAACGCTTCAGCACCTCTACAGTGCTTTACAAGCACCTCCTTCTGCTGGATTGTTTGGATCTCTTCCTCCTGGACATACCACATCATGCCACCAAGCTCACACTTTTTCCTTTAACCCCATTGTCTTAAGCCCATCTAAAATACCAACGGAACCTTTCCAGACCCCACTGGGAATGGTCACTCCTTACTCTGGCCTCTTAAAGCTTTTCATTTGTTTTAGGGAAGGAATTCCTTTTTACATTGATTCATAATTAGATACGTCTTTATTTCTACTGTAATGGTTGCTGTATTTCTCCATATTTATGCTCAATAAACATTTACTAAATATAACAACAAATACCAGTTTGGAATCAGAGAAGGCCCAGACATAGCTCCGTGGAGTGCGCACCTGAGGAGGAACCCAGGGAGAATATTGGGAAGCTTGGGAGGTGCCTGAGGGAGCTGTGGCTCTGGGACAGCTGAGGCCTTAACGAGAAGGAGAGGTTCCAGAAGCAAATCCTGACGTCTTACAATGCCTGCAGGCCCCTGGTGAGAAGTCAGGATCATTTGGGTTGCAAGTGATAGAAAGTCAACTCAAATTGGCTTAAGCAACAGGCTATCTTCAGCTTCTACAGGTAGGGAGAATACTGGAAGGATGACGGAAGGAAGAATTCAAGGAACCAAAACCCCAGGACAGAGTGCAAACCCACTAAACCCATTGCCATAGAGTCGATTCCAACTCATAGCAAACCCACTAAGGACCCAGAAAATGTCTCTCATTCTTCTCTTCCTCCTCCTTCTTTTTTCTCCCTTTGTCTTCTCTTTTCTTCTCTTCTCTTTCTCTCTCAGCTTCTTCACTCCTCCCTCTCTTTTGCTGTCTCTATATCTCAATCTTGCTTGTTTCTCTATTTTAGTCCCATTTTCTTTTACGTCAGAGGAGTTGTCTCCACATATCAGAGAAAATATCTGCTAGCAACTCCACACATAAACCCTTAATGATTTAAAACTAAAAACAAAAAAGTAGCCTTCCGCCTCCAATCAGAAGATTCCATGACACACCTCCAATTGGCCTGGATCCTGTGTGCCCACTCCTTGGCCAAGTCGAAGTGTCCAGGAATGTGATACCATTCTTGGCCATGCACCATGACTGACAGTCGCACAGGGCAGCATAGAGGGGAGAAACAAGAACTGCAGCAGCTCACTACACTAGCAAAGACAAGGGCCCTGGGAAAGCACTCTGCAAAAGACTTGGAATAACTTTAAGCAGGGGCAGTATCAAGACCAGGGAGCAAAAGAAACGCCTCTGAAACTTTCTGGTCTTTTGCCTTTTAGAGGTACCTTGTCTAAAATAATCTTATCCCAGTAGCTTAGGTGATACCTCTGGCCTGAGAAGTGAGCCTCAAATGACAACTCCACTTCCTGTGACAATCAGCCTTAAGCCAGTGGGTTTCTGAGCCTTGCTGTGACACATAAGAAGTTCTGTTCTCTCTTTCCTATAGAGTATCATGTGATTAGGAATCAGAGGCCTGACGTCGAGTTTTGACTCAGTTTCTCATTTATAAACTGAAGACACCCAAACCAAACAAAACCCACTGCCATCTAGTCCTTGACAATTCAAAGCAACCCTGTAGACAGGGTAGAACTGCTCCATTGGGTTTCCAGGGCTATAAATCTTTACAGAAGCAGACTGCCACATCTTTCTTCCGAGGAGTGGCTGGTGGGTTTGAACCACCTACCTTTCAGTTAGCAGCTGAGTGCTTAACCACTGCACCAACAGGATGATAATATCTTTCCTGTCTTCTCTTAGAAGTTGTTGTGAAAATCACATAACGAAATTGTGAAAGGGGATGTTGCAAACTGTAAAGTCCCACACAAACATAAGAACTTGCTGCTTTGAAACTGCTCACCTAACTTCCCAATTGAGGCTGTTTCTATAACCTTCACTGAACTTGTTTTCATTAGCCTTTTCTGCTTAATGAAAAAATAAAATTATGGTTTCCAATTTTTTTATTAATTTTGCTCTCTATCAACTTGCTATGCATATATAGTTTCCAAAGGTAAATAGTTCAACAAATTTAAAATTAAAACAGTAGTCTCCTAGTGACCTACAGAAATCCCAGATATATTTATCTCACATCACATTGATACAGATATCTTGAAATATCATTTATGCTCATCACTACTTTGAAATTACAGTAGTAAACTCGCTGCCAGATCTTGTTATTTAAATGTGCTAAAAAGAAAAGCTCATATAACACCATGATTTTATTTTTTTAATATTTGGACAACTATAGTATTTCAATGTAATTGGTTTTCTTTGTACACCTATGTATTTTATGTACTTTAAAACATTATTCTGAGATGGAGCCAGTAGGCTTCACCAGATTTGTAGAGGGTTCTGCGACACAAAAATGGCCAAGAACCCCTGTATAGCTGAACGTCAGACGTTGAGCCTCCTGTTTTTATCCCTCAATTTTCTAATCATTTTCTCTCCTGTTTTCTGTCTTTTTGGGCTACTTTCTGCACAATTTCCTCAATTTGATCTTCTGACCCAATTGCATGACTATTTCATTTCTGCTCTGTTTCTTTAATAACATCTAGTCTTATTCCATAGCTGCTATCTCTTCTCATCTCTCTTAGGCTATCTATTCTAGGGTATGATTTATTCCTGCTGATCTTTGTCTGTCTGTTTACATTTGGAAAAGGCACTAGACAGCAACTGGAAGTTCTATATGCAAGTACAAAGCTTGCTAGCTGGTGGCTTCGGTGTGGGGTTATCAAGTCATTTCATTGTGGGATCCCCAAATGTCAGACTCTGTGGGTCTTTCCTTATGAGGAAATCAGTGTCTCCATACAGGAATCCTGTAATCTCCTGTTTGGAGGAAATGAGGTTCAGGGATCAATATCCTAGGAACCATCCAGCACTGTTCTCTGCTGTTCTGCACTATTCTCCCAGTCTGAATCGCCTCTGGTTCAATTATCCAGAGGAAGAACCTCTGAGTTCCTACTGGAGCAGGGGAGGAACAGCCGCCTGGCTGTTTGGACTGGGCAGTGAGACCCCTGGATGGATCTTCAACCTGTCCTCCTAAGTTCCACCTCACTCCTCCTGAGCCTTTGGAGTCAGCTGCTGCCCCAATTCCTGGGCCAGTCCATGGCTCTGGGATGCAAGCTGACTTACTTCTTCTCAGGTTCCCTCTCTGCGAGCAGTTACACCAGATCATGCTTCACTCTGCCCAGACAGCATCCAACCCTCTACTTTTCACAGCCCAAAGTTTTGTTGATCTCTCTTGTCTGATGTCATTGTCTTTCCCTTGTTCTTTGTCCTTGTAGATTTATACCTTTTAGGTTTCATAGTCACCATTTTAGTTGGGTTTGGGGAGATTACAGAGCTCACTCAATCTGCCATGCTTATCCACATGTCTTCTGCCCTCCAGTGTCTCACTGTAGCCAAAAGAATAATCAAACAGACATCAGCCTTTTCTTGATTCTTGTTGAGACTTTTATATCCAACTCTGTTGATGCAATGTGACCTTACAGTGAGGAAGCAGATACTTTGGGCCTTGGCTGCCAGCCAAGGAACTGGAATGACGGCTCCATCCTCGGCAATGATTAACTTGAAACTACAGGCACTGAACCACAATATGATAATGGAAGGAGAGAAACTCAGTGTCCAAAACCAATCTTCAGATGGAGTCTGGAATGTCCACCTCCTCCAGGCTTACCGCCCCGGCTGAGAGAACAGAGTGATGAATCCCCCTCTCCACCCAGTGTCACACCTGGCATTCCACTTAATATCCTCCTATCTCCCAAAGGTGTTGCCTTGTACTTTCATGTGATATAAAGATGTCCTCTCTTCTTTTTATACACTGGTTCTGAGGTTGTTATTCTGTTGCCAATATTCTCTTTGGGGTGTTTGTTTGCCTCCCGAATGGCTATGCGAGTTGTCTGTATTAAAGTACTAACTCCTGCAGTCTGGCCTTGGGCCACATGCTCTTGACAGCACTGGTTGAAAATAAAAAAATGAGCAGAAATGTTTTTTTGATGAGGAGATCAAATTAAGTTGAGGAAACAGACAGAAAAGAAACCCAACAGACTTCCTTGTTTAAAAATAAAAAGAATGTAAGCAACTGAAAGAATGTGCGTCTTGGATCAATGCACATATATCCTGAAAGTAATCAAAAGACTTGTATTTGTATAGCACTTTTCTTGGCAAAAAGGAGCCCTGGTGGCTCAGTGGTTGAACGCTCTGCTGCTAATGGAAAGGTCAGCAGTTCAAATCCACCAGCCACTCCACGGGAGAAAGATATGGCAGTCTGCTTCTGTAAAGATTACAGCCTCGGAAACCCTGTGGGGCAGTTCTACTCTGTCCTGTAGGGTCACTATGAGTTGGAGTCAACTCACAGCAATGGGTTTTGGTTTCTTCACAGGACATGAAAGCTTTTTTTTTTTCTCTCTTTTTTTAATTACACCAAAGAAAGCAAAGGCACAAGATACGGATATCTTGGGTAGCTCAGCTGTTATTTAAAGATATGAGAATGCAGATCGCTGGATGGACTGGAGCTGCATACACTTCAAAAGCTGGGGCTGGGAGGGAGAGGATTTCTTCCAAAGCCCCATAGCAGGCAGGTACCACAGTGAATTTCTGTGCAGCTAGGAATCTCTGGCCTCTACAGGCACTCCCACAGCCCTGATCCTCAGTCTCTGCCTGATGTTGGGGTTCAACAGATGAAAGATGGACTCAGTGAAGCAAGGTGAAAGTGACTGAGCCCAGATATAGTTCCTATCAAGAGAACAGAACAGAATATGTCCAAATTCCCAGGACTCTAACTGGATGGGTTTCTATAATATACATTGTAGTGATAGGGGCGATTTAGTGGGATCTGATGAAAAATCAGGAATGAGTTTTTGTTTGAGGGCATTTTTACATATAATAGCCTAATAGCCTAGAGGAATCTTGGGTGGGTGGTGCAAAGGTTAATGAGCTCAGCTGCTAACAAAAAGTTGGAGGTTCGAGTTCCCCCAGAGGCACCTCGGAAGAAAGTCCTGGTGATCTACTTCCAAAAAATCAGCCACTGAAATCCGTATGGAGCACAGTTCTACACTAACACATATGGAGTCGCCATGAGTTGGAATTGACTTGATGGCAACTTGGAAAAAGAAAAAAGAAAAAGAAAAAAGCCTGCAGTCTAAAATCTAAGAAAGAAAATGTAATGTCCATGGCTTCCTACTCTACTCATGCAAAAGGTCAGTGCTAGCTAAATCTAATTTGAGCCACAACCCTACTACGGGAGCCCTGGAGGTGCAGTGGTTAAGCACTCGGCTGCTAACGGAAAAGTCGAAGGTTTGAACACACCAGTCACTCTGCGGGAGAAAGATGTGGCAGTCTGCTTCCATAAAGATTACAGCCTTGGAAACCCTATGGGGCAGTCCTACTCTGTCACTATGAACCAGATTTAACTCAACAGTCATGAGTTTGATTTTCTGGGCTCTACTACAGATGGCGCAAAATTAAGCAGAATTGGAGACGCTGTAGAAAGGCCACTGTAAATTACTTGACTGCAGGCTGACACATCAGGACCATTCTGAGACTGCTTTGCCTTACGACAAGGAGGTCCAGAGGGAGAGAATCCCAGCACCCCACCAACCTGTGGGAAGAGTCTGTGAGCATGGTGGACAGAGCAGTGGACAGAGGTGGACATTTCTGTTGGGCTAAAAGATCTCACTTGAGATATCAATCATAGGCTAAATGATGTGTAAAATTCCTCCACTCAAGAAATTCACTCTAAACACAAACTACCCAAATAGGTGGTTACCACTCATTGATATGAATAGGAGGCAGAGCTGATTGCTTTTGGTATATTTGACAGTCATTCCAAAGAGGGAGAGAAAATGATGGATGTTATATTTCTCTAAATTTAAATCTCCACCCAAAATACAGGAAAAATCTCCTACAGGCCAATGGCCACCATGCAACGATGTGCAGGTTGTACGCTGAACAACCCCAGGACATCCTCACATCATAGGTAGCGGCCACAAAAGGAACAGCAAAGGGCTTTCCCCATTTCCAGATGCTGTGGTCACAAATCACCAACTAAAATTATAATGAAGAAATAAACCACATAAACTGATGTTGGCACTACCCTTTGGGGCTCTGAATAACCACCATTCTAGACAAGGTTTTACCACCAGAAGTAGGGAACTGGGTGCTGTGAATGTGGTGGGGTTCTCTCTTGGCAGGCCTGTTCCCACATAAGCCTCCATTTCTTCCCGAGATCTGTAGCTTCCCCCACCTGCTCTAGGGACAACCTGGCCAAATTCTAGATGTTTCTTCCTGATCTGAACGGGATCCATTCTGATCTCCCATGGAGGGCACAGTTTTCTCCTCCAAGTGCAGTGCAGCTTTCTGGCTTCTCAGAGCTTACAGTCTCCATGGTGCCACCTTCGCAAGGCTCAGCCAACCCTGAGAATCCTGGAAGAAGAGCCTGGAGTCTCCTCAGTTTCTCCCTAACCACTAGCTGAGGTTAGCCACCACTTCTGACTCCATAAATTAAATACACAGCCTAGCCTTGTCCTGTATGGTATCTGTCCGGATCTTGTCAGCAGAGCCATGGGAAATTTCATCCTTGGAAGAGTACACCCCATGCTCCACACAAAACCAGACCACCCACGCTGCTCCTCAAACCTCTCCCTTGAGCACTGAGGTGCTTTATCAACACTAAACACTCACAACCCAGCACAATTTTGCAGACATGATACGAAGACCATTAAAATGTATATTTACATTGGCAATTTGCCATGTAAACCTGTTGCGTCGAGTAGATTCTGCCTCATAGCCACACTACAGGCCAGAGTAGAACTGCCCCACATGGTTTCCAAGGAGCACCTGGTGGATTTGAACTACCGACTTTTTGGTTAGCAGCTGAGTTCTCAACCACTAGCGGCCACTTATTCAAGTCTTAAATGCACTAAGACATTTGAGTGTAGGGTATTCTAGTGAAAGTCCTTCAGATTCTGTATTAATTTCCTAGGGCTGCCATAACAAGTTCCCAAAACTGGATGGCTTAAAGCAACAGAAATTTATTTTCTCATAGTTCTGGAGGCTGGACATCTGAAATTAAGGTATCAGCAGGGCCATGCTCTCTGAAGCCTTTGGAAAGGGATCCTTCCTGTTTCTGGTGGTCCTAGGCATTCCTTCACTTGTGGCAGCGTAACTCCAATCCCTGCCTCCATTTTAACGTGGTCATCTTCTCTTTGTGTCTGTCTCTCTGTGCCTTCTTTTTTATAAGGACATCTGTCATATTGGATTAGGGCCCATCCTACTCCAGTAGGACCTCATGTCAATTTAACTAATTGCATCTGCAAAGCTCTATTTCCTAATAAGGTCACATCCACAGGTACCAGGGGTAAAACTTGAATCTATTTTCTTGAGAGATACAAATCAACCCATAACAGATTCCAATCTCTACTCTTCCTAGTATTACTTACTCTCCAGCAATGCTACCTGTGGTGTCCCATTCTCTTGCCCCCATCTTTGTTTTTGTGAAGATAAAAGCAGTTTGAAATGACTAGTTGAAATTACCCACATTCAGACCACTCCACAGCAAGCTGAAATCTCTTTGTTTTTCTTCTTGATTTCTCGATGTACAAATACAGTATTATATATAGCTATCTTTCATGATCAAAGATAAAGGGTGACACTTGCCCGAAAGACAAGTGAGAGTGAAAATAACAATAATAAGTTGCCCATGATCACAGTGAGCCTTTGTACCATTTTGGCCAGTCCCACCTAATGTCTGTTCACTTGTCTCAGGTAGCTAAACGTCCTGACACCTACCTAGCCCTGGTCTCCTAAATCTGCCCTTCATATTCACTTTGTGGAGTACACTGTAATACTATCAATAATAATAATAACAACAACAACTAACTTCTCTGAGCACTTACTATACACCAAGTACTATTTAGGCACTTCCATGTATTACCTCATTTAATCCTCTTAAAATCTCTCTGAGGTAGATAATTATTAATATTCCCATTTTACAGATGAAGAAACTGAAACATAAGAGGTTGGGTCACTTGCCTAGGTCATGTAGCTAGTAAGGATTCGCATCTAAGCAGTCTAGCTCCAGAGCTCACAGGCTGAGCCCCAATGCTCTACTCCACCATGGCACTGTATGGACAGCCATAGGTCAGCTAAGCTGGGGGCAGGGCAATGCACAGCTCTTTACAGTTAATCTGCAGACTCCTCTTTAGAAATGTTGAGTCTCAAAGAAAAATAAATGTTCTGAGCCTCCCCGGGTCTCTCCCCATGCTGTCACTCTGCTGCTAGCCACACCAGCAGCCCTGCAAGCCTTCAGATGGCTCTGAAGTGAGATGTCCTTCGGGCCTGCCCCATTCTCACTGCACTGCAGTGACTCTGCACCCTCAGCCCCACCTACTCATCTTTGAACCTCAGCCTGCACATCCCATGCCGTCTTCCCCAGGCAGACTGTGGGTTTTGACAGTCCCTTACCTCCTTCTCTCCCCTACCCCATGATCCTCAGTCTGGCCCAGTCCACATGTCCCTGTACTAACTGCCCTTTCCAAAGTTAACATTTCCAAATGGCAAGAAAAGTTCAGAGTCATTTAAAGGAAAAACAAGTGTGCTTGAGACATACAATGAAAATGTTGGGATTTTTTTTTTTTTCCCTTAATCTAATCCTTACCCACTCTACAGAAGTATTGAGCTCAAGTGGCCCCTGTTTATTGTTTTCCCAGGAAAGCCAATTTCGGTTCTGTTCCCACTGTTTCATAACACGAGAGCTCAACTTACAGCACGGGATGGGTGCTGAGTTTTGTTTTCTTCTTCCCTCAAGAAAAAACCTCAATCTCAGTTGCAGGCTTAAACCGATTTAACAGCCATAAGCTCCATAAGCTCTGGCATGCCATAAATAGTCCTTTTCATCAGAAGCTGCAAATCACAATTCTACTGCAAAAACCAGAGCTACTCGGATAGCTGCCCGCAGCACTGAGCATGGGGCCTTGCTTTTAGAAGCATTTAATAAAGATTTGTTGATGGACTGACTGACCCAGGTCTTCCATATCAGGTATAGCCTGAGTTTCTTAGATTTTTTTAAAAGGGATTTGAACTAAGATTTAAAACCAACTTCTATACAGCAACCTCTCAATTCCCACAGTCCTTTGAGCCCAGAATCTTAGGACCTATTAATAATGCATGAGTTTCAAATCCCCTTCAGGGACTAGTGGGCAGGAGAGGAAGGCAGGATAATATAGTTAAAACCCCTACATCATCCAGACAGTGTTACAATGACTAGTTGTGTCTGGTGGCAGCCAAGGGAAACTAAGAGAGCCTGAGGGACCCTCTGGATCCTCAGAGAAAAGCAAACCAAGCACATCCCATCATGAGTGCTTGAAAGTTCTGGAGTCAGGAAAACCTAGACCTGAATCCCAATTCAACCACTCACCAGCTGGGTGGCCTTAGACAGGTTCCTTAGCATCTCTGTGCCATATTTTCCACATCCAAATTAATTTGTAGGATTTTTGTTGGGATTAAATGAGGAAACGTGCGTTAAGCCATGAGATAGTACCTGGCCTGTAGAATGAATCACTAGTGTTTTAAATAATTAGCCCAGCAATAAGGCGAAGGAAATTTTACTGTACTTTTAATTCCATGAGAATTGTGGGTATACCAATTATGATAACTCAGGTAACCAGAATACTCAATTTAACAGAACACCCTATTCTTCCAAAAACGCCAGATAGAGTGGAGTTCACAGTACATATGAAAGTGCTAAAGGGAGGCGAAACAAAGTTGGGATCAGTGATAAGCGAATTTAATCGGGATCAAAAAACACCAGAGGAAGGGGACGCTAAAAGGAAATCTTGTCATAAATTTTTTAAATGAAATTCTTACTTTGGGAACAGGTATACCATATGAGATATTCCAACTTTTTAGAAGCCTTTTTCATCACAATGGAGAAGAAAGGACACTGACTCAGACACTGTGTTCCCATTTTATTCATCAGACTTTTGCAAGAAAAATAAAGGAGTAGGAGTAGATACATACATATAAACACAGCTGTTGATAGAAACACAGGTAAGGGGATTCTTAGAAAAATTCAATGTAACAAAACAGCAAGCAGAATGAAACGGATCCCTAGGGAGTGAAGAAACGTGTTCCTAAATTTGCTGAACCAACAACTCTTAGAAAAGCAGTACTGAGTGAGATGAGGGAAATTTTGCATTAGTCTTGCCGTGAGCTTGGGAGAGGAATCCTTTTGTTGGCTGAGAAATTTCCAGGGAGAGGGGAGTAGCAAAATGACAAGGGTGGAAGTGGAAGAGAGTTGCCTTTGCTCACCCGCCTTTCGCGGTGGGACATCATGTTTAGAGGATAGATCGTTGTCAGAATTCGAATGACCTGGACTATATCAAGAAATCAATTGCACGAGTTTTTATTGAGCACCTCCCATGTCCAGGGCACCATGTCAAGTGGGAGATACAAAGCTGAGCAAGACTAGTCCTGGATCTCAGGAAATATCTGGACCATGGGTAACATAGTAACACAAGGCAAAAGCGACTGATGCTGGGCAAAGTTACACCATGCAGAGTGCAGGGAGCGCAGGAGGGAGATGAATTTCCACCAAGAGAATCAAAGAAGGCTTCCTGCAGGAGGCAGCGTTTGAACAGACCTTGAAGGGTAGATAGGAAAAGTGTTTCAGCCAGGGAAACAGCATTCATGCATTCATCCATCCATTCTCCCAGGAGTTATTGAGCATTGGTTTTCTACCAGACACTATGCTAGTTGCTGAGGACAGAATTTTGAGTAAAAGGACATAGAGTTCCTTCCCTCAGCAAGCTCCTGGGGGAGCGGTGGCAAATACTAACCAAAGCATCACACCTTCCCACCTAAATTGCAGTATGACTAGTGCCATGAGGGGTGGGCCAAGGTACTGTCCGAGGCTCTAACAAGTGCATCTGACCCCGAAGAGAAGTCGAGGAAGGCTGGAGGAAATCCTAACAGAACCAAGATCTGAAGAATGAGTCCAAGACATCCAGGCAGAGAGAGGAAACAGCAGCATACCGAACTGAGGTAGCTGCACACTACAAGGCCTCTGGTGAGAGAGAGAAGTGCGGTAAGAACAAGGGACTGAGAGATGAGGCTGGAGGGGTCAGCAGGGACATGTGGGGGCTTGTGGGTCTTGGTGAGAAGCTCCCCTCTTTATTCTAAGAACAATAAGAAGTCTTAGAAATCTTATAATTGGTGTCATTGTGGGAGGGGGTGATGTTGGGGTGGGAAGGTGAGAGTTTTATTTTTGAAAGATCATCTGGCTGAGGTGTGGAAACTGAATTTAGGGCCAGAGTGGATGAACCAATGGTCTGGGAAGAAATATGACAATAGCCTGGGCTGGGATGGCAGCAATGGGGATGGAAGGAACTAATGTCAAGAAATATTTAGGAATAAATCAACAGGACAGGAAGGAAGACTGTGGGATTTGGTAAGGGAGGGGAAGGTGTTAAGGACACTTCTGACTTTCAGGACAGGACGGATGGTGGTTCCAATCCCCTAGATAAGAACAATGGAGGAGGGCCATTTGGTAGAGAGAGAGGTACTGCAGGAAGTCAGAGATGTGAAGATTTGGTTAATATATATCTCCCTTAGTAGATTATAAGCTCCCTGAGGGCAGGGACTCTGTCTCTTTTTAGTCAAAATTCTTCTCTCAGCAACTAACACAATGCCTGACAGAAATAAGTGCTCAATAACTATTTGTTCCACCACCTGTCTATCAGTTTGTAGTACAGTGGTGGCTTGCATGCTGCTATGATGCTAGAATCTATACCACCATTGTTTCAAATACCAGCAGGGTCACCCATGGTGGACAGGTTTCAGTGGAGCTTTCAGACTAAGACTAAGAAGAAAGGCCTGGCAATCTACTTTGGAATATTAGCCAATGAAAACCCTATGGATCACAACAGAATTTTATCCAATGTAGTATGGGAAGATGAATCCTCTAGGTTGGAAAGCACTTAAAATACACAGTGGCCACAACAATGGACTCTAGCATACCAGCAATGGTGAAGATGGTGCAACACCAGACAATGTTTATTTCTGTTGTACATGGGTCACCATGAGTCAGAGCCAACTAGATGGCAACTAAAAACAACTATTTGTTAATTGAATAGATAGTTGGTTAAGTGAACAGTTTTTATTTTGCACTTGTAGAGTTTGAAATCCTTTAAGATACATGAGAGGTCTCAGGTGAAAAGCTAGAGATATGGGTCTGCAGCTCAGAGGAAAGGTCAGGATGGGAACTACAGGTATGTGATTGCCCAAGGAGAAAAGAGAGGGAGAGGATGAACAGGCCCTGGATTTAGCCTTTAGGAATTCCAACACGTCAAGGCCAGGTAGCAGAGGGAAGGTACACAAAGGAAAAAGAGAAGAGCAGCCAAAGTGAGAGCGAGTGCTTGAAGAAGGAGAGAGTAGTCAACGGTATCAATCGCAAGTAAGATGAGAACTGAAGAATGTCCTTTGGATTGAGCAACACTGAGGTCATCGCTGACCTTTGTGAGAGCTGTTTTTGTGGCACAGTGGGGTGGAAGCCAGATTGGAGGGGGTGAGGAGTGAGGAGTGGGAGGTGATGAAATGGCGACTGTGAGTAGACACAAAGTCTCAGTAGGAGTTTGGCAGTGAAGAGGGGTGGGGGGAGGTGGGGCAGAAGCTGACCAAAGACAGAAATGTGCTAGGTATGTTTGAGAAGAACAACAGCCTAACATGACTGGAATAGCGGTTCTCATGCATTTTTCTACCACAACATCCCCTGAGGAACAGACACCCCAGGTCATTAACAGAAAGCAGAGTATCATGAGGAGGAGTTGATTTGCTTGGACGATGAGCTTGATTTTGGAAATGCTGAATTTTGGGAAGGTGGTGCAGCATGCAGAGGGACAGAGATGTCTGTGGGGTAGCTATAAATATGGATTTTGGTCAGGGTCAGCAAACCATGGCTACGGGCCACATCCAGCCCACCTCCTATCTTTCTATGGCCCAAAAGCTAATAATGGTGTTTACATTCTTTAACAGTTGGAAAAAATTAAAAAAGAAATATACTTTGTGTTGTTGTTAGGTGCCATCAAGTTGGTTCCAATTCATAGCGACCCTATGCACAACAGAATGAAACACAGCTCAGTCCTGTGCCATCCTCACAATCATTGCTATGTTTGAGCCCATTGTCACAGCCACTGTGTCAATCCATCTCATTGCGGGTCTTCCTCTTTTTCGCTGACCCTTTAATTTACCAAACATGATGTCCTTCTCCAGGGACTGGTCCCTCCTGATAACAATATCTTGTAGCATATAAAAAATAGATAAAATTAAAATTTCAGTGTCCATTAATAAAGTTTTGTTGGAACACAGCCACTCTCATTAGTTTGCATATTGTACATGGCTGCTTTCATGCTAGTACAGCAGAGTTGAAAAGTTGCAACAGAGATCATTTGGCCCACAAACCCTAAAAGATTTATCTCATCCTTTACAGAAAAAGTTTGCCAACCCTTCGTCTAGGGCAATCAGCACAACTTCCTGACTGGAATGAAGGATAACTAAAGGATTGTAATGGGCTGATGTTATTACATTTATTGTAATTTATTGAATGAAAAATTTTATTTGATTATTGTGTTGGGAGTTGTGGAGAATTCTGTGGCCCTCCCTGGACATCACCAGCAGTTCCCATTATGTGTTGACAGTTTCCTACCTCAAATACCTGTGTCTTGCTGCCTGAGGGAGTTCTCTGGTGTCAGGAGTAGGCCAGCCCATGCATGGGGCTAACTGGAAGTACCGGGAGTTAACGCCCTCAAGAAGGAGCAACTCTCTGGGAATGCAAAACGATACAACCATTTTGGAAAATGATATGGCACTTCCTCAGAAAGCTAGAAATAGACATACCATTTGATCCAGCAATCCCACTCCTAGGAATATATCCTAGAGAAATAAGAGCCGTCACTCGAAAAGACATATGCACACCTATGTTCATGGCAGCATTGTTCACACTAGCAAAACGATGGAAACAACCTAGATGCCCTTCAACAGATGAATGGATAAACAAACTATGGTACATATACACAATAGAGTACTATGCAACGAGAAAGAACAACAATGAATCTGTGAACCAACTCATAACATGGATAAAACTGGAAGACATTATGCTGAGTGAAATAAGTCAATCACAAAAGGAAAAAGATTGTATGAGACCTGTATTGTAAAAACCCATGAAAAAGTTCACACACAAAATGTAACAATCTTTGTTGGTTACCAGGGATGGGAGGGGTGGGGGGAAAATACTAAATAGGCAATAGATAAG
>NW_004443950.1:11952231-12011202 GCF_000243295.1 Trichechus manatus latirostris | reverse complement strand
GGTTGTTAACCAATGTCATAAAACAACATGTGTACTACTGTTTCATGAGAAACTATTTGTTCTGTAAGCCTTCACCTGAAGTACAATAAAATATATATATAAAAAAAAAAGAAGGAGCAACTCTCAACCACTGAGGGATGGGAGTTGTTGAATAAATACCTAACTACCTCATTCCTTGGTTGACCATTTTGTGACGCAGGCTTCTGCTGAAGAATTGTGTCATGGGTTTCCCAGGTACAGAGTCTTGCTCCATTTATAAGTTCATTGAGTTCATGATCCCCACACAGCAGCCAGAATGTGGGATCACAGGAGGGACTTTCAGATATCTCAACCTCAGATCCTCAAAACAAGACAAGGTGAAGGATGTCAGCCCTTGGGGAATCTTCTGGGACTACAGCCATCTGACTCTCCAAGCCTGAGCACTACAGGGAACCATCCTCCTATAGGGATGTAGGTCTGAGATGAAGGACCTGGTAATCTTGGGCAAGCCACCTCAGGGCCAGTTTCTTTATTTCTCAAAAGAAGATAATTATAGATTTGCTTGCCACTGAGAGCCCAAGAGTATAAGAGATAGTGCTTTCTAAGGATATAGTGTTAAAGGTATACAGGGGGTGTGTTATGAAAGGATCTTCTGGTTCAGTTTCCCTAAAAGTCTGCTAGTAGGTGAAACCAAGTTGCTAGTAAATGCTACTTTTCTGTTATTCACCTGGGTCACCACAGAGGCACTGAGAGAAAAGACAACACAGGTATCTGTGCCAACACCCTCCCACAAAGAATCATCTTTACTGTGTAGAGTAGAGGTTGCGAGAACATAACCATAAAAGGAAGGAGCTACTAGATGTCTATTAATTCTGCATCTAGCAATTGGCCCTTTCTACATTTAATGTAGGTTTTGAAATGGCTAGATTTAAATCTACCATATTGCTATTGGTCTCACTGGTTTTTTGTTCTTTTTCCCTTTTTATTACTGCCTTCTTTTGCATTAATTCCTCATGTGACCTTCCTAACAACTCTAGGAAGTAAAATATCCCCACTCTACCAAGTGTGAATTATTTTTAAAAATCTATAACATATGTAAAAATGAAATGTATGACAGTAACAGCACAGAAGATAGGAGGATAGGAATGGAAGTATAACGTTTTAAGGGTCTTATATGTAAAGTGGTATAATTTTTTTGAAGGTAGACTTTGGTAATTGAAGATGCATATTGCAATTCTTAGAACAATCACATACCCACAAAGAAGTATAGGTAAAAACAAAATAAATAAAATGGAATATGCACACACAAAAAAATAATTCATCCAAGAGAAGGCTGTGGGGAGAAACAGGAAAAAGAACAAAAAACCAATGAGACCATTAGCAAATGGTAGATTTAAACGTAACCATTTCAATAATTACATTAAATATAAAAGAACTAAACATAGAAAAATGCAGAAATTACTAGACTGGATAAAAAAAGTAAGACTCAACTATATTCTATCAAGAAATTCACCTTATATATGAAAACATAAAGAGTTTAAAAGTAAAAGTATGGGGAAATGACACAGCATGCAAACATTAATCATAAAAAAGCTAGAGAAGCCATATTCATATAAGTTAAAGTAGATTTCTGTACAAAGACTATTACCAGAGATAAAGAGAGACATTTCATAATGATAAAGGAATCAACCAACAAGATGATAAACAAATCAAAGATGGAATCAAAAAATTCCTAGAATGAAAACACATTACACCAAAACCTTTGGGACATAGCAAAGGCAGTGCTCAGAGGTCAATTTATAATAAGAGATGCACACATCAAAAAAGAAGAAAGGGACAAAATTAAAACATTAGCTATAAACCTCGAACAAACAGAAAGAGAAGAGCAAAAGAAGCCCACAGACACCAGAAGAAAGGAAATAACAAAGATTAGAGCAGAAATAAATGAAATAGAGAATAGAAAAACAATTGAAAGAATCAATAAAACCAAAAGTTGGTTCTTTGAAAGGATTGACAAAATTGACAAATCATTGACCGAACTGACAAAAGAAAAACAGGAAAGGATGCAGACAACCCAAATAAGAAATGAAATGGGGGACATTACAACATACTCAACTGAAGTAAAAAGGACCATAACAGAGTACTATGAAAAACTGTACTCCAACAAATTTGAAAACCTAGAGGAAATGGACAAACTTCTAGAAACACACTACCTACTCAAACTAACACAAACAAAGGTAGAAAATCTGAACAGACCCTTAACAAGACAATAGTTTGAAAAGGTAATTTAAAAAAAAAAAAAAAAACTCCCAACAAAAAAAAAGTCCTAGCCCAGATGGCTTCACTGGAAAATTCTACTAAACTTTCAGAGAAGAACTCACACCAGTGCTACTCAAACCATTTCAAAACATAGAAAAGAAAGGGATACTTCTGAATTCATTCTATGAAGCCAGAATAACCCTGACACCAAAACCAGGCAAAGACACCACAAAAAAAGAAAATCACAGACCAATATCTCTCATGAATATAGCTGCAAAAATTCTACAAAATTCTAGCCAATAAAATTCAGCATCATATCAAATTGACCAAGTGGGATTCATACCAGGTATGCAAGGATGGTTCAACATTAGAAAATCAATCAAACTAATCCACCACATAAATAAAACAAAAGAATTGCATGATCGTCTCAATTGATGCAGAAAAGGCATTCGATAAAGTCCAACACCCATTCCTGATAAAAACTCTTAATAAAATAGGAATAGAGGGGAAATTCCTCAGCATAATAAAGGGCATCTATACAAAACCAACAGCCAACATCATTCTCAATGGAGAGAAGCTGAAAACATTCCCCCTGAGAACAGGAACAACATAAAGATGCCATCTATCGCCACTTCTATTTAACATTGTGCTAGAAGTCCTAGCTAGAGCAATAAGGCAAGAAAAAGAAATAAAGGGCATCCAAATTGGTAAGGAAGAAGTAAAAGGATCCCTTTTCATGGATGGTATGATACTGCACATAGAGAATCCAAAAGACCCCACAAGGAAACTACTATAACTAATAGAAAGATCCAGTACAGTAGCAGGATACAAGATAAAAATACAAAAATCAGTTGGATTCCTCATCAATAAAGAGAACTACGAAAAGGAAATCAAGAAAGCAATACCATTTATAATGAAACCAAAAAACCAAACCTATTGCCATTGAGTTGATTCTGACTCATAGCGACACTATAGGACAGATGGTTTCCAAGGAGCTGATGAAGGATTCAAATTGCCAACCTTTTGGTTAGCAGCCAAACTCATAACCACTGTGCCACCAGGGTTCCTCCATTCATAATAGCCCCTAAAAAATAAAATATTGGGAATAAATCTAACCAGGAATGTAAAAGACCTATACAAAGAAACCTACAAAACACTAGTGCAAGAAACCAAAACAGCCCACATAAATGGAAAAACATACCATGTTCATGGATGGATAGACTCAACATTGTCAAAATGTCAGTTCTACTCAAAGCAATCTACAAAAACAATGCAATCTTGATCCAAATACCAAGAGTATTCTTTAACAAGATGGAATAACTAATCACTAACTTTATATGTAAAGGAAAGAGGACCCAGATAAGTAAAACATCATTGAAGAAGAAGAACAAAGTAGGAGGCCTCGCACTACCTGATCACTGAATTTACTACACAGCTACGGTAGTCAAAAAAGCCTGGTACTGGTACAATGACAGGCACATTGACCAATGGAAGAGAATCAAGAATCCAGATGTAAATCCATCCACCTACAGTCACCTGATCTTTGACAAGGGCCCAAAGTCCATTAAATGGGGAAAAGACAGCATTTTTAACAAATTATACTGGCAAAACTGCATGTCTATCTGTTAAAATAAAAAAGAAACAGGACCCATACCTTACACACACCCAAAAACTAATTCAAAATAGATCAAAGACCTAAATATAAAACCAAAAACTATAAAAATCATAGAAGAAAAAATAGAGTCAACACTAGGGACCCTAATATATGGCATAAACAAGATACAAACCATAACTAACAATACACAAACACCAGAAGATAAGCTAGATAACTGGTATCTTCTAAAAATTAAACATTCATGCTGATCAAAAGACTTCACCAAAAGAGTAAAAAAAGAACCTACATAACTGAGTAAGCCAACATGATTTAGAAATACAGCTGCTCGTAAGCTGCAGGCTGTGAACCAGTATATAACAAGCATTTTCATTCATATACATGCATGTAGATAAATGTTGTTGTTGTTGTTGGATGCCTTTGAGTGGGCTCCGATTCATGGTGACCCTATGTACAACAGAGCAGAATGTTGCCTGGTCCTGCACCATCCTCACAATAGTAGGTATATTTGAGCCTATTGTTACAGTCACTGTGTCAATCCATTTCACTGAAGATGTTTCTCTTTTTTTTCTGACCCTCTGCTTTATCAAGCATGATGTCCTTCTCCAGGGATTGTTCCCTCCTGGTAAAATGTCTAAAGTAAGCAGATGAAGTCTCACTATCCTTGCTTCTAAGGAGCATTCTGGCTGTACTTCCTCTAAGACAGATTTGTTTGTTCTTCTGGCAGTCCATGGGATATTCAATATTCTTTGTCAACACCATAATTTAAATGCATCAATAAATAAAATGTCATAAATTTTCTATCAGTTAAAAAAAAAAAGAGAGAGAACCTACAGAATGGGAAGAAAATTTTGGCTATGACATACACGACGAAGGTCTAATCTCTAAAATGTATAGGAAAATCGAACACCTCTACAACAAAAAGACAAATAATCCAATTTAAAAATGGGCAAAGGAGATGAAAAGACACTTCACCAAAGAATAATTCAGGTATCTAACAGACACATGAGGAAATGCTTAAGAAATTCCATTAGAGAAATGCAAACCAAAACTACAAGGAGAGACCACCTCACCCAACATTACTGGCACAAATCAAAAAAACAGAAAATAACGAATGTTGGAGAGGCTGCAGGGAGATTAGAACTCGTATGCACTGCTTGTGGGAATGCAAAATTGTACAATCATTTTGGAAAACAATATGGCACTTCTTTAAAAAGCTAGAAATAGAAATACCATATGATCCAGATATCTTACTAGTAGGAATACATCCCAGAGAAATAAGAGCCATCACACAAACAGACATATGCACACCCATGTTAATTACAGCATTATTCGCAAGAGCAAAAAGATGGTAACAACCTAACTGCCCGTCAACAGATGAGTGGATAAACTATGGTACATACACACAATTGAATACTATGCAATGATAAAGAATAATGATGAATCTGCAAAACATCTCATAACACAGATGAATCTGGAGGGCATTATGCTGAGTGAAATAAGTCAATCACAAAGGCACAAACACTGTATGAGACCAGTATTACAACAACTCATGAAAAGGTTTACACACAGAAAGAAACAATCTTTGATGGTTATGAGGGAGGGAAGTGGTGGAGAGGGAAAAACACTAAATAGACAGTAGATAAGTGGTAACTTTGGTGAAGGGTAAGACAGTACACAATACTGGGAAGTCAGCACAACTTGACCAAGGCAAAGCCACAGAAGCTTCATAGACACATCCAAACTCCCTGAGGGACTGAGTCAGTGGGCTGAGGGCTGGGGACCATAGTCTTGGGGGACATCTAGCTCAACTGGCATAACATAGTTTATAAAGAAAACGTTCTACATCCTACTTTAGTGAGTAGCGTCTGGGGTCATCTAAGATACATCTACTGGTCCCACCCCATCTGAAGCAAGGGAGAATGAAGAAAACCAAAGACACAAGGGAAAGATTAGTCTAAAGGACTAATGAACCACAACTACCACAGCCTCCACCAGACTGAGTCCAGCACAATTAGATGGTGCCTGGCTACCACCACCGATTGCTCTGACAGGGATCACAACAGAAGGTCCCAGACAGAGCTGGAGAAAAACGTAGAACAAAATTCTAACTCACAAAAAAAAAAGACCAGACTTACTGATCTGACAGAGACTGGTCAAACTCCAAGAGTATGGCCCCTAGACATCTTTTAACTCAGTACTGAAGTCACTCCTGAGGATTACCCTTCTGCCAAAGATTAGACAGGCCTATAAAACAAACAATAACACTTGTAGTTCAACCATGTATACAAGACTAAATGGGCACACCAGCCCAAGGGCAAGGATGAAAAGGCAGGAGGGGACAGGAAAGGTGGACAAATGGAAATGAGGAACCCAAGGTCGAGAAGGGGAGAGTGTTGACATGTCGTAGAATTAGCACCAATGTCACAAAACAATATGTGTACTAATTGTTTATGAGAAACTAACTTGCTCTGTAAACTGTCACATAAAGCACAGTTAAAAAAAATACTTTATTGCTTAAAAAAAAAAAAAGATAAACAACCTAAATGGGTGTTTACCTAATTACAGAGCTTCAAAATATGTGAAACAAAAACAGACAAATGAATGGAGAAATAAACAAAATTTACAATTATAGCTGGAATTTTCAACATTTCTCCCCCAGTAATTCATAGAAGTAGACAGAAAATCAATAAAAATATAGATGACTTGAACATCACTATTAACTAAGCTGACCCAAATGATAGTCACTCACCAGGTATAAAATACACATTCTTTTCAAGGGAATTTCAATAAGATAGACTTCTGTTGGACTAAAAATAAAGCCAAAACTATAAAACTAGAAAAAAACTTAGGAGACAATATTCACTATCTGTGACAGATAAAGGTTTTAAAGATGGGACACAAAATGCACCAACCATAAAAAAAATTGATAAATTGGATTTCATCAAAATTAACAATTAAATTAACAAAATCAAAAACTCTTCAAAATATATCATTAAGAAAATTAAAAAGCAAGCCACAGACTGGAAAAAAAATACCCACAATGAATGTATCTGATAGGACTTACATAAAAATATAGAAAGAACTCTTATAACTCAATAATAAAAAGACAATCAAATTTTTTAAGCAGGCACATTTTTCAACAGGCATTTCACAAAAGAAAATATATTAATGGTCAATAAGCACATGAAAAATACATCTTTACTTGCCAGGGAAAATAAATTTAAAACCACAATGAGATGCGACTATATGTATGACCACTAAAGTTTAAATAACTAACAATACTGAATGTTGGTGAGGATGTGGAGCAACTGAAACTTTCATACATTGCTGGTGGGGTGTAAGAGGAATAATCAGTTTGGAAAAGAGTTTGGTAATCTCAAATAAAGTTAAACATACACTTACTATATAACCTAGAAATTTCACTCCTGGGTATGCACCCAAGAGAAATGAAAACATGTCCACACAAAAACTTGTACATGAACATTCATTCAAAATAGCCCCAAAATTGGAAACAACTCCAATGTCCATCAAAAGATGAATGGATAGATAAGTTGTAGTATCTATATACAATGGAATACTACTCAGTAACAAAAAGTAGTGAACTATTGATACACACGACAAACTGGAGGAATCGCTAAACTATCATTTTGAGCAAAAGGACTCAGAAGACACAAAAAGTGCATTCTATGTGATTCCATTTATGTGGAGCTCAAAACAGGCAAAATGAATCTATAATAATAGAAATCCAGTGAATGTTTGCCTGAGTCAGGGGGTGGAGAGATTGACTGCAAAGGGACACAGAGGGACTTTTGAAGTGACGGAAATATTCTAATATCTTGGCTGAGGTGGTAATTTTTTTTTGCAAGACCAACGGCTTCTTCACTGCAAATACCTTTTTCAACAACATAAACAGCGACTATACACGTGGACCTTGCCAGATGGAAAACACAGGAATCAAATCGACTATATCTGTGGAAAGAGAAGATGGAAAAGCTCAATATTATCAGACAGAACAAGGCCAGGGGCCAACTGTGGAACAGACTATCCATTGCTCATATGCAAGTTCAAGTTGAAGCTGAAGAAAATTAGAACAAGTCCGCGAGAGCAAAAGCATGACTTTGAGTATATTCCACCTGAATTTAGAAACCATCTCAAGAATGGATTTGACACAATGAACACTAACGACCGCAGACCAGACAATTTGTGGAATGACATCAAGGACATCATACATGAAGAAAGAGGTCATTAAAAAGACAGGAAAGAAAGAAAAGACAAAAATGAATGTCAGAAGAGACTGACAGTTTTTCTTGAATGTAGAGTAGCTAAAGAGAAAGGAAGAAACGATGAAGTCAAAGGGCTGAACAGAAGATTTCAAAGGGCAGCTCAAGAAGTCAAAGTAAAGTATTATAATGAAATGTGCAAAGAGCTGGAGATAGAAAACCAAAAGGGAAGAACACGCTCAGCATTTCTCAAGCTGGAAGAACTGAAGAAAAAGTTTAAGCCTCAAGATGCAGTATTGAAGGATTCTATGGGGAAAACACTAAATGACACAGGAAGCTTCAAAAGAAGATGGAAGGAATACACAGAGTCGCTGTACCAGAAAGAACTGGTCAACATATGATCAAGAACTGATGATACTGAAGGAAGAGGTCCAAGCTGCACTGAAAGCACTGGCAAAAAATAAGGCTCCAGGAATTGATGGAATACCAACTGAGGTGTTTCAACAAACTGATGCAGAGCTAGAAGAGCTCACTCGTCTATGCCAAGAAATTTGAAGACAGCTACCTCACCAACAGACAGGAAGAGATCCATATTTGTAACCATTCCAAAGAAAGGTGATCCAACAGAATGTGGAAATTAAGGAACAATGTCATTAATATCACATGCAAGTAAAACTTCGCTGAAGATCATTCAAAAGTGGTTGCAACAGTATGTCGACAGGGAGTTGCCCAAAACTCAGGCCGGATTCAGAGGACGGGGAATGAGGGATATCATTGCTGATGTCAGATGGATCCTGGTTGAAAGCAGAGAATACCAGGAAGATGTTTACCTGTGTTTTATTGACTATGCAAAGGCATTCAACTGTGTGGATCTTAACAAATTATGGATACCATTGCAGAGAATGGGAATTCCAGAACACTTAATTGTCTTCATGAGGAACCTGTACACAGATCAAGAGGCAGTTGTTCAGACAGAACAAGGGGATACTGCATGGTTTATGATCAGGAAAGGTGTGCAGCAGGGTGGTAACTTTTCACCATACTTAGTCAATCTGTATGCTGAGCAAATAATCTGAGAAACTGGACTATATGAAGAAGAATGGGGCAACAGGATTAGAAGAAGACTCATTAACAACTTGCGTTATGCAGATAAGACAACCTTCCTTGCTGAAAGTGATAAGAGCACTTGAAGCATTTACTGATGAAGATCAAAGACCACAGCCTTCAGTATGGATTACACCTCAACACAAAGAAAACAACAAATCCTCACAACTGGACCAATAAGCAACAGCTTGACAAATGGAGAAAACATTGAAGTTGTCAAGGATTTCATTTTACTTAGATCCACAATCAATGCCCATGGATACAGCAATCAAGACATCAAATGACGCATTGCATTGGGCAAATCTGTTGCAAAACATCTCTTTAAAATGTTAAAAAGCAAAGATGTCGCCTTAAGGACTAAAGTGCACCTGACCCAAGCCATGGTGTTTTCAATCACCTGATATGCATGTGAAAGCTGGACAATGAACAAGGAAGACCAAAGAAGGGTTGATGCCTTTGAATTATGGTGTTGCCAAAGAATATTGAATATAGTGTGGAATGCCAGAAGAATGAACAAATCTGTCTTGGAAGAAGTACAGCGAGGATGCTCATTGGAAGTGAGGATGGCGAGACTTTGTCTCACATACTTTGAACATGTTATCAGAAGGGACCAGTCCCTAGAGAAGGACATCATGCTTGGTAGAGTAGAGGGTCAGCAAAAAAGAGGAAGAAATCTCAACGTGATGGATTGACAAAGTGGCTGCAACAATGGGCTCAAGCATAACAATGATTGTAAGGATGGCGCAGGACCACGCAGTGTTTCATTCTGTTGTACATAGGGGAACTGATTCAAGGGCACCTAATGACAACAATATACATTTGTCAGAACAACAAATTGAACACTTAAAATGGATGCATTTTATTGTATGTAAATAACACCTCAATAAAGGTGATTCTTTGAAAAGAGGTTTTTGTCCTGGAGGAGGTTGCAATCTGGATAGGGGAACTGGATTAGAAAGACAGTGAAGCCACCTATGGTCATGCCCAAGCCAGAAGAGCATTTTGTACTAATCTATGCACTGCATACCCAAGTGTCATGGGAGATGTGAGGAGAGGAAGGTGGGTGAGGGACCAGTCGGTATAAGCTTCATGGGGTAACCAGACAGAGGAAAGATGGCCATGTGAAGATGCATCTACAAACCAAGGAATGACTGGGACTACCAGAAGCTGGGAGAAAGAAGGAAGGATCCTCCCCTAGAGACTTCAGAGGAAGCATAATCTGGCAAACATGTTGATTTCAACTTCTGTCTTACAGAACTGTGAGATAATAAATTCCTATTGTTTAAAGCCACCCACTTTGTGGTACTTTGTTACAGCAGCTCTAGGAAATTAATACAGTGGAGAATCCAGGCCAGGTATCCATGAAGGAGGTCTTGCAGTCATCTAGACATGGGTTAATGGGGACTTGCTCCAGAGAAGTGACCTGGGGATACAAAGAGAGGAGTGGACCCAAGAACAATTTTGATCATCACAAGCCATTGGGAGATGCTGACTCTCTTTCAGAGCTTTCTGAACCATGGGGAAGCAGCAAGGCCCAGAGAACTTGGCTGAAGTCCACAGCCCCGGCTCTAAGGCTGGCTCCACTACAAACAAACTTGTGCAAATTACTCAGGCATCCCAAAACTTAGTTTCTTAATTTGTAATATGAGAATAATCCCTAACTTGCAGGATTATTGAGAAGATTGGAGATAAGATAGGTAAAGCACCTGGCAAAAAGTAGACAATAAATGATAGACTTTATTATTAGTCCTGTGGTACATCAAAGATTCCTGGGACCACTGTGTGAAGTGTCTCCTCCCTTTCAGTCTCAGGGTGGGATCCCAACTAGACAGGATGAGTAACAAGGAAAAAATTAACATGAAGTTAGTAGTCTTTAAGGGCTAGCGATAATAGGTATAAATATCATTCACATAAACTGTGCTGCATGCCGACTACTAAAAAAGAGTGAGGTGGGCCCCTCTGGCTAAATAGCAAAATTTAGGGGGCCTGATTTTAGAAATTTGGGCTAAGGGGTTCATAATTTGAAGTTTCTCCATTGGGAGAAGGATGCCTTTTTAATCTGCAAATTGACTGAGAGTAGCCTACTTAGCCCAGCATCTCTGTCATTAAGTGGCCCCCATGAAACTTTGACGCAGGTAACTGCATGTCTCAGGGAATCCTAGGAGACAACTGCTCCAGAATCTCTTCTCCAGGTAGGGCATGTGTCGGGGGTACCATGGAAAAACAAACAATATAGTTGCTCAGGAAGTTAAGGATTTGTTTATGGATTCATTCCTGAAACTTCTTAGATTCAGGGAAGAATATTTTCTCTACATTGAAAGAGGCAAGCATTTATTAAGCATCTACTATTTACAAAGCAGGCACTGTGTTAGAGGTTTTACCTGGATTGAATGGTATAATCATTCACTTATACAATTATTTATTAAGTTCCAACACATGCCAGGCACTGTGCAAGATGCCAGGGATGTACTGGGATCAGGGAGACAGAGAAGTACACAGACCATGACCACAAAGTGGCAAGTACCACACTAGAGTGAATCCAGTGGGTACCTAATCCCGCCTTGACAGGGACGGGGAAGGGAAAGGCAGTGTGGTACAAGAAGGCTCCCCAGAAGAAGTGAGACGTAAGTGGAGCACTGAAGCCCGACTGACAAGTGAGTTAACCTAATGAAAGGGGGAGGAAGATGTGGTGGGGAGAAAGTAGAACATTCCAGGCAAGTGCAAAGGCCTGGCAGTGAGAAAGAGGAGAGGAGTTCATTAGGAAGATCGCCAGTAGTTCACGAAGGTTGGAGCAAAAGAAGAAAAGTCTGTGGCAGTGAGAAGGAGCCGGTCAGGAAGGATTCATAGGCCTGGATATGGTTACCAGATTTAGCACAAAAAAATGCAGGATGCCAAACCTGACAAACACTACCTCAGCCAGGCGATCAAGGTTCACATCAACAGTGCTACGTCATGTGGATAGTATGTACTCTTGACATGATGTGATGAGAATGGCATTTCACCCCTGTGGTCTTCCTCCCTAAAGCCCATAATCACAGTCTAATCATGAGAAGAACAACAGACAAACACAAATTGAGGGACATTCTACAAAATGCCTGACCAGTACTCCTCCAAACTGTCAAGGTCATCAAAAACTAGGAGCCTGAAAAACTGTCACGGCCAACAGGAGCCTAAGGAGACATGATGACTAAACGTAATGTGGTGTCCTGGATGGGATCCTGGAATAGAAAAAGGATGTCAGGTAAAAAAAACAAACAAGGAAATCTGAATAAAGTATGAACTTCAGTTAATGATAATGTATCAATACCAGTTCATTAATTGTGGTATATGTATCCTATTGAGATAAGATATTAATAATAGGGGAAACTGGATGTAAGGTGTATGGTAACTGTACTATCTTCATAATTTTTCTGAAAATGATAAAACAATTCTAAAATTAAAAGTTTATTTAAAGATATTGGATGCTGAATTTCATGTAGGCAATTATTTTTTTTAGTTTTTTTTTTGCTGTTGTTGTTTGCTGTCCAGTCAATTCCAACTCATAGGGACCCTCTAGGACAGAGTAGAACTGCCCCGTAGGGTTTCCAAGGAGTGGCTGGTGGATTCGAACTACTGACCTTTTGATTAGTAGCCTGAGCTCTTAACCACTTCACCACCAGGGCTCCTTTATAGTATAAATATATACAGTTCAATATTTGGGACATGTTGTTGTTGTTGTTGTTTTTAGCTGCTATCCAGTCAGCCCCCAACTCATGGTGACTCCAAGTAGAACTGCATTAAAAAATGATTGACTATCTGAAATTCAAATTTAACTGAGCATCCTGGAAGCCCTCGCCTGGAAAAAAGCTCACCCCGAGAACAGTGAGGAGAACATGAGAAGCTACTAAAGGGCCACAGCCAGGAGGGAGCATGGGGCAGGCAATACACAATAGATATACAGGTGAGGAAACTGAGGCTCCATGATTTTACCAGAGTCGCCCAGCTAGCTTAGTGGGGAGTCAGGATCTGAACACAGGCCTGCCTCAGCTCAAGCCCTTGTCTATTCATTACATTCCTATGCTTCATAGAACTCTTTCCAGAAACATCTCTAAGAATTGACTCTTGCTAGTAAGAAATGAAGGAGAGTCAAGAGCAGACACTGAGACGGGGGAACTCAAGTAAAAGCAGGCAATTACTCATGACGCCAAAATTCAAGGCCTTCCCAAACACAAAGCCACATTTCCTGCTCGGTACAAGCTCCGCAGTGATGTCTCCTTCCCCTCTTCTCTGCCCCTCACCATCATGTCAAACCAGAGACACTCAGAGCCATGAACTGAAAAGTTGGAAGGGACCTTAGGAGGCATTCATCTAAAGTCTCCCTTTGAGCAGGATTCCCATACTCAGTTGTCCCCACAGATGTCACCTCCTTGGTCTAGCTCTTGGCTGTTGGCTCCAGCTTGTGGGAAGTCTTCCCCCCACCTTTAATTCCCTACTTCCAATCTATTCAAGTCAGAAAGCAGTTTACCACACCAACTAGAACTATGTGAGTCAATGGTATCTGAGCAAAGCCCAAAAGGCTCTCTTGTGTGGAAAGAGCATGACCTTTAGAGAAACTTTACAGCATGTATTCTGGCTGTTCTGGAATCTTTTTGGCTTGCCTCCTCCCATCTTGTTCCAAATAGGTGATGCTGCTTTATACCTGGGTTCCACCAAGATAAGGTTAAATAACTCTATTTAGATTAGCACAGCCCAAGGGTTGCATTAGCTTATTTTAGCAGCATACGGGAGAAGAGAGAGGGGCAGCAGAAGGGTGACGCGTACTCTGCCAGCAAAGGCTCTTGCAGGAAATATTGACGCCAGCCAGCTGCTCCAGGCCCCTGCTGGGCTGTTTCACCTCCTCTCCATCTCTCAGGGGACAGCCATCCCGCTGTGGTTTGCCAGCTTTGCAAGACAAAGAGGGCAAAGCTCTCAGCCTGCTGCATGCCTACCTCCAACACACACATCCCCACATAAAACCACTAACAAACACAGCCCTGCCAGGGTGGGGGTGGGAGAAAGTATCCAGCAATCCTCTTTTCTCCAGAAATGGGATTGGAAATGGAGCAATCGTCTAAATGGTCAGTCCTGATGAGTCGATAAACGTTAACTCCCACTTTTATTATGGTGACGAGGCCAACAGCGAGTGTAATCCCTCTCCTGTGCTCAAGGAGATTGCCAGGCAGCCAGCGGCCTCCCCACCCCCTCCACCACAGCTGCATTAGTCTGATGGGAAGACTCTGAGCTCTAGACAGACTGCATTTCATAATGGCAGCTAAAAGCATGGATCCCAGGGTCACACCAGGGGCTGATCAAGCTCCCTCTCCCCTTGACACTGCCCTCCTGGTCCCCAAGGACTGATGGTGCATATGTGGTCCAAATGCAGGGCCACCCTTAGCCACATAAGATGTAAAAGATGTCAGGAAAGACCTCAACTTAAAACAGCTCAAAGAACGCAGTGTAATGGAAAGACCACTGGGCTCTAACCTCAGCAATCCCACTAACTCTGGGTCTTGGTTTCCTTATCTGCACTATGTGATTTCTAACGTCCTTTCCTGATTTCCAAACTCCAGCAATCTTACCCCCAGCCAGGAATCCCACCCTTATAGATTCATTCCTTTGTGCTTTAAAGATTTTATCCCTAACAGCTTCCTATTGAAATTACAACCGTCCACAAAAATCATCCAGTGAAAACAATATGGATCACAAAGTTCTGCTCCACAACCAATCATCGGGATGGCACAGGACCAGGCAGCATTTTGTTCCATTGTGCGTGAGGTCAACTCAACAGCAGCTAACAACCACCACTTCATTAATGATCACCTTATGGGAGTGGATGACCTGGTAGTAGCTGGAAGCAAGGCCCTGTGGGAATAGGAGAGAGGACAGGCAGAGCAGCTGTAGCCCTGTATATCAGGTAAAGGCAAGAGGTCCAAGAGTACCCAAGGCATTGTCCTCTGGGGCCCACCCTGTGGACTATAGTACACACTGAGAATGAACGAGGTTGAGGCAAATGGACTGCAGATTAGAGCAGCTGGTTCTACCGCCGACTCACAGACCTTCAAAACAAATCACTACCCTGCATGCCCATCTGGCTCCTGAACAGAGGCTTTGCTTCACCCCATTCACTCATTTACTCATTCACTGATCAGCCAGGAGGTAGTGAAGTGCAGCAAAGTTAAGACTGGCTTTAGATTCAGAAACTGAGTCCTAGTCCCAGCACCAGCAATAACTTGTCACATGACATTGAACAAGGCATTTCGTCACTCTGAGCCGGTAAAATGAGGCTAGTGCCTGCCTGGCAGACCTCACGGGTAGGTTGCCACCTTGCGCAGCTCCAGGGGGTGGATTCCCATGGGAGTCCACATGAATGGCGCTGGCCAGAACCGTGCAATGCACAACTTGCACAGCCAAATGTAGCAGCCTTGCTCATGGTTTAAAAAATGTCAAAAGACACAAGACACACTAGTCATAAACAACAGTATTATTATATTGGGTCAGATTCTAGAATGGGATGCTAGATCAATAAAAGATATATTCACAAAAAGCTAATATTTAATAGCATCAAGTTTCATGTTCTAACCAATTCAATCATTGTGAAAAAAAATCCCTTGTATCACCCTAGTGCTATCTTTGTGATTCAGACTATAGGTACCATAGAAAAGAACAAGCAAAATAAGAGGGGGCTCGCAAGCTCAGGGTGAGGCAAATATTCTTCATTACACAGAGAAAGTCACTCATGAAGTCTTAGTTAAGACAAGCTGCCATGATGGACATCTCAGATCATGACAGGAAGATGGGGACCAGAAACACCCCAAAAGGAGGCTCCCTGGATTTCAAACCACCACCCCCCAACACACACTCATACCAACTTCCATCAGCTCAGGGCAGCAGCATGCTAACAATGTCCTCTTCTTTTCAGCCTTCCAAGGGGCCATATTTGCCAGGGGAAGGAGAAAGACCCACAGAGTCATGACTCCACCAAACTGCCCACAACTTCTCTGACTCCAAACTCCCTTTCACTCTTCCCCAATACATTGGTGCAGGTCAGGTGGGTTAAAAATGCTGAAATCTGGATCTCTTACTACTTTTTTCTATTGGGTGGTGGGCGGAGAGAAAATGGAACATATTAAAGTATTTGTCCCCACGTCTTCATTTCTTCTTCAGTTGCCCCAATCCAGGTTGTCTTCATCTTGGAACCAGGTTCCAAGACCATTCCTCCACTTTGCCCTCTACACTCTGCCCCTCTCAGAGCTATGTGCCCTAAAACTCAGATTTTGTCCTGCCCCATCCTTGCATGATAGGCTTCACAGTACCCCTGTGCCCAAAGGACAAGATCTAAGCCCCAAGTTTGGTCCCAAGTATAGCCTACACTGCAGTCACATAGGGTAGCCCTTCATTCCTGAACAACTTTCATGCATTCATTCATTCAACACAGGTTTCTTGAGGGCCTAAGACGCTGGGACACTAGGAAAGCAGCAGAAAACAAACTCAGCCAGGCATCCTAGAGATTACAGCCTTTAGGGGAAAAATGGACATCCATCAAATAACCACAAAAATAAATGTGTAATTACCAACCATGATATTTGATAAGGAAATGTGCCGTGAGGTGCATAAGGCAGAAGAGCTGAAATTGTTTGAGGGATCAGGGTAGGTTTCTCTGACAAGTGATATTTGAGCTGATATCTGAAAAATGAATAGGTATGAATTAGGTAAAGGGGCAAAGTGGTGGCAACAAGAGAAAAGAGCAAGCTGCTTGGGCCTGGAGCCTATGAGGAGCTGAAAGAAGGGGGGTGGTGGGGGGTGATGGTCCGAGATGGAGCTGGGGAAGTCTCCAGGGGCCAGAACATGCATGACCTTGGTGGCTGTGCTGAGGATTTTGGTCTTTATCCTAAAAGGAATGAGAAAGCATTAAGAGGTTTTAAGTGAGGGAGGAGGGTAGTTTGGGGAGCATGTGCATGATCAGATTTGCATTTTAAAATGATCACTCCAGCTGCTGTGAAGGGCCAGTGAGGAGGGAATTGCATCCATCCAAGGCAAGAGATGCAGATGGACTGGAGTGCAGGGAGTGGAAAGGGAGCCAATAAACGAAATTGCCAAGCCTAGAGTTTCCCAAACCATATGAATGGTGGGTACCAAACGGAATGTCCAGAGGATACCAGAAGACTGTCAGATACGGGTGAAAAGATTCTGAGATCAATTTGGGACACATGAGTTTAGGGGAGCCTTTGAGGCCTCCAAATGGGAATAACAGTCTGATAGACGGGTCTGAAGCTCAGAGGACAGGTCTGGGATAGATACATAATTTGAGAGTCATCTGCACAATGATCATAATGGAAGATGTGGACATGAATTAGATTGCTTTACGTCACTACTTAATGTCACCTGTTCTCTCCATCATGTCACTCGTTCCTGCCCCTGCACAGGGACGGCAGATTTCTGCTCCCTCGTATTGACCCCTCAGCCCACTGTACACACTACTGCTGCTATAGCTTCTCTTATATCACTTTATGATCACTCACTTACATGTCCATCTTCCCCACTAAGAATCCAGGAACACCTTGTGGACAGAGATGCATGGCTCTCCCCTTGGTATCCTCAGCATACTGAACAGAGCCTGGCCCTTGAGTGAGTAGTAAGGCACAGTCCCACTTTTCTGGTCACCACAAAGTCCCAGGCAATGTTACTCTAGAAGAAGGAGAAAACATAGGCTCAGACCCAAGAGCTTCATCAAAAAATAGTCTCAGCGTTCTCAGAGGGGAAACTTCCATTTTACCCCTTACCTCTACTTCCAAAAAACTATTTAGAAAGAGAATGGTATTGGTGTTTTCAATCACATATTTATTGGGCATGTATTTATTTATGTATTTATGGACTACCAGAAGAATGAACAAGTCTGTCTTGGAAGAAGTACAGCCATAATGCTCCTTAGAAGTGAGGACAGTGAGACTTCGTCTTAATTACTTTGGACATGTTATCAGGAGTGACTAGTCCCTGGAGAAGGACATCATGCTTAGCAAAGTACAAGCTCAACAAAAAAGAGAAAGACCCTCAACGAGATGGATTGACACAGTGGCTACAACAATGGGCTCAAACATAGCAATGATTGTGAGGATGGCGCAGGACCAGGCAGTGTTTTGTTCTGTTGTGTATGGGATCACTATGAGTAGGAATTGACTCAACAGCACCTAACGACAACAATTTATTTATCATTTGTTAAAGATTTCTTACATGCAAGGCACTAATGAGTCAAGAAAGTAGTAAGCTCTGTCCTCAAAGAGTTTCTAGTGCCATCTCTAACTTGGAATCCAGTGCTCTAATTATATATCAAAACCAGGGTGTGTAATCTATGCTACCACATGGCTGAAACTTGAAAACATTATGCTGAGTGAAACAAGTCAGACGCAAAAGACAAATATTATATAACCCCACTTATATAAAATACCTACAATAGGCAAATACATAGAGACAAAAATTAGATTAGTGGTTATCAAAGGCTATGACACAGGAAATGGAGAGCTATTACTTAATGGGTACAGAGTTTCTGTTTGGGTGATGAAAAAGTCTTGGACATAAACAGTGGTGATGGCTGCACAAAAAAACAAAAAACAAAGCAAACAAAACAAACAGAAACCAGGATGTGCATTGTTTTATATAAGATGCCTACAAAAAAAAAAAAAATTACAATCTGAATCCACAAGGAGTTTATAATCTCAGAAAAATATAGGACAAACACAGATGAAAAGCTAATTTATCAATACGTACAGAGTCACCCCTACCCTCTCCGGTGCCCTTTGAAGGATTAGGAAAAGGCACCCTTCCTCCCACACAGACACAGCAGCTCAGCAGGACACACAGCTTGGCAAGCAGAGCACAGTCTGGATTTCCCCACCTCACACACGCCCCACCCTGGTCAGACACATCGGTGCAGTGCACAACCTGCACAATGTATATGTGACACCAGTAACAGGTGCTGTTTGCAGGGAGGGATCAATATATGATGGATGAGTCAGGGAACAGGAAGAATTGACTGGACAAGGGAAGAAGAAACAACTACAAGCAAGGCCTGAGGCTGGACTGAGCACTGGCATGTCCACAAGACAGTGAAGAATCAAGTTTGACCATCATGAAGGGTGCACCTGATGGAGTAACGAGATGAAACTGGGAGGTATGCTTGGGGAGCACTTGCGGAAGGCTACACACACGAGGCTAAGAAGTTTGCACTTGACATTGTAGGGAACAAGGACGGAGCACTACCTAGGGGTATCATCTTCTTTTTCCCAAAGCTATACCATGGAGAGTTGGTTGTGGCATGAATGCACAGCAAAGTGTCAGCTTGCACCATGAAGATCCATGAAGATCCATGAAGATCCCATGGGACAGGAAGACAACTAAGTATCTTTGTGCTGACATAAAATCCCAAATAGTAACAGTCTAAATCCTTGCATTTGTAGAGTGCTTTAAAATATATTGTATGTTGTCCAATATATTCATTGTTACAATAGTCTCATTTGATAAATAGGATGAGAAAACAGAGCAGTTAAGGGTCTTGGGGAAGGTCAGAGAGAAAATCAACAATGGACAAGCTGGGACTAGAATCCAGGTCTCTCAGAACGAGTGCTCAAGGGCACTGTGTCTCCCTTCACTTGCTTCGGCAGAGTCCCTCTCTCACCAGCCACCACACCGACTACTTGAGTCAGCCAGATCTGGGTCCATTCCAAGAAAAGAGAAAGCTTCCAAACAAGCCGTGATGACATTGATTATTCCAAGTCAGAGGCAGGGGATTCTGGGTCATTTCCTTAAAATACTTGCTCAGCAGCACCCACACCCCAACCTCCACCACCCCCGATCCCAAGGAAGGAAAGTACGATATTTCATTAACATGAAGGGGAAAAGAATTCCCCGTGGATTTTTTGCAGTCTCATTTCCCTAACTTGTCAAACACCAGCAGCGAGGCAGTTTGGCTGCATTGTTCGTTTAGCTGTATCTTATTTTTGTAGTGTTTTGCAGATTACAGCACCTTTTTTTTTTTTTCCAACTGTGCAAAAACATATCACCTTTGAGCATCCTGGTGTATCACTCAAAAGATTTCCCTGTTCTGCTTGGACTTCATAATATAGTACTCTCTTCTGCTATCACAAGCCATATTTTTTCTCCAGGGAAGAACATAAAAGTTATTTTTAACACCATACTCAGGATATGTGATCAAAATATAATTTTTTTAAAAACCAAGATAATTGGAAGACTTTCCAATATGTCATGCAATAAAATAAAAGCATAAATAAAAAGGCCTTCTTTCAAAAACTAATTTGCAGTTATCATATTTACTTTCCTTCCCACACCTCCCTCCACTTCACCCTTTTGTTACTAATGGAGTTGAAATGAAAGGGGATTTGTCACTTTTTCTCAAAGACCCATCTCTCACTGCAGTGTTTCTCCACACCTGAATTCACACATCTCCCAAATCATGACAATTACCTCCATGGTAACCACTCATGACATCATAAACACAATGTGATAGCAGAAGAAACAAGATCTACCGAGACCCTGTTTTGATTCAAATGCCCCGTATGATCTAAGGGGCCCCAAGGCAGAAACAGAGGGTTCTTTGTCTTGAGATTTTTAGCAGAGAAGTAATTCTTGAAATATACTCTTGGATTTCAATGTTTATTCAAAGCTTCTTGCTGCCCAGAAGCGTTTGAACATGGTCAAAGGTCTATGAAATTTCTGAAATGGCACCATTTAGATCCTGCACCTGAATGCAAAATATACCAGCAAATGCTAGCCT
The DNA here is from genome assembly GCF_000243295.1 of Trichechus manatus latirostris. Taxonomy (NCBI): domain Eukaryota; kingdom Metazoa; phylum Chordata; class Mammalia; order Sirenia; family Trichechidae; genus Trichechus; species Trichechus manatus. Next base: position 11,990,222 of record NW_004443950.1, on the reverse strand, counting down.
GGGGGCATAAATCCTTACCTATGGCTAGATCTCACAGGGGTTACTGTCGGTCCCAACAGAGGTTCTTGGCATGGCCCCATAGTTTATAGAAAACAATATGTTCCTGGAAAGTCTTTTTCTCCTTCTACCTTTTCCTACTCAAAACAAATAAATGTTCTCAAGCCTCTTAACCAAGGTTAACAGCTATTAATAACTTTGTGGAAAACAGCCAAAAAGAGAGTGGACACACCACTCTTATGTGGCATATACACCACCTAAGCATCACAGAGAAAAATGGAAGCACTTTATTGTAAGGTAGAGTAGTAAGATCTGAGATGAATGTCAACACACACTTTTCACAGGCATTTTTCTCTGCAAACAGCCCCAGCTCTGGGACTTCAAATTTTATTCCAAATACTGTTAGATACATCAAGCCTCTCAAAATACGGATTTCACATTGAAGACATCAAAGTGCATTATTTACTAAAACCATAGTGGCTTTTCCTTCTCTTCTTTTACAAGATGCTACTGTAAATCCAGGCTGCTTTAATCTCTGTGATTGAAAAAAGAAAAATGCAGCTTGAAGAGAAACAGAACTCACAATCTGGACTCTAGAAAGCAAACATTATCCTGTGAGCTTCTCAGTTTAATTAGGGGTCTAAGAATTTCAATTTACATATGTTTTAATTAGCGACGGAGGGGCTCACCTATTATTCCCTGAATAAAAATCAAAAAGCAAACAGAAAGGAGGTGGGGGGGGGGTGTTTTAAGGACCACTGAGGAATAATCCTTGCACTCTTCTTATTTTTTTTTCCCCAGAATTTGGGAATAAAATTTGGCCAGAGAATTTGATGGTAGGGAAATATTGAGCTTGACTTCGTGAACACAAACTACTTCTGACCATTGTAATGAATTTTGCATAAACAAAATTTAAAAATGAAATGCAGGAAGTCAAACAGCACTAATGTTTGCTGATTGAGTGAATGGGTGAGCGAGTGAAAATTTCGGGGCTCCTTCGCTCATTGCACCATTGGATGTTCTTCACCGTTTACTTGCATTTTAAAAGTCTGTTGATTTGTTTTGCTTGTCCATCTTGGACTGTCAGTTTCTGCCAACAGGAAAATAAGAATGAAATTAATATTAGTTGTCTTTAATTTCAAAAATGTGTCACACCAGATTTTTAAAAAGTAGAATTCTAAAAACAACTAGAAGTTGCCAAAGCTTCAAAAAGCCTTAGAATGGCTATAACTAGAAAGATCTTTGACTGACTGACTTACCAAGGACTTACAATGACACCTGGGATGAAGCACTTTTGATTATGAAGGAATGACCTTTTCATTAAGGCTTGAACCCCTGATTCCAACCCCACCAACAAGTCAACAATTGTTCAAGCAGGTGTAACTGAGCCCTACAATGGGCAATAAACAATGCTAAATGCTTTGGGGAATAAAAAGATGTTTAGCACATGGTCTTTTCAGAGCTAGTAAAGGAGATGAGACCTCTACAGACATCACTACAAGACACGTGGCAACCCTCAGTTACAGTTGATACATGCTTTAAAAGTCCTGAAGAGCAGGAAACCACTTCTGAGTAGGGGGACTATTATGGGCTGCATGGACATGGTAATAGTTAATCAGTGAGGCTTCAACAAGAATCAATAGAGAGACACGATATATGCAAAGACCTAGAGAAGCCAGAAGCCTAGGATGTATTTCAAACAATGAACAGAAAAAGCATCTTGTGGGTCAATACCACGTACCCAAGAGTTTCATATATATCTAACACATATATATATTTTATATATATATATATATATGTGAGTAGGAGTTAGAGGAGAGAAGGAAAGGGGTGGCAAGAGGCTGCAATGAGAGATCTCCACAGCCTAAAATAGAGATACTGTCACTACGTTTTGCTGGCAGGAGCCCAGAAAGGCAAAGAAGAAATGTGGTCAATTATTAAGCTACTGAGCTCTAAGAAGCTGCTCAACTTTGTTCTGTTGGTCTGAAATGAGTTTACTGGGTTCTCCACGGGTACAGTGGCTTTCACCCAGTAGCATCTTAAAGGCACCGCTCTGCTTCTGACACACTAACCATGAGATACTGAATTATATTCAGAAACTCCTTCAGTGGTACTCAAACACAAAAGAAATAAGTTGAATACAGAAAAAAAAACCCTTTCTTTAACACATTTATTCATTCATCCAACAAATATTTACTCAGCATCTAGTATGTCCTATTTCCATGAAGAAAATAAAGAGAACAAAACAGAAAAAGTTCTCACTCTAATGGAACTTCCATTCTAGTAGAAAGACACAATTAATATGCAAGTAAGCATATATCCAACAGTGATAAGTGCTAAGTAAAATGAATCAGGATCAAGGAATAGACAGTAGACGGGACTTGCAATTTTTAATAGGAAGTCCCAGAAGGCCTCTTTGATAAGCTGACATTTTAACAGAAACCTCAATAAGGTGAGTGTTCAAGCTATGTGGAGATATATATGAGGGAAGAGTGCTGGGCACTGCAAACAGGAAGTATCTGTGTCAAATGATGTTGATAGTTAAGTAAGATGAAGACTGAGAACTAGCCACTGGATATAACAACATGGGGGTCACTGGGGACCTTAATGACAACAGTTTTGAAGGAGATGTAGAAACAAAAGCCTAATTAAAATGGGTTCAGGATAGAATGAGAGGAAAGGAAATGGGTAGAGACAACCAATACAGACAATTCTTTCAAAGTATTTGCCTGAAAATGGAAACAGATAAAGGGGCAGTTGCTGGGGGCAGGGGAGAGGAAGATGTGAGATGAAGGGAAGGTTTTGTTTTGTTTTAATTTGATTTTAAGATGGGAGATAATAAAGAATGCTTGTACACTGACAGGAATGATCTAATAGGATCATTTCCAGTAGGAAAATGTGATGATTCAGCAAAGAGGAGACAAAGAAGCAAAGTCTTTGAGTGACTTAGCAGGCATGAGATCCAGTTCACCAGTGGAGGGGCTAACCCTGTATACAAACATGGGCAGTATGGGCATGGTGAAGAGTTGGGAATCCTTGAGTCTATGGCACAGATGTAGGTAGGTGGGAAGATGTGGTGGCTGCAGGTGAAAGTTCTCTTCCAATAGATCTATTTCCCCAGTGAAATAAGCAAGGTCATTGGGGAGAGTGAAGGTGAGGGAGCAGATCTTGGAAGTTCTGGAGGAGAGAAGAAGATATGAAACAATCATCAAAGAAAGTGGGATAGTGAATGGACCAAGAAAATGCTGGCAGGGAAGCAATGGGGGCCCACTTGAGATTAACTATCATGAATTTAAAGTGAGGACTACCAATCAGCAAGGCTGGGTTTCTGTCTAGCCACTCTCAGCTGTGTAGCAGTAAATAGAGAATTGCATTTAAGGAGTAGGTAGAAGTCCAGTGGCTATAATGACGGACTATAGAATGTAAGCTGGGTAAGGAGGGAACTGAGGACAAGAAGAGGGTGAGGGACATGACAAAGGGAACAGATGAGAGATCCCAGTGTAGTCAAAACACTGTTGGAGACAGGAACTGGAGAAGGGGAGTTGGATAGAATTGTCTGAAGTCTCTTCCTCACATTTCCTCTATCATCCAGCTTTTAAGACCTGCCCCCTAAATAAGGAGTCTATTTCTTGTTGAATTTGCATTTTCTGGCTTACTCTGAACATGTTAACAATGCTTTCTTGTGTAACAGATAATCCAAATGAGACTTGCCACTAGTATTTTTCTAAGTTTTGTAGGTTAGAAGTATTTTTAAACTGCTGGCATTTTTTTAAATTCACTTTTGGGCTAAGACTATTCTGTTGCTTTAGGCAAAAAAACAAAAAAACCAACTGCTTCACAGGCCTTTCAGGTTGTACAAAAGTAAGTCAAAACCCTCTTCTGGAATGGGAATTGAAGAACGGGAAAAGGAGATAAAAGTTTTTACATAATAATGTATAAAATTTTCTCTCTACTGCAGGAACAGTTGCTTCTGTGGAGATGGTGACTATGTTGACTTGGAGCTAGGTTTTCCCCTCTTGCTGCAAGGGGTCCCAGAGGAAGAAGGAGGCCTGAACTCAGGTCTCAGTCAAATGTACTTACCCTGAAGGAGGTGGGCTTCCCAGAAGCAGGGTAGTGGGGCATGACTTAAAGAGCAAGACGACCTCCCCTCATGAACTTTGGAAACAGCAATATCTATTACCCAATTTTAAGAGAATTTTCATTATGGTTAGATGGGTTTGGGCTTTGTTTTTAGTTTTTATTTAATGCATTATAATTCTCTTTGGTTTTTCACAAGCCTTCAGTAAAGTTGTTAAACATTAAAGCCTCATCCCAGCTATGCTTGAGGGAATCAAGAGAGGGAACATCTCCAAGTTTGGGGCAGAGTGGTCTAAGAAAAGAGGGAGCTACTTGGAGAGTACAGGTACAAGACACCATTCCTGGAGCAGCAACCTGGAACAAGAGGCTGAAGGAACAAGCAACAGACAGGGAAGTCTGTGATACTGTGGGACATGTAGTCTTCCTTTAGGGCTTCCCAAAAATTAACTAGGAGGGGGAAAACTGGACTTTCTAAGTCAGTGAGATGGGCTCTTAGACAATTGTTATTTAGGCATTAAAAAGGTAAGAGCAATCCCCAAAGGGGACTTGGAGCACATGGTAGACACTCTGGAAATACTGAATGAAAAAGTGAATGAATGAATGAATGCCCCAGTCTGGGCACAGTCAAGAGTGGCAGCTTGTGCCTGTTGGCACTTTGGAAATGTTGTTGAATGAATGAATGCCTCAGGTTGGGCACAGTCAAGAATGGCAGCGTTGATATTTCCTCTACTTTTTCAAGAAAATATAAGGTTGTGGCAAAATTAAAAGCAATGAACCTCTTCAGAAAGCTAAAGGTCCCCAGACTAAAAGCACATGCCTAGTAAACAAGTCAATCAGCAATGCAAATTATTTATACAAGTAAACCTTTTTTTTTCCTTTCTGTCTGCCATTTTGGAGCTCCATGGCATAGTGGTTAAGTGATACAGAGGCTAACCAAAAGGTCAGCAGTTCAAATCCACCAGCCGTTCCTGTCCTCCAGGAAACCCTATGGGTCGGAATCAACTCATCGGCAATGGATTTTTCTTTCTTTTTATTGTGGTAAAATATATATAACAAAACATTTGCCACTTCAATCACTTTTACGTGTACAATGGTGGTATTAGTTACATTCACCATGTTGTGCAAACATCACCACTATCCATTTCCATTTATATTTTTGTATAAATTTTAGAACCACTTTGTCAATTTCTATAAAAAAAAAAAACCCGCTGGGATTTTGATTGGGATTACATTGATTGGATAGAGCCGTATGGGGAGAATTGAGACTGAACAGTATTGGGTCTTCTGACCAATGGACATAGTATACCTTTCCATTTAGCTGAGTTTTTTAAAATTTCTCTCAGCAATGTTCAGTGGTTTCACTCTACAGGTCTTGCACATTGTTTGTCATATTTATCCCTAAGTATTTTGTAGTTTTTATGCTACTGTTATTTGTATTTTTTATTTTAATTTCTAATTGTTTGTTGCTAGTACACAGAAATACAATTGACTTTTGTATATTAATCTTGTATACAGGCAAAATTTTACATGTCTGTGTGTGTTCAAACAAATCAGTTAGTCAACATTTCAAATAGCCCTGATTTCTAAACAACATTTGATAACCAAGGCCAACACTCCATAGCTAACAACTAAGGATGTGTACTGACCATCCATGGTCCAGCAGATTGTCTGATCAGGCTGCTATTCAAGGTGGTAGCAGTAAGAAATCTGAAGACTGCATACTCGGGTGCCTGATAGCCCAAATCTAGTTCACACCAGGTAGCATAGACCCTCCCTCCCTCTTCTAAGGCAAGAGAAAAACAAAAAGAGTCTACTTAGTTGTTTTAGTGTATCAGTGAAAAAAATCCATCTAGGATACTCAGTAAAGAAGCAACCAGCCAGATGAAATGAACCAGGAGAAAGGAGTGCCATCGGCACAGTGCCAGGCACTCAATAAATACTGGCTCATTCCATTAAGATACTCCTATGAAGAAGACTCATTTTCCTTTCCTTTTTGGGAAAATACCAACCCAGGTTTAATCAGCTACAATTCAGGGCAAGAAAGCAATCACATAAGAAGTGTTCTCATCCTCCTAGGTTTTCCATTCCAGATCATGGCTGAATGGAATAACTATCTGCCTTCTTTGCCCTAAGGTTGCAAGTCAGAGTGACATTTGGTACTGATTGTTCTGAAAAGGAAAAGAGATAGCACACCTGAAGAGCAGATGACGAAGAATCCACCAGGGGGTCCATTCTTAGCTTTTGAATAATGAGGTTTGGTTCTCTTTGGCCACTTCTGGGATGGCCATAACCCCAAGACAGTAGGTCAGGAACCATTCACTGCCAACCCCAAAGTCCTCAGGTCTTCAGCAAAGCTGGGGACACTTGGCAAAATCTTCTGTCCCCAAAGTAATGATGGGAACAGCTCTGGGCTAGAAGTCAAGAGACTGGGAGCTGGCCAGTCCTGGCTTGGATATTTAGTCATTGTGGACTTTGGATGAGTCTCTTCCTTGCTCAGAGGCCCAAATTCATTTGTAAAATGATGAGGTTGGCTCATATACTTGCTTCCATGTCTTAACATTCTGTGAGTTGGGATCACGTGACCAAGTTCATGCAGCTAGATAGAAGTAAGAACTTGGACCAGATCCTGTGTCTCCTTAGCCATCAATCCAGTGCTCCTTCCACAATGCTGGGTTACAAGAGGAGGAGATGTTAAAGGTAACAGCTAACTTACTTTGAGTGGTAGTTGGTGCAAATGGTTTGCGTTTGACTGCTAACCTAAAGGTTGGCAGTTCAAACCCACCCAAAGGTACTACAGAAGAAAAGCCCTGGCGATCTGCTTCCATGAAGATTACAGCCAAGAAAATCCTATGGAGCAGTTCTACTCTATAATGCATGGGGTCGCTATGAGCTGCAATGGACTCCATGGTAACTAACAACAGTGTGTTAGGTGCTGCCACTAATGGGTCTATACTCTATCTAGTTAATCCTCACAAAAATCATTTGTGTTAGTTAAAGTCATCAAATCCATTTTACACATAGGAAACTGAAGCACAGAAAGGTTGTCATTTGCCCATAATCACATAATTAGTAAGCACAGAGTCAGGTTTTGAAGTCAGATGTTCCCATTCCAGGACCCATTCTCTTTATCTCTACTCTCCACACTACACAGTAGAATAAAAGGGAGAAACTCAGTGACATAGGGACACGGAACCTTAAAATAGAAAATGTGGCAGTCTTCCAGTAGTGAAATCACATTGGAAGTATGTGAGCTTTCAAAAGAAATATTTTGGTCAGTGTTGCTTGCCTGCATACCTCCCCACTTCCCTCCCCACAGATGACCACATAAACAGTCCCTGGGGTATCTTTTAAGGCCCAGTGGTCTTAAGTGTGGTCTGAATGGAGTATGGATAATGACCACATAGAAAATCAGGAGACAGTGGCCTCCTGGCTGACTCCCCCAGCTCATAAAACAAGGAAAACCAAAACCACCACAGATTATTTTCACTACAAAATAAAACCCAAAAGGAGGCATCCTCTTGAATCTGCAGAAAGCTGTGCTGCTTTACTCGTAGGCATACAGGCACACACGCAGGCTTACCCAGTAGAATGCATCGCAGAGTCACGGCTGTGCCAAGCCAGAGATTTTCTTTTTAATAAAATAAGGAGGAGGGGAGCTTAAAATCTCTAAAAATTCTTTCAGAGCCCTCCACTACATCATGATCTCTGCGCTCTTTTTCACCTTAGTATCTTAGATCTCTATTCTAGAGGATTTTGGAGTTACTTGCGAGTAGATTTTCCTATTCCTAGTAAACCCTGGACTAAGAGTGGTAACCTTGTTTCCGGTCCAGCACTTTCACCAACCAGCCATTTGACCTTAGGTGGTCATTTGACATTCCCGAGCCCTGGTTCCTCATCCGTAGTGAAGGCACTGATCTTCTTGGAGTTCTGAAGTTCTATGAGCCAGCCAAGGACCAAGAACCCTTGAATCATGAGTTTTGCTAGATGGATCCACAGAACAAAACTGTGATCCATAGGGATTAAATTCAAATAAGAAACAAGAAGCAATGAATGCCTTTCTGAAAGACGAATGAAGTACAGATAAAAAGCTGCGCCTCTGTCTGGTTCGGAAAGCTTGGTTTGGCACTGACCTGCTGCCAGGATTCAGGGGCTCTTCAATCTATCCACACGTCAGGGAGAGTGAAGGCTCCCTCCCCGGGGTACTGCTTGCATGAAGCAAAGCACTGCAATTCTCGGTGATCTCCCTGGAGGGAAGGTTTGCCTCCTTCTCAGGGAAAGCTTCACAGTACAGATCATAGAGCACATGAAGTCATGATAGGCACAGCTGAGAAGAAAGCCCGATATGAGACACTGGACGTTTTTTTTGGCGGGGGTGGGGCAGGAGCCCCCTCATCACTTTGTGATTCTGCCTCATCGGACTGGGTTTTCCCATAGTTCTACCAGAAAAACCCTGTTGCATCCTTGATGGCTATTACACCTGGAATATGGCTGTTTTTCCCTACCCTTCCACTCCTGAGTGATTTACCAAAATTTGTATTTCTCTGAGCCTCTAGGATCCTTCTGATGCTGCCCTGTGGAAGCCGATTAGCTTCATTCAGAGTAGTTTTAGAGATAAGTATGATTTCCGAATGTGTAGGCATTTTAAAAAGAACTTCACAATTCCAGCTGACCAAGAGTAGAAGGGGCTGCTCCTGTTCATTAATGCACTTTCCCGAGACATATAAAAACAGGATGAAGGGTCAGCAGTCAGTGCGTTGTGGCAGGAATCCTGCATGTGATAAGAAGGGGACCAGATGGCCCAGCTTCTGCCACTAGAATAAAAAGCTCACTGGCACAAGGATATTATATTCACTGTATAGACTCAGCAACTAGAGCAGTTTCTGGCACATAGTAGGCGCTCAATAAATATAAGTTGACCGAATGAATGAATGAATTCTAGCTCTAAAATCCTACCATTCTCTGACTCTTTGGACTGTACCAGTTGCACTCTCACCCGGCCTCCAATTCTCATTTTTCTCTGTCTCCTAAAATCTCCTGCTCTCATCCCATCACCACACTTACCTGGTTCCAGGGTCCCTCATGCCACTGCACTGGCTGCTTTCCTTCTTGGTAAGATTAATTTTAAAAGAATAATATTAATAGCTATCATATGTTGAATAAATAAATATACCAATCACTGTGCTAAGTACTTTAAATGTGTCATTTTTTTTCATCTATAAAACAACCCAAAGTGGTCTTATTATTACCTCCATTCAACAGATGAGGAAACTGAGGCAGAGAGAGTATATGATTTACCCAAGGCTACCCACTGATAATGGTAAGGCTAAGCTTCGAATTTAGGCAATGAAGCTCCACAAGAAATGCCCTTAAACCCCAGGCTTGTGGTGTAAGGCGCAGCCCTGCTCATAACTGGAGCCGTGTATTGCAGGTCTCTCAACCAGAGGGGAATATGCTCAAGGTCTATGGGCCTTTAGAATCATCTAGAGTACTTCATGCTCTGTCAGCCTCTCCAAGGTCCTGCTAGCTTCCTCTCTTAGTTTTCATCTGGGTCATTGAAGAGTATTCTTCAAAGCAGAAAGATTGTAAGTGACAGCATAAAGTCTGTTCAAGACCAGGTACCAAACTAGGTACCTGTTCAGGCCTACAGGTAGAGAGAACACAGTCTAACTGAATATTTACATAAGCCCTTCCTCATTATTACATACCAAACGCCTATTATGCTTGAACAATAATGGATGCTCAACAACTGTTTTTTAAATTAATGAGTAATTAATTAATTAATTAATATAAAAATACAAGTCAAAGCCCTATTTTTTCCTAATGAACAAAGAATAGAAGCCACTATTCTTTTAAAACATATGTCTTCAATTTCTGCCATGTGCCTGGCACTGTGCTAGGCCATTGCAGAGGACACAGGGAACTATGATACAGTCCTTACAGTCAAGAGTTACAGATGAGGTGAGAAACAAGCTTAAAAGACCTGAGACAATTAGACTATACCATTCTAACCTCATAAAAGCATTTGACACTGTCCTTTGTCTCAGGGTAATCAAATGTATACTTCTAGATTTTTTTCTTGAGTTAGATAAAATTGTCAAACCCATTTTATAGATGTGAAAATAAAGCACAGAAAGGTTAAGTCATTTACCCATAAGCACACACTCAATAAGTGTCATGCCAGGATTTGAAGCCAGAACCCATCTCTTAACCTCTATCTCCACACTATAAGGTACAATAAAGAGGGGCAGTTCAGTGACATAGGGACATTACAAATTTGTATATAAATATATTTACCTATGTAAGTGTGGTCTTTGTTTCATTTCTGTGTGTTTTTAACAAAAATGGGATCACGCACTATGTACTCTTTTGTGAATTACTTTTTCATAAACATATGTCTTGAAGATATCTCCATGCAATTACAAAATAGATAAACCTTATTTGTTTATGGCAGTGGAGTATTCCACTGTATGAATATTTATTTATTTGACTTTCTTCCTATTGATGGAAATATTGAGGTTTTTTTCTAGTTTTTCTATTACAATGCTTCAGTTAACATTTGTTGTAGTTGCACATGTGTGAAGACTTCTGCATTATAGATTTCTAGTAGTGAAATTGTTTAGTCAAGGAAAATGCACATTTTTGCAATGGATGTTTAATAGAGGTCTTGCCACCTTGCCAAGGGCAGAGTTAAAGTCACCAGGCTGATGTGAACTCCAGACGCCTGAGACAGAAGTTAGAGATGGGTATTCACATACCTTATATATAGTACCTCACACTTTCTGAGCAGCCTTTACATATATTATCTCATTTAATCGTTTAATTTAAGCTATAAGAGAATGCTATTTGCATTTTACAAGTAAAGAACTGAGACCTAGCAAAATTAAGACACTGGTACAAAGTCATACCATGAACTAGAATCAGAGCTGAGATTAGAACAAAATTCCTTATTTGTAATCTAGGACTGTTTCTTTTAAAACCACACTGGCGTATAAATTGTATATAATAAAATGTTTGGCTTGTGTTCAGCTGTAAACATGCCCATGTATACAAGTTCAAAGCTGTGGACAACATTAGCATAAGCAGGCACTGCAAGTTTTGAGGACAGAAATGTACAAGAGAGGATAAGTGGTGTTTTCCAACTCAAAACTACTATGATTTTATGACTCTAGAGAAAAAAAAATAAGTATAATGAAGGAAAGAGCTCTATGCTGATGAAATGAGGAGATAAAGTAAACAGAGACTAGAAAGGGTGTTTGGGGTAGGATAGTCCTCCAAAAATTGGCCCCAGGAGTCCACAGAAAGATTTAAAAAAAAAATCCTTCAGAACATACTCATTGCCTTGTGGAAGTTAGAGTAACCCAGGCTCAACTTTCTCACCTAAGAACAGGATAGCACCTAAAGGTTTCTTCTCCAGACTAAAAGGGGGAAGTGGCAATTACTTGATCAGCAAAGAATCCCAAGTTGAATTCTTCTCAAAGATAGTTTACTCCAAGTAGAAGGTTTTACCGTTAAATATTACTTATGATTGAACAACATGCATCATTAAGTAAGAGAATTTTGAAGAGGAATGAGTAAGCTACTCTGCAGAAATGAATACAGAAATCTGTTCTTGATCATCTTGATCAGAGTAATGACAGAAGAAGTAGGAAACCTGTAATGATGTTTTGATAAACTTAGTCAGGTGCCCTAACATTTACATGTAAGTTTTAACTAAACCATCAACCAAGACTTAAGATAGCTCCTCTCAACAGCTATAAGACAGCCTGCCCCGTCTCAGCTCCTTTCACTTGGTGATCAAATAATTTATCTGTAAATTGTAACTCTCCTCCAGTTCTGTCGGTATAAATTGCAGATGAAATCAATTAAGACAGGATCAAAGACAACGACACGACTCATGTTGAACAGTGTCTTAGAAGACGGTTGTCTATCAGTTCCAACAAAAGCTTTTGAAAATGTGTAAGCTTTCACTACTAGCCCCTGACTAGAAGCAAAAAAAGATGTGTGCCCCTTTAAGACACATATCTTCTAAAACCTATATGGTTCTTAAGGAGGAGGCCTTCGATCATGAAAAAATAGTTGGCAAGTGATTGCACCCTATTACTGCATACCACTGGGAATTGGGGCTCGAATTTACAGGTTTGGCTTTCAGCAGGACACTCAGTGTCCTGGCCACCCTGCATAAAAAAGATTGGCTGTGAACTCTGCCAAGGACTTATCCACATTTCAGCTGACCAAGATTTTTTATAATTGCCTGACTTCCAAACCACCCATTCTGAAGTCTTCTGCAGCAGCCCAAGGGAAACAAAAGGCTTCGTTTTATTTAGAGTTCTCCTGTGGTTCCAACAGAAGAGTCTCTTCTCTCTCTAGGGATTCTCAATAAATATGTAACTCATAAGAAGGCAAGGGAGGGGTTCAATCTGTGACAGGAGGGATAGAAACTATGACACCTTCGTAGGACTCTCAACAGATGCTCACTGCACAGAGGGCTTGAAGGAACTATGAGATTGTTGTTGCTGTGGTAACCATGCATGCCTAAATGAACAAGAAAATTAATAGTCCTAACAGGCTTTGGTGGCATCAAAAGGATGACAACACTTCCCTTTACTTAGGAATGTGTACACTCAATAGTGACCCCCCTTAGATATGGTCCTCGTGTGAGGAAAAATAGTGTTCAATAGTAGCAAACAAGCAGAATAACCATCGTGTACTTGCCATACAAACTTCTCCAAGGACGAGGGCAAGAGCAGTGTTATTCTGCCCCGCTGCTGTAAGTCAAGAGGCACCTTTCAAACTCCCAGGCCTTTTTGTGGCATTCTTTTTTAATTTTAACAAGCCATTGCTAGTTTCCTATTGAGCTTTTGTTGTAAGCAGATAAGGCTAAGGGGGAGCTGAAGGGAAGCAGAATAAGACACAAAAAGGAATCAGGTAAAATTAGCTATAGCCCATAATTGGACCCTGCTCAGCCTTGAGGAAGGCACAATACATGTCAATTAAATGGATTAATATGTTGCTTGTTAAAAGGGCTATTTTAGACAGTGGGAACTAAGTATAACACAGGCAAGAACTTTTTGGCAGGGAGTGAGGTTAGTTGAGCCATTGCTCTGAATAATTAATTGCATGAATTTTGTCCTTGGATGGAGATTTCCATTCCCATTGCCCTGGAGTCAATCCCTACTCATAGTGACCCTATAGGACAGAGTAGAACTGCCCCATAGGGATTCCAAGGCTGTAAATCCTTACAGAAGATCTTTCTTCCAAGGAGCGGCTGGGGCGTTCAAACCTCCAACCTTTCGGTTAGCAGCCAAGGGCTTAGCCACTGCACCACCAGGGCTCATTGGGTGGAGATAGGGAATAGGAAAAAAAGCTTTCTTACAATATTAGACATTATTAAAAATACATTGGCCAAGCAACTTTTAGATCATGAGAGCTTTTCAAGAAATTACCCAGTCACTGTTCTATTAATTGAACCATACGATGAAAATATTCGTGCAGATTCTTTCAAATAAGTATAATATTCTCATCCAATCTTAGATAGAAGTTTCATTCCCAAAATGTTTATTATTACTATAATAAATAGAATTGGTTACTCCAGTAGTTGGAATGAAGACAATATTTCAGGTTAAATAATTTGTCCATAGTTCTAGGAACTGCCTACATCAGGAAAAAAGATCTTTGTCATATAATTTTGACTTGGAAGTTTAAAACATGGTGCTAATAAGATGGGTCAAGCGCTCAGGTTGGCTAGCTTAGAACGCAGTCAGGTCAGTTCCACAATCGGACATCTTAATGTCAGTCAGTTCACTCCGAAATACACCCAGGCTTGCCAAAAAGAGTAAGCAAAGACATGTAATGGGCTCTGTGCAAATCCACTGGGGTTCAGAGTTTACACACAGCAAATAATAGATTTGAGATTTCACCTCCCTTTAAAAAAAATAATAAAGCTCATATACCTATGCTTACAAATTCCATGTGACAAATCATCAGAAATATTCTCTAAATAGATATTTGAGCCAGAGGCCTGGTTGTACAACAGTGAAGGTTGGCAATTTGAACCCACCCAGTGGCTCCACAGGAGAAGGAGCTGGTGATCTGCTTCCATAAAAATTACAGCCTAGAAAACCCTATGGGACAGTTCTACTCTGTCACATGGGGTCACTATGAGTTAAAAATGACTTGATAGCACCTAACAACAGATATTTGAGCACTATGTAATGTAAGTCAGATTCACACAATCATTGCTCTTTATGATGTTACATTATCAGTTGGATGACATTTTATTTTTGTGCACAAATAAACAAATAAGCAAGCTTCATTTTCATTACACAAAAGCAAAGGGATATATGCTTTAAATACTGTATGACAGAGTTGTGAGAACTGCATGTGAGGATAAAATTCTCACCTCAAAATTTCCTTCCTCTTTTCCCCAACCTCTGTTATTATATGCCTGTAATATATTTTATGGGACATATTTAAATGATAACATATTTTTAAAAAATCTGCATTATTCATACCAGAAATTTTTCATTTCTAATGTTCTATTTCTTGACTTGTGTGCTGGTTACATGGGTATATTCACTTTATAAAAATTCATTGAGCTCTAGACAATTTTTTGAATGCATGTTAGGCTTCAATTATAAGTTTTGTTTTTTTAAACTTCCATTGTTTATGCACTGATAATCTCACATGAATTACACAATTAGGTATATGTTGTTTTAGAGACAATAAATTTATTCTTACAAATGTGAAAGTAAAAAAAAAAGTCTTGAAAAGTAATATTTTAAAGGCACTAAATAAGTTTAATATTAAATGAAAGATGAGGATCATAGCTCTAGCTTAGCCACTAAATAGTAGGTGAATTCAAACTTTTGTGGGCTTAAGTTCTCCCTCCCTATTAAAAAGGGCTGAATGAAGTACAGTACAGTGCACTGTCTCCTCCAGTTCCAGTATTAAATGACATTGGGTAACAGGCCAAATGAGAAAGGAAAATCCTGTGGGGAATCCTTCCATAAAGTCAAATGACCCATGTGACTAAGCTGTGTTAACCACAAAAAGCCTCACTCTAGTCACATAATTCTGGAGTCCCAAGGAAAGGAGAAGCTGCTGACTATTTCCTCCATTGAGTCTCAAAATCCCCAGTAATTCCATTTCTAGGTATACACCCAAAAAAATCAAAAGCAGGCACTAAAACAGGACTTGTATACCGATGTTCATTGCAGCATTATTCATGATAGCCAAAACAACACAAGTGTCCGTCAAGAGGTGAATGGATAAACAAAATGTGGTCCATACATACGACAGAATATTATTCAGCCATGAAGAGAAGTGAAGTCCTGATACATGCTACAACATGGATGAACCTTGAAAACATTATGCTAAGTGAAAGAAGCCAGACACACACAAAAACACAGGTATTTTATGAATCCACTTATATGAAACATCTAGAGTAGGTAAACGCATAGAGACAAAAGTTTATTAGGTTACCAGGGACTGAGAAGATAGGGGAATCGGGAGTTATTGCTAAAGGAGTACTGAGTTTGTTTGGGGTGATGAAAAACTTTTGGAAATAGATTGCGGTGATGGTTGCATAACCTGGTGAATATAATTAATGCCACTGAATTGTGCATGTAAAAAAAGTTGAAACAGCAAATTTTTTATTATATATATTTTACCACAATAAAATTTAAAGAAAAAAGTCTGAAAATCAGTAAGACTAGGATTAGCCTTTCCTTGCCAAAAGAATTGCGCAGGATTTTTACTGGAGCTAAATTTAGTCACAAACATTTATTAAGCTCCTACTGAGTGCCAAATTTTGGGGTAGCTGTTGGGGACAAACTAGCAAGGGAAGCAGGTAGGTACCTGCCCTTCTGGGCCTCAGAAGCTCATGGAGGACACAGAGAGGTAAACAGGCAATTACAGGGGATTGTATGACAAATGCTCTAAAGTGGAAGCGGAAGGTGCAATGCAAGTAAGCATAGGAAGGACACATAACCCAGCAGAGAGCTGGGATGGATGGTTACCAGGAGGGTTTTCTGGAGCAAGTAATGTCTAAATAATGAGTAGGCATTAGCCACATCACCATGTTGAACTCATATGCTGGACATCAGTACAGTCTAGAGTAGCCTCTGGAGTCAGACCACTTAGCTTCCAGTCCCTGCATACCATTTAATAGCTGTGTAAACCTGGGTGAGGCTCTTAAACTCTCAAAGCCTCAGTTTCCTCATTTGCAAAATAGGAATAATAACCGCACTCATGGGCTGTTGTAAGCATTAAATGAGGGAATCCATGGTAAGCCCTACTTAGCATGAGTCTAACTACTGCTACTACTGTTATTATTCCTAGTGAGACTAATGAGGGGAGGAGACAAATAATACGCCAAGCAAAATGCCTGTGTGTAGACAGGCTCAGAGGAGACAAGGAATATGACATTTGGTATCCCAAAAGTAGTTCAGTCCATCTGGAGACAAGAATGTGAGCGAGATGAGGTTGGAGTTGGAGCAGCAGGCAGACATCAGAGCGCAAGAGGCCCTACACACTGTGGTAAGGGGTTTGGGGTTCATCCTGAAAGAACGAGGGGCACCGAAGTATTCTAAAAGGAGAGGCTCAGGATGTTCCCTCTACATATTTATCAGTAGGAGAGAAGTGTGTTGCCTGCATAGAAAAATATTTATGTGACCCCAAAGCATTCCAGACTCTGCATCCACTAGCCCGATTTCCTCTACAAAGGATGAGGTCCTGTTGGAATTCAATAACTCACGAACATCCAAGGATTCCCTTCCCTTGATGAGTTGGAGAAGCTGGATGCTCAAATAACTGCAGTAATTCAGGACAGGCATTGTCAAAATAATGTAATTCAGCCTAAGAAACCCAGTTCAGAAAATTAACATAGTATATCTTTTCATGACCATGAGCTGCAATATACAACAGGCCTCTCTTGAGTCATTAAACTTGCTCTATTAGATTAAAGCAAATCCCAGACAACTAGCCCTGCTCTGTCCAGATTTTTGTAGAGCCCAGATCTCTTTTTTTCCTAGCTAGGGAAAAGTAAACATGAACTACAGGCACAGAGCCTTGTGTAATGTGGGCTGCAAGATGCATACTTCCTCTCCTGAACTTTCCACCTCTTTAGACCTGATCTCTAAAGAATCCCTGGGTGGTGTAAATGGTTAACACACTCAGGTACTAATCAAAAGGCTAGAGGTTAGAATTCACCCAGAGGCACCCTCAGAAGAAAAGCCTGGTGATCTACTTCCAAAATTCAGCCATTGAAAATCCTCTGGAGCACAGTTCTACATGGGGTCTCCACGAGTTGGAATCAGCTCCACAGTAACTGGTTATCTGTTTGTTAAGGAGAACTTTAATAAGAACAAATCAAGGCTTGTCAGAGTGAATAATTACTACAGTGGAGTCATTAAGGGATGGATGTAAGGACTGACATGATACAACACTCATAAACGACTGGAAAAGAAGTAAGCAATAAATCTCTGTGGCAGACAACCTTGTGCTCTGCCAAGTGCTAAATGCCAAACTGGAACGGGCAAGAGAGGGGCAGGTGTGAGGCAAGTGTTAAGTATTTGGAAGAGAACAATCCAAATCCTCCTTGTGAAAGAATGAACTACCAGTTAGAACCCAAGAAAGACACCTGGTATTATGGTTGCATGTTCCCTGTTAGTCTACTGAAGCCAGAAAAGTTGGGGTCATCATCACGAAGGGCACTGAAAGCAAAAGAGAAAGCAAACCACCATTCTTCAGCCCTCTCAACCAAATTGGAAGAGCGTGCACACCTGAAATGCTGTGTGGTTTTATGACCCTGCACAAAGAAATATAAAACAGAACCCACTGACTGATTCACACACGTCCTATTTATGCACCAGACTCACTATAGTATTTTGCACACAGCAATGAGACTTAAATATCAGTAATAAATGCCAATTTGCTTGTGTGTTTAATGAGCATTTACTAAAAAGCAGCTAAATTTAAAGCGCCATGCTAGCAGATGTTGACAATGTTAAGAAGGATGAAATATATACACTGACCTCAAGTAGCTTACTGTCTAATAGGTGAGATAAGGCATGGACATTATCTATAACACAGGGTCCAAAGTAATAAAAGCCACAACAAAGGTACAAAGAAAGTGTCACAGAAATAGCTTTGTTGTTGACGTTTTTGTTGTTGTTAGGTGCCATCAAGTTGGTTCCAACTCATAACGACCCTATGTACAACACAGCAAAACACTGCCTGGCCCTGCACCATCCTCATAATCTCTGTTATGCTTGAGCCCATTGTTGCAGCCACTGTGTCAATCCATCTCATTGAGGGTCTTCCTCTCTTTCGCTGACCCTCTGCTTTGCCAAGCATGATGTCCTACTCCAGGGATTGGTCCCTCCAGATAACATGTCCAAAATATGTGAGAAGAAGTCTCACCACTCTTGCCTCTAAGGAGCATTCTGGTTGTATTTCTTCCAAGACAGATTTGTTTGTTCTTCTGGCAGTCCATGGTATATTCAATATTCTTTGCCAACACCATTCTTCAAAGGCATCAATTCTTTGGTCTTCCTTATTCATTGTCCAGCTTTCCAATGCATATGAGGCGATTGAAAACACCATGGCTTGGATCAGGCACACCTTAGTCCTTAGAGTGACATCTTTGCTTTTTAACATTTGAAGAGATCTTTTGCAGCAGATTTGCCCACTGTAATGCATCTTTTGATTTCTTAACTGCTGCTTCCATGGGTGTTTATTGTGGATCCAAGTAAAATAAAATCCTTGACTACTTCAGGTTTTTCTCTGGTTATCATGATGTTGCTTATTGGTCCAGTTGTGAGGATTTTTGTTTTCTTTATGTTGAGGTATAATCCATACTGAAGGCTGTAGTCCTTGATCTTCATCAGTAAGTGCTTCAAGTCCTCTCCAATTTCAGCAAGCAAGGTTGTGTCACCTGCATATCACAGGTTGTTAATGAGTCTTCCTCCAATCCTGTTGCCCCATTCTTCTTCATATAGTCCAGTTTCTCAGATTATTTGCTCAGCATACAGACTGAATAAGTATGGTGAAAAGATACAACCCTGATGCACACCTTTCCTGATCATAAACCATGCAGTATCCCCTTGTTCTGTCTGAACAACTGCCTCTTGATCTGTGTACAGGTTCCTCATGAAGACAATTAAGTGTTCTGGAATTCCCATTCTTTGCAATGTTATCCATAATTTGTTATGATCCACACAGTGAAATGCCTTTGCATAATCAATGAAACACAGAGAAATGTCTTCCTGGTATTCTCTGCTTTCAGTCAGGATCCATTTGACATCAGGAATGATATCCCTGGTTCCACATCCTCTTCTGAATCTGGCTTGAATTTCTGGCAGTTCCCTGTCAATGTACTGCTGCAACTGCTTTTGAATGATCTTCAGCAAAATTTTACTTGTGTGTGATATTAATGATATTATTTGTTAATTTCCAAATTCTGTTGGATCACCTTTCTTTGGAATAGGCATAAATATGGACCTCTTCCAGTCGGTTGGCCAGGTAGCTGTCTTCAAGATTTCTTGGCATAGATGAGTGAGCACTTCCGGTTCTGCATCCATTTGTTGAAACATCTCAACTGGTATTCTGTTAATTGCTAGAGGCTTGTTTTTCACCAATATCTCCAGAGCAACTTGGACTTTTTCCTTCAGTATACCATCGGTTCTCGATAATATGCTACCTCCTGAAATGATTGAATGTTGACCAATTCTTTTTGGTACAGTGACTCTATTCTTTCCATCTTCTTTTGATGCTTCCTGCGTTGTTCAGTATTTTGCCCAGAGAATCCTTCACTATTGCAACTCGAGGACTGAATTTTTTCTCCAGTTCTTTCAGCTTGAGAAATTTCAAGTGTGTTCTTCCCTTTTGGTTTTCTATCTCCAGGTCTTTGCACATGTCGTTATAATATTTTACTTTGTCTTCTCAAGCTGCCCTTTGAAATCTTCAGTTCAGCTCTTTTACTTCATCATTTATTCCTTTCACTTTAGCTACTCTACATTCAAGAGCAAATTTCAGGGTTTCTTCTGACATCCATTTTGGTCTTTTTCTTCCCCCCACTGTCTTTTTAATGACCTCTTGCTTTCTTCATGTATGATGTCCTTTATGTCATTCCATAACTCGTCCAGTCTTTGGTCATTAGTGTTCAATGCATCAAATCTATTCTTGAAATGGTCTCTCAATTCAGGTGAGCTTCCAGACTAAGACAGACTAGGAAGAAGGATCTGGTGGTCTACTTCCAAAAAAAATTAGCCAGTGAAAACACTATGAATAGCTGCAGCACTTTGTCTGATATAATGCCAAAAGATGAGCCTCTCAGGCTGGAAGATCCTCAAAATATGACTTGGGAAGAGCTGCCTCCTCAAAGTAGTCGTTGCTGTTGTTGTTAGGTGCTGTCAAGTCAGTTCTGACTCATAGTGACCCTATAGGACAGAGCAGAACTGCCCCATAGGATTTCCAAGGAGTAGCTGGTGGATTTGAACTGCCAATCTTTTGGTTAGCAGCCGCGCTCTTAACCACTACACCACCAGGGCTCCCCTCAAAGTAGAGCCGACCTTAATGACGTGGATGGAGTTAAGCTTTCAGGACCTTCATTTGCTGATGCGGCATGACTCAAAATGAGAAGAAACAGCTACAAACATCCATTAATAATAGGAACGTGGAATGTATGAAGTATGAATCTAGGAAAATTAGAAATCATCAAAAATGAAATGGAATCCATAAACATCAATATTCTAGGTATTAGGGAGCTGAAATGGACTAGTATTGGTCATTTTGAATCAGACAATCATATGGTTTACTATGCCAGGAATGACAAATTGAAGAGGAATGGCATTGCATTCATCATCAAAAAGAACATTTCAAGATCTATCCTGAAGTACAATGCTGTCAGTGATAGGATACTATCCATACACCTACAAGGAAGACCAGTTAATACGACTATTATTCAAATTTATGCACCAACCACTAAGGCCAAAGATGAAGAAACTAAAGATTTTTACTAACTTCTGCAGTCTGAAATTGATCGAACATGCAATCAGGATGCATTGATAATTACTGGTGATTGGAATGCAAAAGTTGGAAACAAAAAAGAAGGTTCAGTACTTAGAAAATATGGTCTTGGTGACAGAAATGATGCTGGAGATTGTATGATAGAATTTTGCAAGACCAACAACTACTTCATTGCAAATAACTTTTTTCAACAACATAAACAGAGACTATACACGTGGACCTCGCCGGATGGAATACACAGGAATCAAATCGACTACATCTTGGAAAGAGACAATGGAAAACCTCAATACCATCAGTCAGAACAAGGCCAGGGGCTGACTGCAGAACAGAGCATCAATTGCTCATATGCAAGTTCAAGGTGAAGCTGAAGAAAATTAGAAAAAGTCCATGAGAGCCAAAGAAATAGCCTGGACACATTTAAAGAATATGCCAATAAATCATATATATAAGAGATACATAAGAGAGAGCCCTGGTGGTGCAGTGGTTAAGAGTTTGGCTGCTAACCAAAAGGTCAACAGTTTGAATCCGCCAGCTGTTCCTTGGAAACCCTACAGGGCAGTTCTACTCTGTCCTAAAGGGTCACTATAAGCAGGAATGACTTGACAGCAATGGGTATTTTTATTAACCTCATTCATTTTAAGGCTTAACCTGGACAGCTACGGTCATTGTGTGCTTACTAACTGACTATTCCATTAATGCCCAGAGCCAGGGGTTGATACTGATCAGCAGGTCATAGTGGCGATAGCAGGTTGGGAAGTTTCTGAATGGGGCTGAATTCTGGGGCTGCTATCAATAACAGATGTTAAGAAGATGGACTCTTTTTTTTTTCTGATTAAGTAGGCAAGTTTGCCCAACTTCTGAGTGACATCTGCCATTGTTTCTACTATCTTTGCCAGAGGGCACTTGGTTTGCAGGAACCATGCCCTAGACCACTTTTTAAAGCAGGGAAATAAAAATGAGGCTCCACCTCAGGATGAAGTAGCTGACATCTTGTCTCCTCTCAAGTCAGCTTAGAGAAGCCATTTACTATATTAATGCCAGCAACACAGTCCTCCCCTGCCCTATTCTACTCCAAAAGGTACACATTGTATTTAGGAGATTAATTCTGCTTGCAGAAATGCCAGCTCTCTCCCACCCTCATAATCAGATTTCAAGGGGGAACTCGGTGGCACTCTGTTAGGGCTTGAGAGATAAATGTCTTTAGGGGGTTTAAAATTTCCATATTCTCAAATAATATACTCAAAGGAAATTAGATCTAAATGGCGGAGTTTTAATTTTGTGACTTAATATAAAGCTGTCTTACTCCTCTATGTGGTCTTTGACACAGGAAACATGCTTATGTTGCTAGCCACCTTCTGCAGTTATCATTTATACCCCTTAATGAAACCTCCTTAGTTAATGCAAATAAGAGATAGACTAGACTCGCCCCGTTCTCTGTCATTTCTACCATTACATTTACTTTTGCCTCTATGTGTGTTAGCGGAGGGGAGAGCATATTTATACAGGTGTCTCTCTCAGTTAATAGAATGCATTTAACTTGGAATTGAGTGCCTAAATGCAATGAAATTGCATTTCAGAGTAGAGCAAACCTCTTAAGATCACATATTTAAAGAAAATGTAGATTTTCAAGTATATAACAACATTATTAAAAATAATAACGATGAAATCAATGAAGAAGGATCTGTTGGATATCTAATGTAACAAGGTATGTTGCTAGATGTTGTCTAAGATTTTTTTTTAAAAAGTTGAAGATATGGCCCTTATTTTCAAGAAGCTAATAATCTAGTCGAGAGCAAGCTAGAAATATACACACAAATCAAATATAAGATTTAAACATTAGAACAGTCCAGTGAAGTCAGAAGTCAATAAGTGATTAAATCACCACAAAAGTGTTGGAATAGTAAACACTAGGATTTCATAAGGAGAGATTTCTGAAGTCCCAGGAAAGAAAACAGACTTTTGTTGAGTCTCACAGGTTAATAGGATTTAACTAAGCAGAGATGAGAAGTATTTAGGCATGAATGACCTTAGTGATGACATACCAAAAACCAAATCTGTTGCTGTCAAGTCTATTCCAACTCATAGCAACCCTACAGGTCAGAGTAGAACTGCCCCATTGGGTTTCCAAGGCTGTAATCTTTACGGAAGCAGATTGCCTCATCTTTCTTCCATGGAGCGGCTGGTGGGTTTGAACCACCAACCTTTCAGTTAGCAGCTGAGGGCTTAACCACTGTGCCACCAGGGTGACATAAAACAAAAAAACAAACCCACTGCCATCGAGTCAATTCTGACTCATAGTGACCCTACAGGACAGAGTAGAGCTGCCCTATCAGGTTTCCAAGGAGTGGCTGGTGGTTTTGAACTGCCAGCCTTTTGGTTAGCAGCAGTAGCTTTTAACCACTATACCACCAGGGTTTACATGAGGTGGGAAAATAGAACATGTATTGGAATTGTGAGTAAACCAATTTGATTGCTAATGATAAATTGTACAGGGCAAAAGTAGCAGGTAAGCTCAGGAAGGGAGACCTTGAAGACAAGGCGAAAACATTAAATGTTTCCCTATTGCATCTGGGAGGAGAATTTCAGGAAGATCAGTCTAAATTAGTAGAATGGATTAGATGAGGGAGGATACTTAAAATACACTAAATTAAGAATAAAGCATTAGAGACTTTCCACTTCTAACCAGGATAAAGTAACAGGGATCAGATTTACCCTCTCGTCTGAAAACAAACAAACAAAAAACAGATAATATATATATGAAACAATGATTTTTAAGACACGGGACATCAGTCAGTGAAGGACAGTGATCCCTGAGAGGTGAGAATCAAGCAAAGTAAACCCTAAGATTTCTCCCAATTTACTGCCTTGAGAGAATCTCCAGGCCACAGCACAGGGAAGATGAGCCCAGGTGAAGCCCAGTGGACTCCCTGAGTTGAGGAGACAAAGCTGAGAGTCCAGTAACACCAGAGGGGCTAGAGTTTGCCAGAAAGAGAGGCGGAGGAGAGAAGCTCAGAGATCTGCAAAGTCACCCTTGAGTATTCAGCTTAATACTGATCAGTGCATTCATGTGAGCAAGCTATCCAAGCCTGGAGAAAGAATCATCTGAGAGGATTAAAGGAAACAGTACTTGGAGCTTATATGGGCTGGGAATAGTACCTATTTGCAACAGCAAGTCTCGAAAACTTCATAATTTGTGCAGCATTAGGTAGAGTACTCAAAATGGTCTTGGCTCAGTAGTGGAGAATAACTAATCCTAGACTATACACTACACTGTTGCCACCTAACAAATCTTAAATACAAGTTTCCCCAAAATCAAACATTTTCCAAGTAATTTAACATGGAACAAAGCTCAAGAATATTTAGGGAAATACAAAAACATCCATCACCCAAAAAGGTAAAATTCACGACATCTGGCATCCAACCAAAAATTACCAGGCATACAAAGAAAGAGGAAAATATGACCCATAATGAGAAGGAAATTATTTAGCAGACAAGGATTTTAAAACAATTATTATAGCTGTATTACATATGTTTAAAAAACTAAGTAGACTCATGGAAAATATAAAAATCTCAAATCAGACATCTAGAGACAAAAACAACAATGTCTGAAATGAAAAAATATACTGGATGGAATTTAATGACAAACTAAACATTGCAGAAGAAAAGATTAGTGAACTTGAAGACATAGCGATAGAAACTATTCAAAATGAAACAAAAAAATTTTAATAAAAATACCATCAGTGAACTGTGGGAAAACTTCAAAAGGTCTAATATTTCTAAAGGACAGAAAGGGGACAGAAAAAATAATTGAAGAAATAAAGGCAAAAATTTTTCCAAATTCAGTGAAAAGTATAAACTCACAGATCCAAGAATCTCAACAAATCCCAAGCACAAGAAACTTAAAGAAAACTATGTCAATGCAAATTATAATCAAATTGTTATTACAGAGGAACAAAGATAAGGACGACAAAAAGTTTCTCATTGGAAATAATGCAAGTCAGAAGACAATGAAGCAACATATTTGAAGTACTGAACAAAAAGAAAAACTGTCATCCTAGAATTTTATACTCAGTGAAAATACCTTTCAAAATCAAAGGCAAAACATAGACTTTTACAGACATACAAAGGCTGAAAGAATTCATCACCAGCTGACCCATACTGTTAAAGGAAGCCCTTCAGATACAAGGAAAATTGAATGAAGAGCAGTGGAAATGGTAACTGCATAGATAAACATATGATATTTTTATTATAAGAATAAAGCATTATGTTTCCATATTTTCAGCACCTCAAAATACAGCATAACACCTAAAGCTCTGACAATAGTGTCATCTACTTTCCCTATGTACTCTCAATTTAAAAATAAAGATTCCTAAAACTTAGATAATGTGAGGGTCTTGTGCCACTATGCCATGCCTATTCTCATATTGCTGCTGCTGCTGCCAGCAATTGCAGGTAGTGAGTTTTACATGTTAGATTACGGTAGCAGTGTTCAACCCACCACAGTCTACTAGACTGAGCATCACTGAATGACTAAGTATCTACATAAATGACTAAGAATGACTAAGTGGCTCCAACAAACACTGGCCAAAGCAAAAATTAAATATTTTAAGCCTTAATTTTACATATTTGCTTCTTTTTACATCAAAAAATGCTGTAAAAGACTATATTGATCTTTATTGTGTAACCTAAAGATCAAGTTAATTAATTCTCCAAAACTTCAGTTTCTCTATCTGTAAAGTGGGAAAAATAAGAGTACTTATTCATAAAATTATTCTGAGTATTAAATAATTCATGATGAGTCTATAGCAGAGTGATGAAACATAGTAGGCTCTCAATTAAAGCTCTCAATATTAAAATACACACGCACACACACACACACACACAGAGAGAGAGAGAGAGAGAGACATAAGCTTAACCATAACAAGATGTAGCTGAATCCAGAAAGCTTAAGGGATGAACAATAATGAGTGTAAATTTTGAATTTTATTTTAAAAGAGCTTGGAGTTGTTGGAAAATCACTAAGGCTTTATCAGCTAAAATCACTTTGTGAGACAAGGTAAAACTGATGGACCTACTGGCAAAAGTTTCCGTTATTATGCTATGTTTTCAGGATTTTTAATTTTATGCTTTATTCTGAATAAAACATGATTTTTAAAAATATTCTTCACCTAATCCCTAAAGATCATTGATTTTAAGGAGGGTTTCAGTTCATTAAGAATATCTGTATTGTTCAAATTATATTTCTGATCTTTCTTTTATTTGAAGCATACTTGAGGTGAATATTACCTTCTCTGTGTTCTCTAGAATCTATAGTAGGAGCTACAGAATCACAAATACATTCATTGCTTAATAAATGGATAAGGATGCTGTTTTGGAGAAGCAGAAGCTCCATTCTGTGGGTACTTTGAAAATTAAACTTGTAACTTCAGTTCAAACAAAACAGAAATTTTAATTATTAGCCAAATGAACTCTGAAACTTGAATTTTAAAATGTGATGTTTTTGGACCCTCTAGTTCTCTCTCCTTTCATCTCTAATACACAAAGATCCCAGAAAAGTGCAAAATTTAGAAGAGACATCAAAATGAAAGCTGAACATTTGGATTTAAATTGCAGAGGAAGAAAAGGAACATTTTGGAGAATCACAAGGGATATGTCTGTTATTATTGGTTTAAATCAGTTCGAGCACACATTGCATTTTAAGTAAGTTATTTGCTTGGCTTGTGTTATTTTTTGTAAATAAACATAAAATTATAATCTTAAATGCATGCTGAGAATCCAGATAATTGCTTTTACTTTTATAATTGGGAGTCAGCTGTGTCTCAAAACACAGTGAGCCTGAAAGCTGCTCTGGGGATGACACATTGTATGCACTCAAAATAATATGAGTGGAGGACTTCCTCAGTAAAGGACAGAGCACCTGTGGTCACAGCATCAGTGTTTCCAGCTTTTGTTTCATCCTTCAAGAGCTCCCAGAAACATGGACCAAGATGCTTATATGATTAGAAAATGCCGTGTCAATTCTTCTGTTGCTAAATTAAAAATGAAACTGTTCCCAAACTATCCAACTCCACACCTACACACACAAATTAAAACATCATAGTTCAAAGCATCTAAATCTAATTACTGTGTCCATATGAGGATTATAATGTGCATCATTCTTGATTATTCAAAGACTAATTGTCTAGGCCAGGCACTTAAGCTTGTCCCTAGCCCCTTGGTTTTCTGCCGTTTTGTTATTTAAAGGTTCACTGGCCTCTTCACATGCAGAGCAGGGGAAATAAAAGATTAAATGCAAATCAGCAGATTTTCAAACTTCCCACATGATCTATAAAAATTACTGGACAGAGGAGGAAAATGAAATGAAGAATTAACATAAAAATCGAGGTTCTCCATGTATTTGATTTTTTTCATAGCGCTCACCCACTCTCTCTCACCAATGATAAGCTGACCAGATGTCTTCAACTAAGTAAAATAAAACTTGATTTTGACTTTTTGACCTTCCTATTGTTTCACTTTATTGATTAATTTTTTGTCCCTCAGGTTCCAGTTCTTTGTCCTTCCTTCCCCCTTTCCTTTCTCACTGTCAGCAGGAGTTACATTTACTCATTAAATGACAGTCCTTTTATTTTTGCCTTTGAAGGGGAATCCCTGGGACTTCCAGGCCTTTTCCATCACAGTTTGACTCTACTAGCTTTGTTTAGCTAGACTCCCAATCTTTTTACTCATATGGAGTGCAGCCCTGTGACTTCTGCCTTGGCTGCAAGTTTCACCAAGTTTTTAACTCTCTATTGGAGTCCCTGAGTGGTGTGAATGCTTAAGCATTCAACTACTAGCCAAGAGGTTGGCAGTTCAAATCCACCCAGAGGTGCCTCAGAAGACAGGCCTGATGATCTGCTTCCAAAAGGTCACAGCCTCGAAAACCCTATGGAGCGGTTCCACTCTACATACATGGGGTTTCCATGAGTCAAATCAACTTGACAGCAACTAGCAATGACAACCAACCCCCTATCTGTAATCTTGTCACTAGCTCCTCATGTGGATATTTAAGATGGCCCGCTATTCAGTCACACAGCTCCCCCCTACCCAGTAGTCTCCACTATGTACCTTTGTAAATGACAAAATCCTTAGCCAATAAACTATAAACAGCATTACTTCTTTCACTCTTGCCTCCCTCCATTGGTTGTTCACTACCCAAAACCACAGTTTCCTGCAGCTCAAACTGTCAAAGGTCAAACCCAAAGTTCAGACCACAGAGAGTGTATTAGTTTCCTAGTGCTGCCGTATTTACATAATATAACAAACTGAGTGGCTTATAAGAACAAAAATTTATTGTCTTACAGTTACGTTGGAGGCTAGAAGTCTGAACTGAGGGTGTCAGCAAGATTATACAGTCTCTGCTGACTCTAAGGGAAGATCCTTCCTTGTCTCTTCCAGTATCTCATAGGCCCAGGCATTTCTTGGCTTGTGTGATCATTAAGGTTATGCGTCAACTTGGTTGGGCCATGATTCTCAGCGGTTTGGAGGTCATATGATGATGTGATCGCTTCCATGATGAGATTTGATATAATGTGATCACTTCCATAATGGGATCTGCTGTGAGTAGCCAATCAGTTGAAAGGAAACTTCCTTGGGGGTGGGGCCTGCATTTAATATATAAGTGGACTTTCTGGCAAGACTAATGGGCTTTTGCTCACTCTGGATCCTGTAGATGGCTCCTGTTCATCTGACCTCTGGTTCTTGGGACTTGAGCTAGAAGCTTACCTGTGGTCTTGCCTGTCAATCTGGGGATTCGTCGGTCTTCACAGCCTATAAGCAAGAGCCCTGCTTTCTGGCCTACTAATCTTGGTTACGCCAGCCCCTGTGGCTGTGTGAATCAGGAGATGTCTCCAGCCTGACCCACGGCCTTGGGACACTCCAGCCTCTACAACCTCATGAGCCATTTCCTTTATATAAATCTCTCTGTATAGATATTTCCACCACATGTTTGTTGTACTGTCGCTTTGATACTGAAAGTTGTCAAGGATTTCATTTTACTTGGATCCACAATCAACGCTCATGGAAGCAGCAGTCAAGAAATCAGACAATGCATTGCATTGGGCAAATCTGCTGCAAAAGATCTCCTTAAAGTGTTAAAAAGCAAAGACATCATTTTAAGGACTAAGGTGCAGGTGACCCAAGCCATGGTGTTTTCAATTGCCTCACATGCATATGAAAGCTGGACAATGAATAGGAAGACTGAAGAAGAACTGATGCCTTTGAATTATGGTGTTGGTGAAGAATATTGAATATACCACGGAATGCCAGAAGAACGAACAAATCTGTCTTAGAAGAAGTACAGCCAGAATGCTCCTTAGAAGCAAGGATGAAGAGACTTCATCTCACATACTTTGGATTTGTTATCAGGAGGACCAGTCCCTGGAGAAGGATATCACACTCGGTAAAGTAGAGGGTCAGCAAAAAGAGGAAGACCTTCAACCAGATGGATTGACACAATGGTTACAACAATGGGCTCAAACATAGCAATGATTGTGAGGGTGGCGCAGGATGGGGCAGTGTTTCATTCTGTTGTTCATAGGATTGCTATAAGTCAGAATCAACTCAACGGCACCTAACAACAACAATATATATTTATTTATACACTTTACTGATTTTGCTTCTCTAGAGAACTCAGCCTAAGACAGCTTGTAAATGCCTCCTCACATGGCTGTCTCCTCCCTGTGTGTCTCTCTGTGTCTCATCTTCTCTCCTCTTTTATAAGGACACCACTCAGATTGGATTAGGACTCATCCTACTCCAGTATGACCTCCTGTGTTAACTGATAACATCTTCAAAGACCTTATTTCCAAACAAGATCAACTTCATAGGTGCTAGGGGTTAAGACTTCTACATATCTTTTTGGAGAACACAATTCAATCCATAACAGGAAGGAAGGATCCCCAGGAAAGAATATGCCTGGGAATAAGACTCCAGAAACTCTAGGATTCATCATCTGTTAGCTCCATGGACGCATCAAAGCCCTCTGCTAAGTCTGTAATTTTTGGTCCAACATTAGGAACTACAGGCTCCTAGACACAGCCCCAAACCTGAAGGGTAATGACCAGCTGGGCTCCCTAATGCCTAAAAGGTGCATCAGAGTTCCAGGATAATGATGGGAGAGCAGAAGAAGTCCAGTTACAGGTTATAGACTTTATTCTATAATATCAAAGTCTATTCTAGACTGGTCTAATGTTGTTACATGTAATGTTATGTTATGTTATGTTATGTTATGTTATGTTATGTTATGTTATGTTATGTTATGTTGTTATGTTATGACTCACATATTTTTATCTCTATCTCTATATCTAACAGAATTAAGTGCTTTATGTGCATCATTTCTAATTATCTCAGCAACCTGGAGATAGTTACTATTAATATCTACCATACACGAGAAACTGAGGCTCAACTTGCCAGGAAATGACACGGCTGGATTCAAATCCATAGTGTCTGACTCCAAAGTCCATGCTCATTCTACTACATTATTCTACCACCCCAGCCCCAGGCTTTTTGCCTATCTATCTAGTCTTATTCCCCATTTTTCCTATATCTCAAGCTGTTATCCAATCAAATCCTATTATGAACTGGTCTGTAAACAAGCCTTATCCATGTTCTTGACAAGTTTTCTTTCCTATTAACTGACGAGGCCAGGATTCCCCAACCAAACTCAGAGTCCCCATTAATAAGACTCTTTTCCAGGTGGTCATTTTACAAAGGCTACCATGAAGAGCAAAGGGAGAGGAAACAAAATGGTATTAACTACATAAATGTAAATGGCACATGACAGCATAGATTACCAGGAAATAGAAATAAGGATTAAAACATCCAGAAAGTTGACACAAATAGCAGGAACCCAATGAGTAATAAAAGATAACAACAACTGATAAAACAGTTAAAATAAGTAAATTACTATATGCAAACCTGAAAGACAAAAGGTAGACTTGAACACATGGCAAGATGTCCTTTGTCCTTGGATAGGATGACTCAACATCATAAATATGTTGGCTCTTCCTAATTTGTAAATTTAACTCAACCTCAATAAAAATACTTAAAATCTTTTCTATGGAGTTAGACAAGTTGACACTAAAGTTCATATGGAAAAACAAACATGTGAGAATACCCAGAAAAATAATGAAAAAGAAAAACTATGAGTGGGAGGTGGGGAAGGGGAACTAGTCCTGCCAGACATTAAAACATACTGTAAACCCTATAAATTCCTACTTAATAATGAGGATAACCAACCAGTTGCCATCAAGTTGATTCTGACTCATGTGTGTCAGAGTAGAACTGTGTTCCATAGAGTTATCGATGGCTGATTTTTTGAAAGTAGATCACCAGGCCTTTCTTCTGAGGTGTGTCTGGATGGACTCAAACCTCCAAACTTTCAGTTAGTAGTCACGTGCATTAACCATCTGCACCACCCAGGGCTCCAATCTCAGGCTAGAGAACAGCGTCTAACCATGACTCAACATCCAGAGGCAAAAAAAGGAAAGATTGATAAAGTTGACTACATAAAAATAAAAACTTCTGTATGGCAAAAGAAAAAAACACCATAAAGTCAAAAGACTGTGAGAAATTTGGAGAAAATATTTACTACATATACTACAGACAAAGGGCTAGTATCCCTAATATATAAACAGCTCATTAAAAAATCAAGACTGAAAGAACTAAAAACTCAATTAAAAAACAGAAGAAAAACATGAACAGAGAATTCACACATGCATACACACACCACAAAAGATTTTAAAATGGCCCTTAACCATATGAAAAATTTTCAAACTCACTCATAATTAGAAAAATGCAAATTAAAACAACACTGTGATACCATTTCTCATTTACTAGACTGGTGACAATTTAAAAATATGACAGCATATTCTATTGGCAAGGTTGTAGGGAAACAAGCATTCTTATACATTGTTAGTGAGAAGGCAAACTGATATAACTCTTTTGGAAAGGAATTGGGCAATAGTGGCACAAAGAGTTAAGCGCTTGACTACTAACAGAAAGGTTGAGGGTTCAAACCCACCCAGAGGTGCCTTGGAAGAAAGACCTGGCAATCTGCTTCAGAAAGATAGCCTTGAAAACCGTACGTAGCACAGTTCTACTCTGGAACACAAAGGATTGCCATGAGTTGGAATCAACTTGACAGCAATTTTTTTTTTTAACCAAAACTACATATCCAATTACCTTGTGACCCAGCAATACCGCTTCTAAGAATCCAGCCTGAAGACATACCTCTAACAATATGAAAATACAGATGCACAAGACTATTCACTGCAGCATTGTAATTGCAAAATATTGGAAACAACCTAAATGCCCATACATAGGATAAACCAGCTGGCTAGTTGCTGTGGAGTTAATTTTGACTTATGGTGACTCCATAGGATAGTAGTATAAAAATTTATGGTACACCCACATGTCTTAGTTGTCTAGTGCTACTATAACAGAAATACCACAAGTGGGTGGCTTTAACAAACAGATACTTATTTTCTCACAGTTTAGGGGGCTAGAAGTCCAAATTCAGGCTGCCAGCTCTAGAGGAGGAGCTCTGGTGGCACAGTGGTTAAGCACTTGGCTGCTAACCAAAAGGTCAGCAGTTCAAATCCACCAGCTGCCCCTTGGAAACCCTATGGAGCAGTTCTACTCTATCCTATAAGGAAGGCTTTCTCTCGGCTCTGGAAGAAGGTCCTTTTCTCTTCTGAGCTTCTACTCCTGGGTAATCTTCATGTGGTTTAGCATCTCTCTTCCCTCATCTCTTGCTTAATCTGCTCCTTTTATCTCTTGTAAGAGATCAACTCAAGACAAACCCTACAGTAATCCTGCCTCATTAACATAACAAAAAACTCATTCCCAAATAGGATTGTAATCACAGGCATAGAAATTAGGATTTACAACACATATTTCGGGGGGACGCAATTCAGTTCATAACACCGCACAATAACTTACATTATATGTAGCTGAAAAAGCAGGACGGAAGGAAGATCATCTATGGTTTGGTAACCTTCATGTAAGAAAGAAAGGAATATAAGAAAATATGTATTTGCTCAGTTGTGCAAAAGAAATTCAGAAAGGATAAATCAGAAACTAAAGAGCATGGTTACTTTCTGAGAGTGGGTGGGAATGAAGAGGAAAAAAGGGGCATAGAAAAGGGTAGTAGGACAGTACACAATACAGGGGGAACTAGCACAACTTGTACCAGGAAAGGTCATGGAAGCCCCATAGACACATCCAAACTCCCTGAGGGACTGAATTGCTGGGTGGAGGGCTGTGGGGACCATGGTCTCGGGGAACATCTAGCTCAATTGGCATGACACAGCTTATAAAGACAATGCTCTACATTCTACCTTGGTGAGTAGTGTCTGGGGTCTTAAAAGCCTGTGAGCGGCCATCTAAGATACTCCACTGGTCTCATCACTTCGGGAGCAAGGGAGAATGAAAAGAACAGGATACAAGGAAAAGATTAGTTCGAAGGACTAATTGTCCACAACTACCAAGGCCTCCACCGGACTGAGTCCAGTACAGCTAGATGGTGCCCGGCTACCACCACTGACTGCTCTGACCAGGATCACAACAGAGGGTTCTGGACAGAGCTGGAGAAGGATGTAGAACATAATTCTAACTCACAAAAAAAAGACCAGATTTACTGGCCTAAAGGAGACTGGAGAAAACCCGAGAGTATGGCCCCCAGACAACCTTTTAGCTCAGTGATGAAGTTATCTCCGAGGTTCACCGTTCAGCCTGGGAGTGGACAGCCCCGTAAAACCAAATGAGACTAACGAGGTACAGTAGTCCAGTGACAAGGGCCAGAAGGCAGAAGGGGACAAGGAAGCTGGTGATAGGGAACCCAAGGTTGAGTAAGGATATTGTTGATGTGTTGTGAGATCGTTAACCATTGTCATAGGGCAACATTTGTAGTAACTGTTAAATGAGAAACTATTTTGTTCTGTAAGCCTTCATCTTAAGTGAGAATAACAGCACGATTGGAAGAGCGTAGTCAATGTCACTGAACTGTGCATGTAGAAATTTTTGAAATGGTGTATCTTGGGCTATGTGTATTTTCACCAAAAAAAAGGTTGAGAAGTTAGAGGGTTGACATGTTGTGGGGTTGTTAACCAATGTCATAAAACAATATGTGTACTACTGTTTCATGAGAAACTATTTTTTCTGTCAGCCTTCACCTGAGGTACAATAAAAAAATAAAAATAAACAAAAATTAAAAAAAGGGTAGTAGGGATGAGAAGAGCAACATTTCTCCGAATATAACTTTTTGTATAGCTCTGACTCGGAACCATGATAATATTTCATGATAATATGTATTTTATGGATAATGAGAGCCAGGCTTCTCACTGCCCAAGAAAGAAGTTACAAATAAGGAAAGGAGAAAGGCTAGAATAAACCCTAGCCTTAACCAGTTTAACCCTGGTATTAAACTGGAATTGAAGGCATCAGTATAAACTCATGGATTTTAATGTATATTGTTGTTGTTAGCTGCCCTGGATCAGCCCCCGACTCATGGCGATTCCACGCACAACAGAATGAAACGCTGCTTGG
The DNA here is from genome assembly GCF_000243295.1 of Trichechus manatus latirostris. Lineage (NCBI taxonomy): Eukaryota > Metazoa > Chordata > Mammalia > Sirenia > Trichechidae > Trichechus > Trichechus manatus. The sequence goes on along the minus strand of NW_004443950.1, from coordinate 11,955,536 downwards.
TCTTGCACCAAAACCGTGAATGGCTGCAGATCCAATCGTAAAGAAGGCGATTTTGAGTGCTTCACGTTGTCTTTTTTGGCTCCAAGTTAAGGGGACCAGGATGTGATTTCAATTTTGGATACACTAATTATGTTTGTCAATTGTGAGCTTTGCTTAATTAATTAGTCATGCAAATTTAACTTGAGTATTTTCTGCACATCTAAATCATTACTATAGCAATTAAAATGCTGCTTTGATTAGCTCCTTTCACAGTGTGTAGCGCAGCATACTCTTGTCAACTTCCTTTTGACAACCTAGCATTTGGGTACTGTTTAGAGAAAATATATTCTATATGTTTAAGGAAAAATAAAAACTGAGACAGGTGACAGGAAAGGTGGCCAAGCGGTGGAAATCAGCAATTGCCGGCACCCGAAAATCTGTGAGTACAGACTGGAAACTGCAATAGCACATGTTCAGGAGGAGCTCCCAGGGGTGGAGTTAAGACGGAGTGCTGGATAAACTAGGAACTTTTTTTGGTCAATTAAGGTGGAGAGACGATAACAGTGGGAGAGTTATATGTCTTTGGCCCAAAAATCAATGTCAAAACCTACAAAACACCACAGGAACCAGGCTTATCCTTGTCTGGAAGACCTGGCCTGACTCGCATATTTACTAATAAATATCGTGGCCAGGGAGCCTGTGCCAAGTGAAGCTCTCCCCAGGGGCCATTTCATACTTTCACAAGTCCATCTGTCAGGAAGATTTTATGAGATTAGGTTGAACTTCCTCTTAATTGCTAAATAGGTGTTGCATCCCCTATGACCCACCTGTGAATGCTGGATTACTCTCTGCAGAACGAGAACCTGAAACATAGTGAGAATTAATGTATTTATCCCAACCCACACTGGAAATTAGTAGCAGAGTCAAGGACAAACATAGGCTCTTAGCCTCCCATTCAGAACTACGCTTCAACCAAATCCTGACATGCCTTCCCTCACCACCAGGCCTACTGGCAGGATGATAGCAAGAGACAACTAATAGGTTATTATTTATCTGTTATGTTTTTAAAGCACAAAACCAACAGTAACTATTTAGAGAATATGATGCCATTCCTCATTTTAAAGTCATCCCAAAGATGAGTAACTTCACACATCTGGCTTGTCTCAGAGGGTCACTAATATCTTTGGTAGAATCCAGCTGTGGAATAGAAAATAATACTTCATCGAAGAAGCGGAGATTCATAAGAGGCAAATAAAAAAATCACTGTTGAATGCTATAAGGTACAGTAAAAGAGAGGAGGAAAGCAGCTTTGGGGGACTCATGGAAAACTTAGAGCCAATGAGAGTAAAGGGATGAAAAAGGTTAAGAAAGAGTTTCTTAAGGTATCTCCAATGACAGAAACCTATGCATTTTCTGAGCACTCAAGAACAGATTATTAAGGTAGCAGTCAGACTGATAAACAAAGGTGGCTTTGCTGTTCAGAAATTTGAATGTCCTAAATGGAGACATTTAAAAATTTAAAAGACATGATTTAGGTTCCACAGTTCCTTGATATCCAAAATCCTCTGGTACCCTGATAAAACTGAAATGTATTTTCAAATATACGTATATGTGGATATATGTACACACATGTGCTGAATATATTCCTATTAAATTCTTATATATTCAGGGCTTCTCAATAAAGACCTGTGCTAGAGACTAATCCCATTCCCCCACTTCCTCAGGGACCCTCCCTTAACAATTACATCCCCCTCCATTATCTTCAATTCTCTGTTCTTCTGGAATCCTCTCTGAGCATGTTGATAAGCTCATGCTTCCCACCCGAGCATTTTTCTCCAGCATTCATGCTCTCTCCCCTTCTGCCTTCACAGCCATCCTCATGAAGAAGATGTCTATTCTCACTGTCTCTACTTCCTCATCACTTACTCACTTCTCAGCCCACTGCAATCTGGCTTCCACTGAAACTGATCCTGCTGAAGTCACCCAAGGCTCTCCATTTGCCAAATCAAGTGAGAACTTCTTGGTTGATCCTACAAGGTCTCTCTGAAGCAATGGACACTACTGACCTCTCCCTTCTTGAAACCCTGCTGTTTGGCTTCTCTGATAATACTCTTTGCTGGTTCCACTTCTCTCTCTTTCAAAGTACCCCTTCTCAGCCTCCTTCACTAGCTCTTCCTCTTCCAACATCATTGCAAATGCTAGAAGTCCCCAGGAGTTCTTCTTCAGACCCCTTCTTCTCCTCACAGATTTCTTATGATGGGTCCAGCCATCTCAGCCAAAAGCCTGGGACTTATCCTAATTCAAAGTCTTCTTCATCTCCCCATCTACAAGTGCCACAAGTGCTATTAATTTTATTACTTCATTTTCTGCCCAGTCTCTCTCCTCTCTAACCTATTATCTTCATTGTAGCCAAAAAGATTTTGAAGAAGTAAATCTGATTATATCACTCTCCACCTTACAGTGGTTCCCCATCACCCATAGTGTGGTCTTCAATTATTTTTTAAAGGATTTTTTCTTCAAATGGAGACAACACTGGGTGGCAAGCTTCATGCAGGCTATGACTTCCATATACCAGCACAATGCCTGGCACCTTGTGTGTGTTCAATAGGCAACTCTTCAGTAAAATGAAATATTACGCAGAAACACAACGTAAAGCATGCAGGCATGTAAAGTCGAGGGGTTCCTATTGAAGCAGAGGTAGGAGCTTGCCCTGATCATGTCCCCACAGTCATCCCCGGGCACCTCTGTGAAACTCCTGATGCTCTAGGGAATATCTGGAAAGCCAGAGATCTATGTGATAAAGTTCAAACTTCCTAGCACGACCTACAGACCTTCGACAAACTGATTTGTACCCACTCTCCAACATCATGTCCAACTGCTCTCCAACTTCACTCTTCACTCCAGCCTTGCCAGACTGAATTGTTTGCCATGCCTGGACATGCTAGACTTTGTACACATTGTTTCTTCTGCCTAGAATACCCTTTCCCTCCTCAACAGTCTAGAAAACTCCAACTTATTCCTCAAGATCAGCTCCAAGATGAAGCCTTTTCTGATTCTGTAAGTGGAATTAATCACTCCCTCTGTGCCATAAATATGCCTTGTACATATCTTTATTATAAACCTTATTACACTCTATGTCAAAATTTTTTTTCCAAATAGCCCCCAAGAAGATAAAATACCTAGGGATAAATCTAACCAGAGACGTAAAAGACCTATACAATGAAAACTACAAGACACTACCGCAAGAAACCAAAAGAGACCTGCATAAGTGGAAAAACATACCTTGCTCATGGATAGGTAGACTCAACATTGTGAAAATGTCAGTT
>NW_004443950.1:11942909-11952131 GCF_000243295.1 Trichechus manatus latirostris | reverse complement strand
TCGTGAGGAGTGTGCCTGTTAGCTCAAGTAGATACAAGAGACTAAACGGGCAGCTTCTGTCCGGAGGTGAAATGGGATGGCAGAGAGGGTTAGGAGCTGGTTGAATGGACATGGGGAATCAGCGGTAGAAAGGAGGAGTGTGCTGTCACAGTATGGGGAGAGCAATTAGAGTCACATAACAATGTATGTATAAATTTTTGTATGGGAAAGAATTAAAAAATTTTAAAAAAGAAAAAAAATTTTTTTACAGGTTTATCCTCTCCATTGGGCTATAAGGGCAAAAATTCTGTCTTATTTATCTCTGTAACCTAGGGCCTAGCAAAGTACCTGGTACCCAGGAGGGGCTCAATATATGTTTGTGTATTAAGTGAAATTCTACTGTAACAAATCATTCTTTTACCTTATATCCTTTTAGGAATGAGGTGGATAATAAGCAGTTTTTAATCTTTTGTATCATTTTTCATGTCACAGGGTGTCCCATGTTAAAAATTGGCCAGCTAATCTTCTATTATCTATGTCTCATCAGAAATAAATTGGCATTAAGCCTTGTGAACTCACTTAAATATTTAGAGAGAATTTTAGTGTTTTTAGATGAAATTGAGATTTCTGAGCTATAATGGGTTATTATGACATCCTTCTCCTGGGAACTATTGAAATAATGTCATGTATCTTAGTCTTTATAGAATGAGATAAATAAGAGCAGGTGGATCATATTTGTTCAGTGTGGGTGAGATCAATAGAGCACAAGAATCTGATCCCTTAACAGATTCAGATGGGGGCCATCTCCTTAATGATAGAAAATCGGAAATGAGAAACATCAGATGCACATTAGTTAAAGAAAATTTGATGGAAATTTTTAACTCAAGCTATGTAAATGAGACTTTTTCCAGGCAATTAAAAAAATATATCCTGTAATTCTTCTCCTTGGTTGATCTCTAGAGTCAGTGTTTCTGCATCAATTATCGCATCAGTTTCCTTATGATTCTGAAATTTGAGGCTTCTAAATGCAAACCAGAAAATAAAATCCAGTGTGTTGGTCTCCTGGTAAATGATTTTGTCTTCTACTCTGCAGGCAGTTTTGCAATTATGCAGTAGAGAATCATAGTCATCTTTGACATATATCACTCAAAAATACTAGTAACAAGTAGTTTACCTACGGTGGGGTATACAGTTAACTTTACCCAAAGAATTTGGTCTTTGTCCTTGGTTCCTGAGAAATAACCTCTAAACCCTTCTCATAAAATCTGTTCTGCTTTGTTTTGCCCTGGGAGCACCCTTCTCTTCCAGTTTTGGCTTTCCTGTTTCAGAGTAAGTAGGGGGTCAGCATGGTTGACTGTAGAACCTTATCTGACACTCCTTATCTGTTTATGATTTAGCATTTATTTATTTTTGCTTGACTGATCCTGGTCAATAGCTGCAAAAAAAGAAAAAAATGATTTATTTAAAAATTTATACATAAACAAAAATAAATAACAAACTGGGAAAATATATTTGCAACACATGACAAATGCCTAATTTCTTTAATATATAAAGTAAACTAACGAACAACAAACAACCCAACAGGAGGGGTAAAAAAGAAAAAACAGGCAAAAGACATCAACAGAAATTCATAGAACAAGAAGCATCAATAATTGGTACATATAGAAAATATTTCCAGCATAATTAAAACAACAAAGAAATATTTTTACTTATTAACAAATATTAAAAAGTTGGAAAATATTCATTGTTGAGGAAGGAACACATTGTTGGTGAAAATATAAATTGGATTTCTTTTTTATCCTTGGGATTCCATGTGCTTTCTGAATCTGAGGATTCATTTCTTTTATCTTTTCTCGAAAATTCTCACCTATTATCTCTTCAAACATTACTCATTTCTCCCATTCTCTTTTCTTCTTCTGGAATACCAATATGATGTATGTTAGTCCTTCTCATGCTAACATGGTCAGTATTTTTCATATTTTCCACCCTTGTAACTCAGTGCTGCTCTTTGAGTACTTTCTTCAGATCTTTCCAGTTTGCTAATTGTTTTTACAACTGAGTCAATCTGCTGTTTAGCCCTTCTATTGCATTCTAAAATTCGATTATCATTTTTTTTATTCTTAAAATCTCTACTTACTTGCTCTTTTTAAAAAATCTGTCAGGACTTCTTTGTGTGTGTATTCTTCATTACATCTTATTTCTGATCTTATTTCCTTAAGCATTTAAAAAATATTCATTTTATACTATCTATCTGATTGCTCCATTATCTGAAGATCCTGGAGGTCTAATACTGCTGTTTTCTCTGCTTACTTTCATTCATAGAAGTATGTTTCTTCCTGTATGATGCAATTTTGGATTGTGAACTTATGTTCAACCAGGCTTTATATCCATGGGAATCTTATGCAGCCTGGGTTAAGATGGGTGTCTTCAGAAAGGATTTGCATTTGCTTCTGCTAGGCACCCTGGGATGTCTATCCTAGAAACATTTCATTTTGATTGGTTCTATTAGTGTTTTCTGGTTCAGGCAGGCAGTATACATTAGAATTCTTCAAGGGAATGCCTGTGGTTACAAATTTCCAAAAGATACTTTTTCCCACCATATGCCCAAGCCAAGTTAGAGAATTTGCCTTATAGTCTTATTTTGCTGGTTATTATTTTCTAGTCCATCTTTTCATAGTAGATGTAGTGCTTGAAGTTTTCAGTTTCACGTGAACGTCATGGTTCCACTTTGGGCCCAAGGCCTTGTCTTCACATGGCTGTTAAATATACAGCAACTTGGTTACCTGGCATAGCAAATGTTCCTAGGGCATCTGTGGCTTCAATGCCTGTCCCCCAGCCCCTTGGTTGTCAGTTTTTTCCTTAATTTTTAGTCCCTAGGGATTTGCCTTACTTTTTTGAAAGCCCAGCTCTACATATTAGAAGATGTTTGTTATATATTATTTAATGTTTATAAGTGGCTTTTTGGGGACAGTTTTCAGATTATCTAGTTTGCCGTATTGCCTAGGATTATAAAAAAGTAAAATGCATATACCCTTTGACTTAGCAATCTACTTCAAATAATTTACTCTTTGGATGTAAATTTGGTGATATCTATCAAAATTTAAAGTGCACGTAACTTAATCCAGCAATTCTACTTTTTAGGAATTTGTCCTATGTATATACTCACACTTTTACAAGATGCCATATGAATAATGCTATTTGTCACAGCAGGGTTTGTAAAAGACTGGAGATTGGAAACAACCTAAATAGCCATCATTAGGACACTAGTTGAATAAATTAAAGTACCTCCTAGGATATTCTGCAGTGGTTACAAAGAATGAAAAAGGTCCCTGCGACCTGATATGGAAAGATGTTCATGATGCAAGTTGCTGGTAGTGTATAGCATTATCTCTATATTTATTAAATATATATATATATTTATATATATATATATACATATACATACAAGATATGCTTATCTGTACTTTTTATGCATTAAAAGCTTCTGAAAAGACACACAATTAACTGTTAACAGTAGTTTCCCCTAGGTATTAGGAGTGAACAATTGCTATGCAAACACTGCTTATGTGTTACTTTCAAATAATTTTTTACCCATTTATTAGTATCGGCTCCTTACTGCTCTATTATTATTAGCAGTTTTACCAGAGGCATTTGAAAATAAAGTCCTTCTCTTACCTGTCCCTTACCTGTCAATTATTTTCCCAGTAACCTGGTTGTCCTCTGCTGACTATTTTAGGAGTTTCACTACCTAATGCTCTAAATACAATTTTCTAGACTCAAATAGGTAGATTTCTTACTCCCATCTGCCCTGAGAAGAAATGGATTACAGTGTACATAAAGGAGTTATATTTTAAATACCACTCCACTGCAGAGGGAAAGGAAAGGCTAGCTGAGAATTAAGTGGACAGCCAGGCCTATTGCTTTGGCTGTGTCACAGCTTGATCAGCAGGAGATACTGATTTCAACATCTGAGCCTGGATGTAGCTTCTGGCTGGAGCTTGCATTTTCAATAAGCTGCTTAATTTGTAAGGGCTAGTAGCTGAGTTAGGCATTTATACAGCTGGGAGCATCTCTGGCATGAGCCTGAAGGTTTTCCTTTGAACATTTTCATTCCTTCACATGACGAACTCCTGAGGATGACAGTGCACAGCTTCAGAGTTACTTAATTTCCCATTAGATTTCAATGCACAAATATGACAGAGCACATGTAATTTTACCTAGACTTTCACATACTCAAATGCTACTTCCTTTACTTCATTCTCCTGGAAATAGGCTTTATATTAGTGCTATGATGAAAGCTAGTCCAAAGATTATTCTATGTCTGGACTACAATTTCCACAATTTTGTGAAGCTAAGGCATGAATTGTTTAAGTGATATTTTTGTGTTCATTGGTTGCTTGGGAGGTTTCTATGTTCTTGGTTTTGTTTTTTGTTTTCTGTTTGTTTTTGCTTATTTGTTTTTGTATTTGGGGGATTTTTTCTTAGAAAGAATGGAGACAAAGATGAGAAGAACAGAGTTTTCCTTTTAGTAAATTGATTATTTCTCTTCTGAGTTTTTATTCACATTGAAGTCTATCGGAGTTGACACTGAGTTCTTTGGAGAATGCAGATATATTTAAACAGGAATAGCAAAGGTAGAAGTTTCCTAGATATGTGATCTGTGGGTACCAGAACAGAATATTGCAATATTACCTCCAGAATATCTTTCATAATAGTCTTCTTCAAGGCCACAAACCCACTCACTCTTTGTATCTTCCTATCCTCTAAAACATAAACATTTTAGAAATGGCAATGTTTTGAGCCATTTGAAGTCATTAAATTCTATGTTTATCATATTACTTTCCAATGTGAGAAGTTGAGACAGATTTAAACACAAGATGAATAATAAAGTGATAGAAAGGTATGAAAGGGAGGGTCATTGGGGCAGGTGGAGGAGGGAACACTCTAGGCCATTAGCAAAAAGACATCAATACCTGTGCATTAAAAAGGTTTTTCACTTGAAAAATAGGGAAAATAGAGCTATAAAATAAGTGTCCAACTATTTAATTTCCTAAGTATGGTCAATGGTATACTGCAATTGGAAGTCATGTTAGAGATAAAAATAAACGTATTTAGAAAAGAAATTTAGGATTCCAGTTCTACAGACATGCTGCTCTGAATGGACGTGAAATCATTTCTTACTCCAAATACATAGAACTTCTGGGTAAAATATTACCAAAAACATTTTAACACATAGTGAGCTTAAAAGAAAGTGAGAAATTCCCAGGTGACAAGAATACACTGGGAACATAAAGCCAGAGCTTTAGGGAGCAGTATGGGGAGGTGGTATTAAAAGTAGGAAGAGGTTCTAGAACCTGGAAGATGGGATTCCACCACCCACACAAGGTAGAAAATGCTGATACGGGCTTGAAGGAGACAAGGCGCTGGAACAGGGGCCTCTACATAAAGCCAAGACCCTTGAAGTGATGCTCATACTGTGGCAACCGAACTCCACCCACCAGCTCAGCAAAGCAGTAAGGCAATTCCTATCTGCCCACAACTGAGTACAGAAAATTGTCTGTGAGACAGCAAGTCATTCATTACCCTTGTTGAAAGAACTACCTAAGGATGTCCTTCAGAAAAAAAGGAGATTGAACCCAGAAGGAAAGAACAAGTGCAAGAAGCAATGAGAAGGTAAGGAACTGATAAATTACACCACCACCACCAACAATAATAATAATGTTTCATTTGGAAGATATCTGAAAAGGGAGAACTTCAATACTAGACATTTGAGGCTCGTTGGTTGGATTTAAAAATGAAATCCAGTTATATGCTAATTCTAAGAGCTACAGGGAGTCCTTGAGTAGTGCAAATGGTTAATGTGCTCGGCTGCTAACCAAAAGGTTGGAGATTCAAGTCCACTCACAGGCACCTTGGAACAAAGGCCTAGCGATCTACTTCCAAAAAATCAGCCATTGAAAACCCTGTAGAGCACAGTTCTACTCTGACACACATGGCACATGCAGTCAGCATGAGTCGGAATCAACTCAAAGGCAACTGGTTTGGTTTTTTTGGCTTTACGTTTTTAAGCCAGACAAATGCATTCCTAATATGCAGTATTTTCCAATCGAGTATCAAAACCAAAAAAACTAAACCCATTGCCGTCGAGTCAATTCCAACTCATAGTGACCCTATAGGACAGAGTAGAACTGCCCCATAGAGTTTCCAAGGGGCAGCTGGTTGATTTGAACTGCCGACCTTTTGGTTAGCAGCTGTAGCTCTTAACCGCTATGCCACCAGGGTTTCCAATCAAGTATCAAGCCTTAACATAATATTGTAATAATTAGAACAGTATTGACACAGGTATAAACAAACAGATAAGCAGAAAATAATAGAAAGCCTAAAAATAGGCTCAGGTATATATTATGGGAACTTGGAATATGACAGGAGTGACAAAGAAAATCATACTGAAAAGAGTGAATCATTCATAAATGTTGCTGGGAAAAACTACTTTCCATGTACAAAAATAAAATAAAATTGGATCTTTACATTACACCATACACAAAACTAAATTCCAGATGTATTCAGGACCTAATTGTTTAAAGCAAAGCAGTAAAATATTTAGAAAGAGTGTAGAAGAATATATTTATGGCATTAGTTAGGGAATTATTTCTTAATTAAAACACAGAAAGCATAAACTATAAAGCAATTGTTAAATTAGACCACAGTAAAACCTCAATTTTCTGTGTAATACAACTCCATAAACAAAATTAAAAGATAAGCTACAACATGGGAGAATATCTATAGTTGTCTGAACAAAGGATCAACACAATATTCAGAACATAAGCACTCTTGAAATCAATAAGAAAAAGAAAATCAGCCCAGTGGGAAATGCGCAAGGGAAATGAACAGGTATTTCACAAAAAGAACACCCACATGGCAAATAAACATAAAAAGCTGCTCAGCCTAACTAGTAATTAAGAAAATGCAAATAAAAACAATAATGAGATTACCATTTCCAACACCAGACTGGTAAAAGTTAAAATACCTGATCATATCTAATGCACACGGGAGTTGGTGGGTGTGTAAGTTGCAACCACCTATTTGGTGAACCTATTTGTGAGGGTGATGATATGTATACACAGTCCATTTTTAAGTAAATACAATTAAACAGTGGTCCTCAAAATGTGGTCATTGAGCAAGCAGCAACATCTGAGAACTTCTTAAAAATGCAAATTCTCAGACCTTCTCCCAGACCTAGGTTCCTTGGTAATGCAAACGATTTGCCCTTTGACTGCTAACCTAAAGGAGGGCAGTTTGAATCTCCCCAGCAGTGCTACAGAAGAAAGCCCTGGTGATCTACTTCAGTAAAGATTTCAGTCATGCAAACCCTATGGAACAGTTCTACTCTGTAACACATTAGGTTGCCATGAGCTGGAATCAACTCTATGGCAATTGGTTTGGGTTTTTTTGTTTTGTTTTTTGTTTTTTTTAATCCCAGACATGCTGAATGAAAAACTCTGGGACTGGAACCCAGCTATCTGAGTTTTAACAAGTGTTTGAGGTGATTCTAATGCATGCCCAAGCCAATACACTAGAGAAATTCTTGCCCATGTGTACAAGGAGAAATACAAAAGGATGTTCACTACAGCACTATTTGCAATACCAAAATAAGTGGAACTAACCTTAGCATCCTGGTTTATTTATACAATGGATTCTACATATCAGTTCAAATGAATGAACTAGATCTCTATGGGTCAATCTCAACAACCTAATGTTGAATGGGAAAAGCAAGTTGCAAAAGGATATATATGGTATGGTACCACTTATGTAAAATTTTAAGACACAGAAGAGCATCAAATATGTTGTTTATGATATCTATGTATGTTTTTAAAAGCACAAAAACATTGAGGGGATCACATGTATCAATTTCAGGACAATGGACAGTGGTTACTTCTGAAGAGGAAGGGAAGAAAATTGCTTGGGGGGGGGCATCCTTCAATTATTTTATGAGATAAAAATAGCAGCATTTTAATATTTATTACAATCTGAGTGGTGAGCTCATTGGTATTTGTTATAGTCTCTGTACTTCATATTTGAAAAAAAGTTAAAATAATAAAATACATGGATTTCTTTTAAAGTTCACTTTCACTTGGTAAAGTCAGTAAATAAAATGGTTTTATAAAACATCCAATAATGTTTCAGTATTTCATTTCCAGAGGCCTACTGCCAGCTAGAAGTTCATCCCATAATCAAACGTAAGATATTATATCAAGCCCATCCATAAATATGCACTTTTAGGCCCAATTTGTATTCAACTTGATCCCAAGAATTGCTGGCAGTCATCAGTTTAGGGAAGACAATATATATCAATCCCAAATGAAAACTACAGGAGTAACACATATACAGGACTGTTTTGCCTTGCATATTACATGAGATCTAATGTTCCTTAAATAAAGAGTCTACAGTAAACCTTTTTGTAAAATATATAACATTTTTGGAATGCATATTCTCAAACCTGTTTGCAAATTCCCATTTTCAAATGTTTCACTTTCCTGAAATACTACATTCCTAGGAAAACTTATTTATAAAAAAAAAAAACTCGGTTTTCCTACATTAGTAACCTATTTATTGAAGGGGTAAATCAAGAACATTTTGAGATAACAGCATCAAAACCTTGGACTAATGCTAGTTTAAGCCTTTAGATACATGCATGCATTTGTTTCTAAACAAACTGATTTATTAGGTGGATTTTAGATTTTGTTTTTGTTGGAGAGAGGGTGGTATTCAGAAAACCACAAAAAATTCTGGGTTACATTCCACTCCCCAGAGGCAAACATTTTCAAATATTTCAACTGTTTCTCTTTGTGGTTATCTTCATATTTCTAATGGTGTGCTTAAACTGCTATCTCTTGATTCATCAATTGTGGACACCAACCATTGACTGATATTATTTTGATGAGAATTTAGCTCACTTACATCCATCTTTCTCCCCCCATTTTCCCAACATAAATATATCCCAGGGCTTTTTTAAAAAAAAAAAAAATTAAATTAATTAAAGCAATATTCAGAGTTTACATTAGTTGGATATTTAAATGTTCACTGCTGAGTTAATGGTTGACTATTATTACCTCTTCTTTTTTGTGCAACTTTTTTTCTGAAGTTAATAATTGTCCCTTCTTATAATTTGCTGGTGTGTGTGTGTGTGTGTGTGTGTGTGTGTGTGTGTGTGTGTGTGTGTGTGTGTGTGTGTGTGTGTGTGTG
>NW_004443950.1:11937066-11942809 GCF_000243295.1 Trichechus manatus latirostris | reverse complement strand
GCGTGTGTTGTTCCAGTCAGTAGATCTCATACCCTCTAACAGCAATTCAGTTCAACTTTCCAAGTGGTGAAACCAGTCAGATGATAATTTTTCCCTGGAGCCCTCCATTCTCCCGTTCCAGTCTGGACTGGTTGTTCTCTAGGCCTATGCACAGCTGGGATTTTCCTTCCCCATCATCCTGAGAATTCCTGACACATCTCTCCTGCTTCCTGAATCCCACGCCTACTCTTTCTTGCTTTAGTGCCTCATTGTGGTGGAACACATCCTCCTATAGCTTCCTAAGAAATAGTAAGTGGATAAAGAAGGCAGCTGAGGGGTCTCACCGTTTAAAATGTACATTTTAATTTAATCCCCCTGTTTTCAGTCCAGCATCTCTCTCCCTGCCCTTCTTCTTCGGTGTTTCAGATTGTAACTGTTAAAACTAAGGTTTCGTTCATGTGCAAGAGTCAGGATTTGTTGTGGGAAAAAGGAATTTGCTGTAGGAAAAAAGGATTTTCCTCTGACTCATAGTGACCCTATTGGACAGAGTAGAACTGCTCCATAGGGTTTCCAAGGAGCAGCTGGTGGATTTGAACTGCCGACCTTTTGGTTAGGAGCATGGCTGCTAAGATCAGACGAAACCATCAAGGAACTTAGATCACCCCACAGGGACTCATGGAGACTGGCAGGAGAATGGAGGTGGGAAGAGTTCTTCCTCCAAGGAGTCTGTGTTAATTTGGAAGAAACTAAGTTTTAAACCAGAAGTGACTATGTTTTCGTGAATGGGAGAGTTATAAATGCAGAAATGTGGGTGCTATGGACTGGATTGTTTCCCCCCAAAGATATGTTGAAGTACTAATTCCCAGTACCTGTGAATGTGACCTTGTTTGGAAATAGTCTTTGCAGATGTAATCTGTTAACACGATGTCATACTGGAGTAGAACCAACGAAACTCATTGCCATCAAGTCGATTCTGACTCACAGTGACACTATAGGACAGAGTAGAACTGTTTCCAAGGAACAGCCAGAGGATTCAAACTGATGACCTTTTGGTTATCAGCTGAGCTCTTAACAACTAATTCAATATGAGTGACATCCTTATAAAAGAGAAGAAGAGACACACAGAGAGACACAAAAGGAAGAAGGCCATGTGAAGACAAGGTGATGCATCTACAAGCCAAGGAACGCCAAGGATCACCAGCTATCACTGGAAGCTAGGAAAGAGGCGTAGAATAGATTCTGCCTCAGAGCCCTCAGAAGGAATCAAACGTGACCAACACTCTGATTTCAGACTCCCAATCTCCGGAACTCCGAGAAAATAAATCTCTGTTCTTGTAAGTCACCAAGTTTATGGTGCTTTGTCACAGCATCCCTAGAAAACTAATGCAGAGGGTTTGCGCACAAATTGAGTTCAGCCATAGGAAAAAAAAACAAGGATAACATTTCTGCACATCTGTCTTGCGGTGCGTAAATTGCAATCTGCCGATTAACATTGGTAGTTTGGTTTAGGGTTAAGCAAAATGGTGTGCTTTGTTTCAGTCCACGTCTCTTGTTCATGGTCATGGGATGTGTTTCCTTGTAGCAGTTCTCTGTCTTTGAGCATTGGCCTTTCATACCATACACAGAGAGACGGAACATAGTGATGGGACTGTACTCCCATGCCCCACCAGTATATTTCTGTACACACCTTACACCTTAGCCATGTCAGCAATAACTAAAAAAAGTTTATGTATATCTTACAGAGCTTTCCTAAACTGGAATGATTAGCCAGGACTTGGGGTTATTGGTAGGGAGGCTGGTGTAGTTTCAGGGGAGTATAGGGCTATGAAGAAGGTGGCTACATACTGAATGATTTAAAACTGTGGCTCTCAAACCTTAGTGATCATGAGAATCATTTGGTGGGCTTGTTAGAACACAGATTGCTGGGCTGTACCCTCAGAATTTTTTATTCCGTAGCTCTGGGATGGAGCCTGAGAGTCTGCATTTCTAACAAGTTCTCAGGTGATGTTGATGCTGCTGTGCTGGGGGCCACTGTTTGAGAACTACTGCTTTAAAAACACTTGAGGCTGAGTCCAAACTCTCCTCCCTGTTCCATCAAACCACTAAGGCAAAGTAAGTAGACAGTATCCTTTTCTTCTTCCTTTCTCTGACCAACCAAGCTGCCTGAAGCCATTAGGAATGCATTCAGTGCAAGTAACAGAAAACCCTACCACCATTGGCTAATGCAGACAAGGAGTTATCTGGAAGTGTGCAATCCAAGGATGGTACAGTTTCTCAAGGAGATAATGAAAATCCCAGGTTCCTGCTAAATTTCTCCTCTGCCAATGGTGTGCTGGTAAATGCTAAATAACTAACTCTCGGGGCGGCCGGGTGGGGGGGCCTCTGATTTGTAGCATTTGTTGATTTCATGGTGTAAATATTCCCACCATGGTGATGTTACTGAAGCTAGAGTTAAGAATAGATGTTCACAATGTCAGCTCCAGCAACAGCTCTGATATCTTTAGGATGAAGCTTTGATTCTCAAATTCTTTACTTCATCCTTTTAAGATGACTGCAAAACCTCTTTCTATCAGGAAAACTAAAGCTTTCCCAGTAGCCTCACCCACAACAAATTACTGCTTATGTCTTATTGACCAGAATATGAAAGATGTCTTATTAGCTAAAAGATGGCTAAAGGTTTTGCATATGGGTTGGATCAGTCAACAAATAATGCGTACGCCACTGCCCTGTTGTGACTTTCCTCTTCAGGGTTGCCCTTAATTTAGATCTGAATTCCCTTATATAAAGTTAGAGAGGTAAGAGAAGTAGGGAAAACACACTAGAAGTAGCCTTGGAACAATCCAGTTACAAGAAGTATATTTTATTGTTCTACAGTTAAGCTGAGCCAGAGGTGTGTCTGATTTGTCAGTCAGCATTCTGAAGGTCTGGTGAGCATTTTCAAGCTAATGACACATTGCTGACATGGCTAAGGATGTAGAAGTTGAGCATGATTAAAGACTATCCAAAAGGGCCATTTTCCTGTTCAGATAATCCTTTTCTACTCTATCTAGCTGAAGGGAAAATTGAGTTACTGTAAAACACGCTGGGTCAAGAGCAAACCTGTCAGCAGGACTTGGTAAACAGACTCCTAGAATCCTCTTCAACAAATCAGACAACCTTTCCCTCTTTCCAGAGCCCATATGAAGGATTCGAGACTTAGTGCAGCATCCAGTGATGGCCTGGTAGCAAAAAGAACACTTGGACCAAAGCTTGCAAGAGTGGGTTCTAATTCCATTCTCTCAAAGATGGAATTATTTTCTGTGACCTTCTTGAACCAGTCACTTCTCTTCTCTCAGCTTCAGTTAACTCATCTGTAATTGAAGGGTTGAACCATACCTTTGTTTTATGGGTCATCTGAGCAGTTTGGCAGGAAAAGCAGCTGAACATTTTTAGGTGGCTGAAATGAATAAAAATTAGATTTTAATCACACTGCTGTTATTATCAAATGGCCACCTAATCAGACCTCTCTTTCATCTCAAATTAATCTGTAATGATTTAAACTGTAACTTACCGTTTGCAAAGAGCTTGCTTCTGCATTTTTCCCATTTTCTCCCTTCAATCCACTTGAGGTAAGTAGCGCAGGCATTATTATAACTACTATTTTCCTCCTTGGAGTAATGTACAATTTTCAACATAGGATTCCATAGTTAATAGCAGAAATTCTCAAAGCATGGCCATGGACCAACTGCATCAAGATCTCTAGAAGGAACTTACTACAAATACATATTCCTGGGCCTTAGCTCAGCCCTATCAAACCAAATCTCTGAGGTTGAGACCCTGGGATCTACATTTCTAACAAATACCTCCACATGATTTTTATGCACCCTAAATTTAAAAATAACTAGTTTACAGAGAGAGGATCAAGGGAACTAACATTTGAGGCTCTATTATGTGTCAGACACTACACTAGCTCTTTACATATGTTCTTTCATTTAATCCTCATAACAACTCAATGAAATATACATATATTTTTTACTTTATTTTGGTAAAATATATATAATTAAAAATTTGCCATTTTAATCATTTTTAAGTTTACAGTAAGTGTGACATTAATTACATTCACCATGTTATGCAGCCATAACCATGCTCTATTTCCAAAAGTTTTTCATACCCCCAAACAGAAACTCAGTAACCCTTCAGTAATCCCCATTCTCCTCCTTTCACAGCCCCTGGTAACCACTAATAAACTTTTGTTGCTATGCATTTGCCTATTCTGGATATTTCATATAAGCGGTATCATAAAATATTTGTCCTTTTGTGTCTGACTTATTTCACTTAGCATAATGTTTTCAAGGTTCAACCATGTCATAGCATGTATCAGGACTTCATTTCTGTTTATAGTTGAATAATATTCCATTGTATGTATGTACCACATTTTGCTTACCATTCATCTGTTGATAAGACGCTTGGGTTGTTTCCACCTTTTGGCTATTGTGAATAATGCTGCAATGAACGTTGATGTGCAAGTATCTGTTTGAGTCCCTGCTTTCTTTTGAGTATAAACCTAGGAGTGGAATTGCTGGGTCATATGATAACTCTATGTTTAACTTTCTTAGGAACTGCCAAACTGTTTTCCACAATGGCTACACCATTTTACATTCCCATAAGCAGTGCACGAGAGTTTCAGTTTCTCCACATCCTTGTCAACACTTCTTATTTTCAGTTTTTCTGGCAGTAGCCATCCTAGTGAATGTCAACTGGTATGTCACTGTGATTTTGATTTGCTTCTCCCTAATGGCTAAAAAAAAAACAGCTGCAGCAGTACATTGACAGGGAACAGCCAGAAATTCAAGCCAAATTCAGAAGAGGACATGGAACCAGGGATATCATTGCTGATGTCAGATGGATCTTGGCTGAAAGCAGAGAGTACCGGAAAGATGCTTACCTGTGTTTTATTGACTATACAATGGCATTCAACTGTTTGGATCATAACAAATTATGGATAACATTGCAAAGAATGGGAATCCCAGAACACTTCATTGTGCTCATGAGGAACCTGTACATAGATAAGAGGCAGTTGTTCGAACAGAGCAAGGGGATACTGCATGGTTTAAAGTCAGAAAAGGTGCGCATCAGGATTGTATCCTTTTGCCATACCTATTCAATCTGCATGCTGAGCAAATAATCTGAGAAGCTGCACCATATGAAGAACGGGGCATCAGGATTGGAGGAAGACTCATTAACAACTTGCATTATGCAGATGACACAACCTTACTTGCTGAAAGTGAAGAGAACCTGAAGCACTTACTGATGAAGATCAAGGACTACAGCCTTCAGCATGGACTAAACCTCAACATAAAGAAACAAAAATCCTCACAACTGGACCAATAAGCAGCATGATAAACGGAGAAAAGATTGATGTTGTCAAGGATTTCATTTTACTTGGATCCACAATCAACCCCCATGGAAGCAGCAGTCAAGAAATCAAATGATGTATTGCATTGGGCAAATCTACTGCAAAAGACCTCTTTAAATTGTTAAAAACCAAAGATGTCACCTTAAGGACTAAAGTGAACCTGACCCAAATCATGGTGTTTCCAGCCATCTCATATGCATGCGAAAGCTAGACAATGAATAACGAAGACCAAAGAAGAACTGATGCCTTTCAATTGTGTTGGTGAAGAATCTTGAATATACCATGGACTGCCAAAAGAACGAACAAATCTGTCTTGGAAGAAGTACAACCAGAATGCTCCTTAGAAGCAAGGATGGCAAGACTACGTCT